>NW_017729032.1:223310325-223328001 GCF_001723915.1 Gavialis gangeticus
TAAAAATTCTTGGGTTGCAGGTAAAAGGGGGGGGGGGGGAGGGTAGTGTGTACACTCTAAATTAAATTTGGCTATGCATCCACTCTGTTAGGAAAATTAAGATGCGCAGCCTCGATACACGGTCTCTTTTACCTCCTGGAGACATAGTGAGTCTTTCTTGGATTTGTATTTTTACCATAATTTTAATCCAAATAAGGTTGTGCAAGAATTTCACTAGTTTTACATTTTAAAGGAACATACATACAAATGCTGTCTTTATTATGGTGTTTCCATTATGAACTCACTTTGGGGGCAAAGTCCTTTTCTATTTAAAAAAAGAAAAAGCTTCTTCCATGAAACTTGGCAAAAGGATTCTAAGCTCTGTCATTAACATGCTTCCAAATGGTGGAGTAAGATAAGTATGTTGTTTCTTATACATATGCACAAAAAAAATACTGCTGTTACAGCTAAGGTTTGCTTCTGCTCCTATAATTTAAATTATATTGGGAAAATTGAGGGGAAAAAAATACGCGCTTATTCATTTCAGCTTTTCCAGCTCCTTCTGAGATCCAAATTCAGTTGAACTCAGAAGTAGACTTTCCGTTAAGTACAGTAAGATTTGAATGAAACTGAATAGTAGAGAAGACTGAAAGAGATGCTCTTTCAAATTTTTGGCTTGCTTTTTTCGCACTTGCTCTCGAACAGAATTTTTGTTTGCCTTTGAATTTAAACTTTTCTCATGGGTTTTGACTAATTTTTTCAAGTGCTTTTTCAAGTCAATGTCTGTATCCTCCAAGTGGTGCAGCCATGTAGTCATTTTGGTAATGCTGGGGGATGGGGAAAAGGAGGAGAAAGGTGGTGTGCAGGGCATATAATCCTATCTCATTTTTTATTTAGAAATATGATTGTTTCTCAGATTTGCTCTAATTTTCATTACTGCTGCATTTTCTCATTATGATTATCATTTTGTTGAATTGAGATGCCACTGAATATTGAGTGTAATATATCCTAGTAATTAAATAGAATCTTGTTGAAGAACTTGATCAAACCTGTGGAAGGTAATTCAGAGACTTAAACTGATGTTAGTGGGCTTTGAATCATTCACTAAATGGGTGGAGAAAAATCTAAAGTGAACAGATTCCATATGGGAATTCTGACAAGGCTTTATCTTTATTTTGACAGTGAGAAACCTGAATTGTTATTCCATAGGCTGGATTTGACGTGGTGCTAAAAATAAGAGAGAGGAGGAATGATTGCTAGAAGAGTAAATTGTTCATGTTGTATGTTTTTTATGAACTCTGCCTATAAAATGTGCTTTACTGACAGCCCTACAGACTGAAGGTCTGTGTGATCAAATGAATGATCAAATTGTCAAATGGAGACACCTGTTTCTCCTCTTTCCTTCTTGTCTTGCTATCTCATTTCATTTTCTTTCTCTCACTACTCTTCACCCTCCTTTTTCACCTTTAGTCTCTATACTATACTATGTTCATTCTCATTCTTTCATTTGCTGTGCTCTTTATTCCTATGTCAACATCCAGGCACAAGGCTGCTGTTGTTGCCCACTGTCCCGCAAGAAAACAAAGTAAAATCAGTGATCATAGCTAGTACAGAGCAGAGGATATATAGTGACCAGGCCAAATAGTACATGCCTGCACGTACAGATCAGCACAGTGTTGCTCGTAGCTAGGAAGCAGGACCTACTTAATTTTAAGTTTCATGCATTTTGTGGAAACCCAAAAACTGCCAGCTCCCAGTGGAAGACAGCAGTCTTTGTTGTCAGGAGGGGAAGGGGCTGGCTGGCAGGATGGCACAAAGAGCAGCAGACAAGATGGCAGCTGCCCCCTCATCCCTCTTCCCCTGTGCCAGGACCTCTCTGACAATCAGCACCAAGGGTCAGGGCTGCTCGAAGGGCAGCCAGCAATCAAGATGGCGGCCACCCCCTCATCCCTTCTCCTCTTCCCACTCAAGCCCCTTTGCCAGTCAGTGCCAAGGGGCAGGGTTGCTACAAAATGACTGCAGAATTAGAACTTTGTTGCAGTCACCCCACAAAAATTGATAAATCCCCCTGTGATTTAGGTAGATCCCTGCTCATAACACTTCCTTAGAGCCAGGGAGCTAAAGTTCATATTGGTTTGTATCTATATGCTGAAGGATGGCAGTTGGTTCAGAAAGATGTGCAGTTGCGTTGGAAAGTGCGATTAGCAGGGTGGCAGTATCCAGCAGAACTAGAAAATGCACAACACTGCTGTATTTTCTCTCATATAACATGCCCTGGAATATAATAAGCACCTTTTTTTTTTTGAGAAGCAGACTAAAGAATTTTTTTTCCAGTTATGGCTGCAGAGAGCAGGGACAGAGCCTAATCTTCAGCTGCCTCACCCTCCCTTTTCTGTTTAAAGTTTGGAGAATAGAGATCAGGAGCAGCTAGCAGACAGCAAAATTCCCCTAAGAGAGGTTACTTTGATTAGTGGAACAGCACAACCATTAAGAAGGAGAAATGATTGCTTAACACCTCTGGAGTGAAGAACAATGAGCAGCTAAATCAACTGACTACTTTATCTGTCTAAATAGTAATACAACAGCAGGGTGCTTCTATCTCAGTCAGAACATCAGCTTCCCTGCTTACGTCAATTTTGGGGGAAAGGTGCATGTTGTATTTGAGAAAATAGAGTAAGTGGAGAAAGAATACATATGGATCAGATTTTATAAATAGGCTGGCAGGGGGCCATGAAACGCATGTGCAGTGAACCAGCCAGGTTTTAATTTCCCCATTTTATCTGGCTAGGGCTTCCTAGAGTCTGCTTCAGTTTCTGAAAACTAGGACAAGACACTGGGCTGCATTTTAAAATTGATCAAGACGCTGGGACTGACCTAAAAACCAGATGCATTCTCTGATTTCATGAATGCTGTTCCCTGTTACCCACAGGACAAGGACCACACTTTACACTGTACTAATGTCCTTCAGCCCTGGTGCGAGAAGACAGTGTTCACCCAGTCCTTGATTTCTCTTTGTAGCTGCTTGCTTGCCAGTTTGGTGGGGTTTGTGTGAAAAGGAATTTTGTTTGTTGTTGACTGGGCTAACACTGCCAAATTTGCGGTAGCAAAACTCATTCACCACCAGACTACACTGAAATCAATGCATTGACCTAAAGGCAGAAGGTTTAAATAGCTCGTTGCCCATTCCCAGTCTTTCAGACCACACACCATCTCCAAATTGATTTTTAATAAGGAAGTTCAATACAATATGTAGGTACTATACATTTTAAGTACTCAGACTCTACTGCATGACTATGCAGACTGGCTCTTAGGGAGCCATTAGGTTTTATAAGGGGGCGTTATCCAAATGTAATGATCTCAATGTGAATATCCATTGACAAGATGAGCAAGAAGTGGCCTTTATTGTGAAGGAGCTATTTTTTTGTTATTGCCATATCATAAGTTCAGCAGTTATAAGATTTCCTTCACTGACCTTTTCTTTTGTTTTAAACTCTTCCTAAAACTGTAAGAAATATGTCTTTCTACTAAATGCTGTTGGGCAATAAGATTAACTCTCATACTTAAATCTACAAAGGAAAGGCACTTCAGAGGGACTTTTCTTTCTCCTAGATAGATTTAACAAAGATGAATACAATACAGTGCACTGATATCAGGCATCTGGAGTTGCAGTGTAGTGAGTTCAGAACACCATTAATTTCTTAGTGCTATATTTTAAGTTGTTCTTGGCTTTAACGCAGTCCACAGGAAAGGCATGGGATTTTTTGAGAGGGGTTTGGTTTGGTTTGGGTTTGTTGCCTGAGCACTATCATGTTCTGATATATACATATATATTTTTTTTTAAGATTTGTAAATGTCTATTACATTATGTTGCATTCATAAGACTGATGCAGCCAGTAGTGCTCAAAGCTGTCAGCTGCCCCATTCATCTCCCGTATGTAAACTCTGGACCTTAACGTTAACTGTTTAAATGTCAACATAACTCTTTTTTTCTTGATGATATTAGAAGAAACTTACAATTACTCTGGAATATTAGGAGGACATTTATTCCCCACTCCCTCAAAATACAAGTTGAAGATATCAAAGGTATACAAACTTACCATAGTACACTAATTTGAACAATACTGTAGAAACCACTTTAAGATGCCCACAAGCACTTTAAGATGCTACTAGCCATTTCTGAAATCCCATTGATTTAAATATTAAAGCCGCAACCTAAACCAGTGTAACCATGCCTTCTAATTCACATAAGAACATCCTGCTTTCAACTTGTTTTGCAGCTCCTTAATGCATGTTACATTATTATTCCCAACCCCTTACTTCTAACAGCAGACTTGAAATTGGCAGGACCTAGTTAGTTTGAGCACTGGTAATAATATAGCACTGACAGTAGATGAGAGAGACTAGAGTAGTTGTTCTCAACTGGGGTGATGGGAGACCCCCTTATGGGTGCTATGATACAAGCACTGCGACAGCCACCATAGCAGCCAGATAAAAGTGTCCTGCATGCAGGGTTATGGCACTTATGCATTCCTCCTTCATTGGGGTTCTCTAAACCCTTTTCTTAAAAAAAGCAGAAGAGCCAGCCCTCCCCCCCACCCCACCTCCCAGGGTTGTCAACTCAAATTATTTTTACTGACAATCTGCACATATCTCACTGATAGAGAAACATGTTTCCTGACACGTTTTAACTGTCATAAAAAAGAATTCTTGGGTTGGCCGCTGTACTGCACTCTGTTCCCCCCCACCACATGGGTACCCTACTCATCCCATACCCTGACACCCCCAATTGCACCCTTCAGCTCCCCCCAACCCACCCCATAGTCTTACTCCTGTTGGCTCTGCTCCCACCGTCTTGAGACAGACTCTCAGTCACTGCTCTCCTCTTCCATCCCACAGCTCCATACCAGCTGCACTGCCAGTCTCCTGGTACCTTTACTGTGAGCAGCTGCTGTAGGCAGGGGCCATGCATAGGGACCCTGCAGCAGCACATTCTGGGGTCTAGCAGGCTCTGGTGAGTGGCAAAGCCGTCATAAGAGCTCAGTGTGTGCAGAGTGCTGAGCTCCAACTCAGACAGTAGGTGCTGTGCTCCATCTGTTTTTCAGCTGCTCCAGCTTTCTTCTTGCCACAGAGCTTAAAGCTGTAGCAATTCCATGTTTTTATGTTTTACAGACTTTTACAAACAGGGCTTTTTAAGTTGTTTTTTTTACAGACTGTTTGTAAAATTGTATACAGTTGGAAACCCCCCCCCCCCATGCTCCTCCTGAAAACAGAGGCACGTGGAACAGTTCCACCTGTCCTATGTGCCTCTTTCTGGGAGACCATACAAGTTTGAACCAGGAACAGCTTCAGCAGGGCTTCATTAGAACCCTGATGCAGGAGTGTGCAAATGTGCCACAGCCCTTCCTGGGCTGGCTGTGTACCAGGCGCATGGGACAGTTTTACTTTGTGGCAGCGACCTCCAGTTGAGAACTGCTGAGATAAGTTGAACACAACAATGGTTCTCAAGCAGGGTTGCTGCCACATTCACGTAAGTTGTGGAGGGGTGCCCTGACTGAAAAGGTTGAGAGCTACTGGGACAGAGGATCAGATACCTACTGTGTATCAGGCAGTTTTTCGATTGCCAAATGAGCCTGTGACATGCAGCTTTGCCTAAGATTGTATTTAGCCTATGGCACATGTTTTGGTTTTATACAGTAAACTCAAGTAGGAAAAATTAAAACAAGTACCAATCATTTTATTTTAAAGAGTTTCCATTTGATAATAAAAGTGTTTCATAATATAATATGGGAAGCTTCTTCTCCTTCCCTGCCTTACTCCATTTGCATACAAGGATTCCTCATTCAATACATTTTGTCTGTCATTAAACCACTGTCAAAAGCAGCATTTGTTCAGCAATGGAAAGTAGTTATGAAATTGATGAAATGCAGCCAACATTGAGCATGACTATAAAACACATGGCCCATACTGTGCAAACATACTGATGGGAACTTAGAGCAAGGTTAGTGTAATGCAGCCTATCTGAATAAGATATATGGTAGTGGCCATTGTGCTCAGTCCCCCTCAGTCAGCTCTTTTTCAAGTCACAGTGAGCTACTACATTGAATACATTTTTACTTCCTCTTCACTCCCAGAGCCCAGCTGTGCCTTTCTCATTTTCAATTATTTCTGTTCCTTCACCAGCCTTAAATGTCAGAAAACATCACTAAACAGGTCTCCAAACAGTTCACTCAGAATCCCTCCTTTGCCCCTCTCTCAACCTGTCTCATCTGATTAGTGTGACCTCACAGGATCCTGGGACATGTTACAAGAACACCTGGTTCCAGTCATGAGTAGGGGGCTAATTAGCACATGGATCCTTTGCTGTGGAGTACACACACATACTGAGCAATGCTGAGCTATAGGGTCATCATAGCTTGAAATCCTGTTGACTGCTGGGGCCCAGCCCAATGAGCTATAAGGTAAATCATGAGTCTTTTGACTTTGGAATATCTCACCTAGTTTGTACAATATGTAAGAAGATTCAGAAGTGCTGCTTAGAAGTGTTTATGGCATACCTGAGCTAAAATTTTGCTTCAGTTTAAAAAAAAAGGTAAAATGCATCAGTTCTTGATTAATTAAATCTATGGGTACCCATAGTAATTTGCTGATATGCAAATTACTACAAGTATGTTTATTTCAAAATTATTGTTTTCAAATTTACCACTCATTTCTATGTATTCACGGGAGAGCAGGGTCTGACAGTGATGGGGAGGAGAGAGGATGCCATAGGAAGAAGTTGGCAGGGCAGAGGGCAAGGGTGCCACCAGATTCCTCTAGATCTATTTTCCCTGCTGTAGCAGTGAGAAGGCAACAAATTGAAGGTAGAGTTCCAATAATTAGATAATATACCTGGAAAATTATAACGAATTTACAAATTTTCCATCTATAGAATCCAATTATTAGAGAATTGTCTTACGTGCAGGGTTGTCTTATATTCAGGTAAATACAGTAGTATATCTATTTTTTTAACCCATTCTCCTAAACAAAGGAAAGTATGTGTCATCACAATATTATGTGTTATCTAGTTTAATTAATCTTCATATTTATTTCATATTATAATGTGCACCTCTCAAGTCTAGTTGTTGAAAGCCTATAAAATCATATTTTCATCCCTTTCCTGTTCTTAGAGCAAATGTAAAGAAAATTAATTTGTTCTGGATCTTCACATCTGTCTCATTAACAGGGAGTGCAATGTTTTGGCACCTACATTTACATGCCATCATCCAAAGTGTATTTACTGGTGAGCAGCTGAAGCACTGCTACCATCACCATACAGACAGAACTGGTTAAATGCATGAAGTTTCTAGCTAAGGGATTAAATGGCTTTTTCTGTCTTATTTATTAAATGTCTGCTCTTTTTTTTTATCTGAAAAACTTCACAAGCCACCTGAGAGAGAGAATAGTGTTGAGCTCAGAAAACAAGCAGATGAGCAGAACACATTCATCTGGCCTAGATGGCATTGCCCTTTCACTGTTCTTGAGTTTTATGGGGTAATTGGCAGGACTATGTCTATAAAGGCAGTAGAGCTTGCAAGCTTCATCCAAGGAATGCCTTTTTCTTTGACAATGGAGCGTGTGATGGGGAATATACATCACAGTAAGCTACCTGCAGCATTCATTTACCATAGCATTCCTGAAAGTATAATTTAAAGGTACAGAAGTCTTACATTAAAATTTTTACTCTCCCAAACCTAATCTTTGTGAATAGTGAATGTGAGTCTGACATTGCAATACAGTGCTCCCCATTGTATGTGAAGTTTTCACTCAGAGTCAATAAAATACACAAGCTAATTTATTACAAATGTATCCAACCAGCTCCCAAGGGCATAACCCATCCCTGACTACTTTATTATAAAGGCATTTTCTTCCTGTTCTAAACAGATGGTTCAGATATCTCTGACTGCCTCCCAAACTGGCCTTAAAGAGGGCTGGTTTAGGTAGAGCCTGTAGAGGGAATTCTGTCTCTCCTGTGAGCAGTCTTGTCTCTGCTGACTTTTATTTATATGGCACAGGAATCAGACAGCACCTGATAAAGTTGATGCCAGTTTTGGCAAGATGGGACTGGGAAGAAATGACAAAATAACAAATATCTATTGTGAGTTTTTGTCATGCAGTGAACTTGAGTTATAAAGGTACGTGTCACCTTTAGTGGTTGTTTAAGTTGTCAGTTATACTAGAGACATCAGGGACTCTGCCCAAATAGTGCACATGATATAAGCCAATGAAAATTGTAAGAAATTAGCAGCATATGACGTGCCCGTGGCCCATAAATTGTATGTCTTGGTAATGGGTGTGGGTTAGGTTACAAAACAGAAGCAACACAAAGGATGGAGGGTGCATACAGTTGTTCAGATGAACTGTGAGAAGTCTCACTTTTTTGTTCCCCCAGTAGGAAAACCTGCCAGGAAAACACTGTACAAATGTTAGAGGGACTGGGCAGGTGTGTACAGACACCCTGCACTGCCACTGGCCCACAAACTGGGGTCCCCTGTGCATGAATCTGAGTGGGCTCTGCAGGCTCCCCTTGCTCCCAGATAGTGCCAAGAGCAGAAAGAGGCACAGTGCAGCCCTGATAGGCTGGCTGCCCCAGGGATTCATGCCCTTGTGAGATGCTCCTACTCACAGCCCCCACTCCCTCCCTCCCTTTCTCCTTGCTGTCACGCATGGAGAAAAGAGACCTCTCTTGTTGCTTGCAGCCATGTCAACTTCTATTCCCAGAGCCTGCAATGGAACAGCAGTGGTGTAGGAGTGAAGGTGTGGGGGCCTGGGTCTGCGCCTTAGAGGTATGAGGTCTGGGCACATACAGGGGTACAGTTGCCTCAGCATCCTTTGTCATCTTGGAACACAGTGCAAGAACTGGTCTTTCCTTGCCCCAAACCAGTTGGGGGGTTTTGCTCCATGCTTGGCTGGAGCTGTGAAATGCAGCCTGAGTCGCAGACTTTCTCCTTGGAGCAAGGGGAGACAGAGGTGCACACTGGGAGGGTGGAGGATGATGCTGTGGCTTGTATCAAAAGTGTAAGCATGCTTATTCTTCTGGAAGAAACTCACCTGGGAGCCGTTTCTTCTTGGTTGGGAATGGATTTATATTTTCATTAGAACCACCATTTTTGGTCCAGGAGAAACTACATGAACATTTGTGCACTTAAGCTTTCTATTGGGCAAACTGATTCTCTCAGTAGAAACACATAATGCTTGTAAGTGCACAAAATACTGACTCAGAACTCTGGATGGAGATTATATCTTTTATTAAACCAACTAGATATTTGCAAAAAAAATCCTTATTTACAAGCTTTCAGGCGCACACACCCTTCTTCAGATGTAGGAGAATGCAAAGATCATGAAATTTCTCCTAGGTGGAAATGAAAATTCATATTTTACAGGAGAACTGAAGGTGTTGTAAGATCTTCTGATTGGAAAAGTTTATTTTGTGCAAATTAGATTCAGTTAAAAGTTAGAGCAGTCTGTTTACCTCAAAGATGTCTGATGGCAAGGAGAATGTTTAATTATGAATATGAGTGGATGCTAGTTCCGAAAGCTAGAGATGATAACATCCCTTGTCACATGGTAAGTGCCCAAAATATTGTGGGTAGAACAAATAGAAGTTTCTCTTTTAATTGATTATTTTATTCCGTTACATTTTGATTAGGTGAAGAAAACTATCTTTTTAGCAATGAAGTATTTTATACAGGCCTTCTATCTTTTTAAATGGCTTTGGTGGGAGGCACATTTTGGGAGGATGCATCCATGTCCTTCAGTTTTTTAAAGTAACCTCAAAATTATTTGATAAGACTGATGTACGAGGAATGTATTTTATGTTTTAGTGCCTAAATTTAAATTATTTTTTGCCTTCACTCATTCCCTTCTAAGCATGTCCCCTATTTAGCACTATAATAATTATTATTTGCATGGTTTCTTGAAGTCTTAGTAGTAGATAAGGATCATCTTTGTGCTCAGCACCGTACAAACAGAAAAAAACTAGTTCTTACCTCGTCCACCTACAATTTAAGTGCAAAGAACCACAGAGCTAGCTAGCTTGGGTGCTGATCATAATGTAGCTGCAACATCATGGAGCTCAGGCAGGCTAGCTGTCTCAATACTTACCCAACTCCATAGTAGGTTTTGTGGCTGGAGCTACATTGTGCTGGGGAGTTGCTTGATTGTCAGCTGAAGTTGCAGTTATACTTTACCCAGTGGGCCAGCATAAGGGACACACAAGGAGATGGATTTAAAAATTCAGCAAGTGGATGATGGAAGTTGAACTCACTGACTAACTAGAGACAGGAAGTGACATCTTGCTTGGTGATAGACTGAAACACCTTGAAAGTGAAGACAGGCAGTTTGTTTGATGTGCTCTTGAGAGGGTACCAGGGTCCAAGCAACAGCGCTCTGAATATATATTAGCAGGAAAATAACACACTTGCCAAGGCCAGAGAACTTGATGTTACAGCAACTGGGGTGTGAGATCATGAGATCCTGAACAAAGTTTAGAGGTGTTATGCAAAAAAGTTTACATGATGTAACCTATAAAGCAGTATCAGTACTAGTACAGAAATTGTGTGACAGAGTGGGGAAATTTCCTGTTCCCATAAAATCATTTGTCTAGGAGTCTAATTAACTTCCTGTCAAATAGAAGCATCTTTGGTGGTTGTACCTTTGTGCGATGCGCATGGGCATTATTTAAACTTAAATGTTTTCACGAATGATAGGCTCAGGCTTTAGAAAGTAAAGCTTTTTTAAAGTAAAAATAATTTTCCAAACATGAAGTAATTTTCAAGCCTAGCATATGTGATTCTGTGTTTCTGTCCAACTCAATAGAAGATGCTACAGTAATCTTGCTGTTGAATCCTGCTGAGAATTATGAAATATGAGAGAATCTATATCCAGGTGGCATGGTGTTTAAACCCCTATGGGAGATAAGGTAATAAAAACAAGAAGAGAAAAACAACTATTAAAAAGGAAGAGTGCATCTCCGTGGAGCAATAGATGAGGTTCATTTCTCTCTCTCTAATGTGTAACTTCATTAATTTTAACTATACTTGTAAGCCGCTGCACTTAATCTCATGAACCTTCTAAAATGAAGCATGCACACATGCAAATGATAAGCGTAAATTTGAAGAAGGAAGAGATGCAGGTTATTTCAGAATTCCTTGTTGTTAGTCTGAAATGCTTCATTCATTTATTTATTTATTTGTATAAGGTGGAAATTATATTGATTGCATGCCATTTTAACTTAATGTGGACAGATTTTCCTGATTCCACTACACTTATTCTTTTTTCTTTGAAGCAGAGCAACCTTAGAACATTGGATACAGAGAGGGACGGAAAGGTTTGGTCTAACATCCCCATACATAGCTATAGATCTCTCTCACCATACTGTAGATTTCTGTACTACTCACTCACTCCAAGTAACATTTTTTTTAACATGCAGCCACAAGATATAATGGCCATTTTTCCAATAGAAGAGATGATAGCCTAGGTATACCTTGGTAGTTCTGGTTTGAGTATTTAGATTCTGTCCTCTTTAGACCCCATCTTTACTTTTAAATAGTAATTCAGTGGCCTGAGTACTGGACATTCGTTTGCGATTCTTTAATGTTAGGCATAATAACATTTTAGGGGATATTTGTAATGATATTAACATGAAAAATAGCAGATGACCCAGAACTCAGGCTGTGGCAAACAGTGTTTCGTTTCTCCTTTTACAGTGTGTTAAAGGTACTCTCTTACTTCAGAGGTCAGATCTGTAATTATATCCAAACTTTCTTCCAGTCTGGGTGACTTTTGGCACTGGTGCTACAGTTCAGATGCACTTTTTAGGCTAATAAATCCGTCCAGTTTCGCTCTCAAAGCTTTGTTTTCTCCCAAGAAAGCCTACCGTCAAAAAAAAAAAAAGAAAAGGAGCATAAATGATAAAATAAATACAATTAATCTAATTTTCATAGTCATCCCCTGAATGCTAAAAACTGGTAAACGAATGGGCAGTAACAACCAGCAGTGGTCTTAATGAGACCATTAGTAGACATCCTTAACTGTCAATTATAATATTGGCAGCCAGAACAAAATAATCTAACTGGAGGATGGGAATTTTGAGCTGTGAATGCATCTTTCAACCCACATGTTACCTGTGATTTTAATAATTTTACCATAATCCTACTTTTATTTCTTTTGGCTTTCTTATGGGGAAGTCATCCAGTTCTCTCTTTGGATCAAGCTATCTAACTTTAAGTAGCTTGACAGCACACAAATTACTGTCTTGTAAAAATTACTGTAGAATACTATCTTGTAAACCAGTTAGTCTCAAAACTGGTAATAACAATATTGAAAACCCAAATTATTCCATAAAAATACTTATACTGGAAATTATGGGAAAAGGTATGGTAATGAAAGTTTACATTAAATGCTACAGTTGTCTAAGTTTGTATAATTAATAACTGAAAGCTTTGACTTTAGCCCTACACTGATAATGCAGTTCATATATTGCATTTCAGAAGTAATCAGTTAATTCACAGAACATACTATTGTTGTTATAAAGTACCATTCATCCCAAATAACTTCATAAACTATATGCAGCTCCAATTCATTTATTTTTTGAACTATTTATGTAGAGAATTCTCACATAATTCTGTTATTTAAGGGATGGGAGGACAGCTACCAGCCTTTTCACATGATACACAAGTATGTGTGAAAATAGAAATGTTTATGGGAAGAATGACTGAATTTTCCCTTTTTTTGTTTAAAGGAGAGGGGGAAGAAACAGAGAGGATCTCACATTTTTCTAATCTTCCTTGATAGATTCCTTAAACTGCAAAATGGAAGGGGAGCCATTGACCTTGTTACGATTTGAATCTGCTTTGTGGGAGTTTAGGATTTTGAAATCGGATGCTTCTGTGCAATGAACTACTTCCCCAAGAACTGACAAAAAGCTGCCATAAATATTGTCTGTGAAAGAGCCCTATAATTAGGAGAAAGTAATAGTAGTAGACTCCCACTCGCTTCCTTTTAGGATTTCTAGTTGATTGTTGCCTCAGTCAAGAGAGAAATATTTAAACTAGCTTTCATTTATTTCCATTGATTTGTTTATGTTCTTTGAAATATTTAAATGGAGGATTCTCCCATAATCATTTTGGGGTACCATGCATACAAATATGAAAGAAATTGCCTACTGACCTTTATTTTTTAACAGGCCTATGTCTCTTAACCCCATTGCTCTTCAGTTGTCTGTTATCCCAGATTGATTAATAGCTCAGACTTTTATTTTAAAATTGTTGTTTTGACACTTATTTCCACTTATTTAAAACCTACTGTGCTTTTGCTTCTGAACCCCAAATCAGTTAACCTATATGGTTAACACCTTGTGACAAGAGATGAAAATACCTCTGTGGACATTTTCTTAATCCCATGACAATGCAAGATTGTTCCCTACCCTTAAGTGAAGGCTTTACTGAGTGCAAAAGATGTAAACAGAAGCCTTAAATAAAGGGTGAAGAGATGAAGCTCAAAGGGAAAGTTTAGACTGAATAGTTGGAAATCATATACTTGACAGTAAGATTTATTGAAATGTGGAACTATCTTCCACATTTTTTTTAATATGGGAGACTTCGCATCCACTTTAATTTGCACAGTAATAATACTCTTTACTAATATTCAGTCTCAGCTTTTCCTTTGAGTTTTATTCCTGCACCCTTACTTCAGATAATTTAAATAATTTCCATTAGCATTCAGATACATGTAGGTGGTCATCTCAAGCTGTGCAGCCTTCTAACAAGATACTGCACACATCCATACACAACTTCTATCAAAGATGCCTAGGTCATTAATATCACTGCTAGGATTCTGCCTTTTCTGAGCAAGTGTAATCACCATACCAGGCACTGATATTGACTAATATCTGTGGTAAGTACTAACAAGTAGCTTTATCATTTAACAGTCTCCTGTACGTGCTCTACAGAAATCTTGTACCCACTCTTTCATAATGTAACTTATCGGCAGTCCTTCTATGCCAGGTGTGCACCAAGTTGTTCCAGCGAAGTCGGGTGTCCCCAGTCAACGCTGTCTGAGGGGTCACCAGGAAGGTCCCTTGGTCAGGATCTGGTCCTCACTCACACTGGGAGTCTGGGGTCCAGGCTTGGTACAGCAATGGTCCTTCTGTCCCATCCTTCTAACTGGTCACTTGACATGCACGTTCCTTTATGCCTTATCTTATGCTAATCTGTTGGCTTTAGAGCCACTCACAGTCTTGCCCTATAGCTGTTACTCTGTGGGATCAAAAGGTGTTAGAAATTATCATGAAAGGTTACTGCCTGAACTCGGGTTCACCCAGTAAGCAAATTACACCACAATACTTTGAGGTTTGAAATTAGCATTACCTGCCCAATCTCAACCCCTTGGTTTTTTATTCCGTGGATTCCTAGGAATGTGCTAATTATATTAGGCAGTCAGATCTTATTACGAGTGACCTTTAAAAAAAACCTGTTAGATCAGCTAATCTTGTAGTTTGCTTATTTTTGGGGCCCATGATCAGTGCAAACAGTTAGATTCAACACTGGTTAAATTGTGACAGGCAAATTCCACTTGCAGGTTGCAAACTTTCAAGCTTTGCATTAGCTAATCTTAACTGCTAAACAATTGCCTGGATGTCCCCAAGAGCATATATTTATTGCTCATGATAGTAACCCCTCTGGTTCTGGCCACCACACGTGGGCTGCTGATCCAATTCCCTCCCTGCTGTATACCCCCACTCACTTACTGGTGCCATGGTAAACCCCAGCTGGAAACAGCAAATTTGGTAGTTAAGGCACAAAGTAGGAGGCTTTAAGTCACTGCTTTAATATGGTCTGTGACAAACCCATCTCCCCACTGTGCTCCTGTTTGCTTCAAGGAACAGACCATGATTGCCCTGAGATAACTCCTTAACTCAGCAAGCCTCAGTTCCCCTGCCCTTGTACCAGAACTTGCAGTCCTAGCAAAGGAATCTTGGCCAGATCAAGGTACCCACCCCCGCTTTTGGGTTGAAAAAAAATTACAAGTCCCCCTCTTCATAAAAAGAACAAGCCTGGAATATCACTTGCCCAGAAATCACTCCTTCCACAGGCAATCGATAAAAAGACAAACAACAAAAGGATTTATTACATTGGATAATAAACCTTGTAACTGCACAGTGCTCAATACACATTTTATAATAAAAAAAAAAAACAGCATGAACATCCATTATTCATATTTCTGTTCATAATTATATATTAATGTTTAATGGTGAGGAAACTGGAGAGTGAACTCATGGGAAAATACAAAAAAAAAAGAAAAAAAACAAGAACTCATGAAATTTATTCATTGGGGGTTACTGGGCAAGCCACTAAACCCCACTGTATGCCAGTGTCTTCATCGGCAGAATAACATTAACTGCTTACCTATCTCACAGGGGTTGTTATAAGGGCTGTTGTTTAAAAGTATTATGTATATATGTACAAAAATGTGAGTAACATATATATGGGCTACACTTATATATATGTATTGGTCTACAATTGGGAGAATATATGTAGGTGACTGAATTATGGAGTTATAGTTACCTTTCATCATAATTATCTCTGTAATTCACAAAGAGAATATTACATTCTTGCATTTCCTGACTTTTGCCATTTCAGTTTTGCAAAGTTAATGTTGCATTTTCTGTGGTAATTTAGCTAGGCAGTGACAGCTTAAAATAAAATAATGAAAATAAATGGTCTGTGCTTAAAATTTGCCTCAGTCAGGCTTTTCAAGCTATGTGTAAACGTACAAGAGAAGAGTTATATTTTTTACATCTGCTATTGGTTGTCTAAAGGCTCAGTTGGGTTGATTGGTTTTCTTTGTTAAGATTGTACCTTTGTAATAGTTTTTTATTTTTTAATGAAAGCTTAACATTTGCTTTATATTGTAGATTGCAGTAAAAATTAACACCCCCCCAAACCCCCCTCTCAACCACCTATAGAACAACTCTTAAGAACTGCAGAAATAAATGATGGTTTGTGGTGTTTATGCTTTTCTTTTCTGGTTTTGTTTGATTGGTTACTTTAAGAGAAAAGAAAGGACTTCAAGGTTTTTGGTAGAGACACAAATTGTGACGCATTGTTTTAGCACCTGCAAGAGTCATGTAAGCCTTCTTCGCAGAATGTGCAGTGATATCTTAAATGAGATGTGGCTTAATTAACTTAATTAAAGAAGTAGCTGTTGTTCCTGATCTTGCTGTTGATACTCCTATGGCTATAAACAGACATTGCCAAATGAAAAGGTTCTGGGGCACACAGGATCAGGCCCCTGAAGTCCCAGCAGTGCCTGCCTGGCATGGCTAGAGAGCTAGGCTGCCCATGCTCTCCCACCTTTAACAAAAGGGATGGACATTTGTTTGTTTTGCTTTGTGTTACCATACAAATGTTTATGATGGCACAAAGGCAACGTCTATTTGCAGCCTAGTGCAGTTGTATTTTTACCACATGGTAAAGTTATTATTACATGTTACAGAATACATTTTAAAAATTGCAAACCTTTTTTTGAATTAACATTTTTGTTGGGTCCTTAACATTTAATTCAAATGGGTCCCTCAATTATGAATACACTCATGTTTTGTTTTATTTACGAGTCAATAAGCATTCCCACTGAAGTCAATATAATTACTTGTGTGAATAAACTTCAGTAACATTTTGTGGGTGTAAGGTCATAGTTGTATCTGTTTGTTTGTTTTCCCCTATGTAATTCAAAATCAGAAGGAAAAGCTGTTGAGTTACCAGAATCACATGCTCAGTATTGAGATTTTAGAGGAATAACTGGCATTTAAACACCTGAATTCAAACTCAAAGGAAGAAGAATGTATGTGCCATGGACAGATTCTGTCAATAGCATTTTAAAATTACTTTGCAGCAGCAGAACAAAATCACGCAACAGATATGAGACTTAATTGTAACAAAACATTTAGGGAGAATGCAGTTAAAATGGACTGATTGATTACTCTTAGAAATAAAAAGAAGAGAAACCTTCCATTAAATCTCTTGTACAAAAATGTGTTCCGTATTATCTACCAGTTGATCGTAGTTGCTATATAATTACAGAATTCTTATCCACTTGGCTTAAATTACCCAAAATACAAACTTTCTCCTTTCCCTGATGTCATATAGATAGCTTGATTAACTAGTAGGAGTGCCTAACAATCAAGCTATTCTTGCTTAATCTCAAATGTCTTGATCAGCTTGAGAGCAAAGCCTTTTTTTTAATCCAAGTTACAGCAGAGAAGGCTTACAAAACACACCTTTGTGAGAATGATGTGTCACTGAGCGTAGGGTTTTAAATGGCATTTCTTTGGACTACAGGAATGGTTGTGGTTTACATGGTCTCTGTAGTGTTTTTGTGTTGCTGCGCCTGTTTGTGTTATCTCACCTTTACAAACAAATGACTAAAAGCATGTGGTTTTGCAAAACGTCTGCTGTTTTTCTGTATCATAGGCAGCGCCAAATGTGTTTACTGTTGCATGTTTCCTTTGCCAATGGTTCATAATCTGTTCAAGTAACATTGTACTGATGATTGGAGTTTTTCCCAAGTTATAAAAAAGGTGAGATCTTTCTCATATGTCACCATTTTTCTTTTTTCACACACACACACACACACACACACACACACACACACACACACACA
>NW_017729032.1:223328142-223335582 GCF_001723915.1 Gavialis gangeticus
CACACACACACACACACACACACACACACACACACACACACACACACACACACACACACACACACATTTGCACATGTAATTTATGCAGCTAACCTCCTGACTTCTGTTACTTGAATGGCTTTTTTTCTACTGGAGTGAAACATAGCTGTTTGCTTTTATGTGCAGCTAAATTACATTTATATATATTAAACTGGAAATTGTACTTTTTTCCCTCCTTTTCTCCTATAAAACCCTCTGCCCCAGTACCCACCACAGCTGCCAGCACTCCTGATGCTGTTGATAAGTACTTGGAGACACCTGGTGATGAGAATGAACATGCCCATTTCCAGAAAGCCAAAGAGAGGCTTGAAGCCAAGCACCGTGAACGCATGTCTCAGGTATGCTATATTCTTTATTCATAATTGTGGCTGATTTCTTGCCAGATTCATGGATTCTTTGACTTCCTGTATTTCCCATAGCTTTCTCTTGCTGTTTTGCTAAATTGTAATAGGACCCATCTGTTGCTTTTCTGACTGTCTGCAGGAGGGAAGAAGCTCAAATGACTAAAATACAAATTCACGGACAAGATTCTGTGTGTAGGAATGGATCACATATATATGTCTTGAGAATGATTTGCCATTTCTTATCTGTGGTGATAGGAAAACATTCTTTGAGAAACAGTGCTACTGTTTGTTAGTGAGAATATCTGTTTGGCTGTGTCGAATGATTCTTCAGTTTAAATTGGGAACTGTCTTAATATGTACATAGTTATTTATTTTTATTATTGCAGCCTTGAGGATACCTCTAATTCTGAAGACTTGTTTATTTCTTTTAGATACATGTGCGTACATCACTATTTACTTTTTTAAAATGAGCTTGTATATGTGCACATGTGAAACATATCTAAAGCCAGAGAAAGGAAGAAAATTTTGTGAGCTAAATGTTAAAAGATAATTTTTCCTTAACTAGGCAGGATCACGTGTGCTGAAGCTGTTTATGCTAAGTTATCCTTTTAGGTAATCATGTTGTGTGTTTACCATAAATATCTTAAAAACAGGTTTTGTAATGGAAATGTCAATAGAAATTCTGCTACCTGTGCTCTAATAAATAACACAATGAAAAACAATATTAAAAGAGAAAAAAGTATAAAGGGATATTAGTAATACATATTACTAATGTCAAAACATTGACTCCAGAAAGCTAATCTGATGCAATTTAAAGGCACTGTGTATACTATCAGTTTCTCACAGGAATTTTTCATTATAGTTTATCCTCTGCTGCATTTTCAGCATAGGATTTGTTGCAATTTTTTTCCATAACTCATCTTTTTGTTCATACTGTTCTGTATACCTTATGTTTTCCTGTATAATACAGATTCTTTAACCTTCAAGAGTCACATTTTCAAACCCATGAAGATTGATTGGATTTGAAATCAGCAAAAAAGGTTCACCATGTGTTAAGCCCCATAATTATCCTCAGCACTTTAAAGATATATAAGAAAGGTCATTGATGGCTGAAGCTTATGTTCTAAATTCACACACAGGAAATATGAAAATAAAGCAGAAAGTCAGTGGGGTGTTTTTCTGGCCTACTGACCTGTACTTCAGTGGCTACATAACATGGAGATTATCACTTCCAAATAAAGCAAAAGGTTATGAAATAATCCCACTGAAATCATTAAAGCACTGATTACCTTTGCCTTTCAGAAAAATTACCAGTTTCGTTAAAATTACCTCAGTGGCCTAGCTGATAGCAGTTCAAATTGTATATTGCACTAATGCATAAGAGATCCCATTCAAAACTAACCTGAGGGCTTTGTCTTTGATCAGTGGGGACCTGTGCAGTGTCCCTGTGAGATAAGGAAAGGTAAAGAGGAAAGTGTGCCCTGGACTCCTACAGTGAGGGTAATTAGTCTCAGTTAAAATTCTCAGTCCATTAGAAATGATCTCTTGGTATGGCTGCAGTGATGTGCTTTGGGGAAAAGAGGATTCTAATGGAGAAAAATAACACTGACTTAAGTTCCCCCTCTAAGGCCCCAGTCATGCAAATGATCTGTGGGGGCATACTGAAACCTGACTATTTGGAGTCTCACTGAGTATCAGGGTTTCCAGCCCTATAATTTGGTATTTTTACTTACAAACTACAAGCTTTTTACTGACTACCAAACTTTTTTACTGCCATTTTTTTTACTGAGACTCAGATTGCCCACGGCCACAAAGCCCTGCCTACCTTTGAAACAACCAGCTGTTACAGGGAGCCAATGGCCAACAGGGTGCAGCAGCAGCAGGGTAGTGGTGGGGGGAGATTGGGGACTGGCTATAGAGGCCCCTGTAGGCAACAAAACCATGAAGAGCTCTCTGCAGGGCACTGACCTGTGCTCTTGTTCCATCATGAGGTAGCACTGCTCTGTTCTGTTTGTCCATCACTGCTGACGGTTGCATCCAGCCTCCTTCTGACAATGAATCTTCAATCAAGCTTATGGTTTCTTAATTTTTTTACAGGCAGCTGAGTTTTTTTTTGTGGACTTTACAGATGATAAGGACTGTCCATAAATTTATGGACATTGGAAAACACTGCAAAATACATATTAAGGCTACTTTGGGGGATCTGCCCATATAGAGCAGGTTGTAGAATCAGGGCATAAGCAGACATCTTTGTTGAAATATACTCACTTCTGCATTTGGGTATAGCAGTGACTCCACAATTGGGCAGTTGCACAGAAAATAGAAGACATTTCTGTACAGTGCATTCTAATATAGACTATCACAATGGAGAGAATGTGTCAGCATTTATTAAGTGGTCAGCTGGTACCCTAAAGTTCTGCATGTCCAAGGAAAAGTGCTTTGAAAATAATGAGATGATATAAGGAGACAAGATTTTTTTTATTATTCCTTATAATTTGGGCTTATTCTTTACAGTTGCTGTTAAAATCTTTGTATGAGCTTTAATTGTTTGACTTAACCTTTAAGAATGGTATCTGCATAAACTGTGAAAGGTTGAAAAGTTCATGTAGGTGTAATCACCCAGAAACCATTACAAAGAGAGCATGCATAAAAAAAAAAGGAATTATGATACTTGGTCCATAGATTAAGTGGGAAAACAATAAGAAGTTGCAGCTCCAAAAAACTTGTTTACAACCACTTAGTTGTTTGTTTATTTTTAACAGACATTTCTGGCAGCTTCATAATCTAGGTGAAATCACAATAAGCTTTGGGAACTTTTTAAAAGAACATTAGGATAATAAAAACTTTTTTTTAAAATGTGTTTAATCACTTGTATTGCATACTTTTCTTGCCATCTAATTTTTTTCCAAAAGAATGTGGGAGCTGAGAAACTGATATGCCAGCTACTGAATTTACTTGCATATCAGATGCACTTTTCCTCTCCCAAAATTAGCCCTCCAGAATTGGGAATGCATGTCTTAATTGGGAAGGCAGAAGAAGCAGGGAAGAATAGGAGTATGCAGACACTGTGCTCTAATGGCCGCCTCTTCTGACCACAGGAAACAGTATACTCAGTGTCCTGTGTTAACCCTCTGCACTTGCTGTTGTATGAGAAATGTAGCTTGTGCCTGAAGCAGCAAGTGAACTGCTGCCTGCAGTGTGTGCAGTCTTGATGAGGCTCATA
Source organism: Gavialis gangeticus (assembly GCF_001723915.1). Classification (NCBI taxonomy): domain Eukaryota; kingdom Metazoa; phylum Chordata; order Crocodylia; family Gavialidae; genus Gavialis; species Gavialis gangeticus. The sequence goes on from NW_017729032.1 coordinate 223,331,749, forward strand.
GTATAGAAACCACATTATATATAGGAATTTATAAGAAGAACTATTTACAGTAACGTCTTGCTTCTGCCCTTACAAGGTGTTAAAGAGGATGGGTCTGAGCACTGATCCCTGAGGGGGACCACTGAAGACGGCCTTCCAGGATGAGGCCATCGCATCAATTACAACTTTCTCAGAGGCCAATCCCAGATAGTTGTAATCGATGGGATGGCCTCATATTGGAGGGCCAGCTCCAGTGATGTTCCCCAGGGATCAGTGCTTGGGCCCATGTTCTTTAGTATCTTTATCGATGACTTGGATGAGGGGGTGGAAAATGCAGTGATTAAGTTTGCAAATGACACCAAGCTGTGGGGAAATGCGGGCACATCTGGGGATAGAGTAAGGATCTAGGATGACCTTGACAGACTGGTCCTATTGGTTGAACATAATCGGATGAGGTTCAGTAGGGACAAGTGCTGAGTCCTCCATCTGGGTAGGAAGAACCTTTACCATGACTATATGATGGGTGGTAATCCACTGGCTGGCACTGCATCTGAAAGGGTCCTGGGTGTGACAGTAGACCAGAAGGTAAATATGACCCAACAGTGCAAGGAAATTGCCAGCAGGGCAAATAGAACTGGCATGCATCAGCCTATGTGTTGCCAATAAATCAAGGGAGATGCTTCTCCCCCTCTATTTGGCATTGGTAAGGCTGCAGCAGGAATACTGTGTCCAGTTCTGGGCACCACACTTCAGAAAGGATGGGAATGAGCTCAAAAGCGTAGAGAGAAGGGCCACCCATATGATTAGGGGCCTGGAGGATACGCCCTATGAGGAGAGACTCTGGGAACTGGGTTTGTTTAATCTGAGCCAGAGAAGACTGAGAGGTGACTTGATAGCCACCTACAAGTATATCAAGTGTGAACACCAAGATCTAGGGGAGCAACTCTTCAGAAGGGCACCCCCTGGGAGGATGAGGACCAATGGGCACAAGCTAATTGAGGAAAAATTTAGAATGGACATAAAGAAAAACTTATTTTCTGTAAGGTATCTACAGTCTGAAACACACTCGGAGCAGAGGTGGTGCAGTTGCCATCCTTGGAGGTGTTCAAGCCGGTCCAGAGAGGTGATACTTCCCCTCTATGCGACTTTCGTCAGGCTGCAGTTGGAGTACTGCATCCAGTACTGGGTGCCGCACTTCAAGAGGGATGTGGCCAGCCTGGAGAGGGTTCAGAGGAGGGCCACCTGCTTGGTGAGAGGGCAGCAGAACAGGCCCTATGAGGAGAGACTGAGGGACCTGAACCTGTTCAGCCTCGGCAAGAGGAGGCTGAGGGGGGACCTGGTGGCTGCCTACAAACTCGTTAGGGGTAGGGTCCTTTTCTCCCCAGCCCCACCTGGGGTGACAAGAAACAATGGTAATAAGCTGATGGAGAATAGGTTTAAGTTAGAGTTCAGAAGGCAATATTTTACAGTTAGGGTGGCCAAAATCTGGAACCAACTTCCCAGGGAAGTGGTCCTTGCCCCTACCTTGGGCAAATTCAAAAGGAGGTTGGATGATCACCTGTCTGGGGTCTTGTGAACCCAGCATTCATTCCTGCCTGTGGCAGAGGGTCAGCCTAAACGATCTGTCCAGGTCCCTCCTGACCTTAGCAACTATGAAACTATGAAGAGGAGGCTGGACAAGCATCTCGTTGAGCTTGTTTGAGCCTAGTAACCTCCTGTCCGTGGCAGGGGACCGGACTTGATCTTGCAGGTCCCTTCCGGTCCTTCGATTCTATAATTCTAAGGGTCTTAGGCCTGGCCTTCTGTGCTGGCCTGCCACACCAGGAAGTTCCTGCTACCTTACTTGGACAGTCTCCTGAGATGCTACATTTCCTTGATGCAGTATGTTTCTAGGAGAATTTATTCTGTCACACATGACTCTGGAAAAATCTTTTTTTCTGAATTCTGCATGTCTTTTGGGAACATGTGATGTGCAATAGAATAAAATTTGGTATGATAAAAAGATACATTTTTTCCTCAGCAACATGCAGAACTTGCATCTGTGTTTTGCAGCTTATCCCCAGCAGGCAGGGTGAATAATAACCAATTTTTTTTTTATTATTTTAATCAGATTTTTTAAATTTAAATTAAGAAAACATCTTGCAACTTACCACAACATATTAAAATAATGTAAGTGAAATAATTTTTAAGCAGTACTGAAGTTTTAAAGACAATCAGATCACTAAACTGGTGAAAATCAGTAACTAAACTCTGGGAACCAAAACATGTTGAATAGTTAACCCAACTTTTGACAACAGTAGCTTTTTCGGTAGCTGCAGAAAAGGAAAATAGTGTCTTCATTGCAGTTTGCTCTGCCAGTTGAGCAGAGCTCATTGACCAGTTCTTTAGCTCAATGACAAACTTTAATTGTAAAAGTGGAGTTTAGGAGCAAAGCAGGAAGTTTTGCTTCCAATATATGAATAAAAACAAGGTGTAAAAGAACAAGATCAACTAGTTCTTTAGTCTTAAAGGATGTCTGACTTCTGATGTGCTGGTTTCCACACTTCACTGGGAAGAGAGATCAAACCCCTTCTAGGCAAGTCTAGAACCTGCATCTCCAGATTCCTGAGCAAGTGCTCTAACCAATGAGCTTAATAACAAAAATATGGGAGGTCCTCCTTCAGAATCTACATGGCCAGTATGTAGCACTATTTGGGTATGCTTACACAGCCACGGTGTAAAACTAGGGCGAAAGACATTCAGGTAGACGTCTAGAAACCTGCCATTTAGGTGTAGAAAGGGTAGCTTAATTCTGCACTTATTCTTTGCTTTAAGGGCATACTAGTGTGTTTTGCCTTTTTACATGGTGTAAGGCTGCTTTCTGTTCTGCAAGAAAGATCAGACGCTATTAGATGTCCCAAGCCAGGTACAGACATTATGCTTTTACCAGTATAAGTGATTGGAAACAAGTCTATACCCATAACAGAACAAAAGTTCAACACACAGACTGGTTTAGAAATGATGGAAAGCAATCTAAGATTTGCCTCTCCCCCCTCCCTCCTCCACCAAAGGGGAACAGAATGTGTGTTCTGTTTGCTAATGATCTGAACTATACCAGTTACAGAAAACGTTGCAACTTAGATTCCACTTCAAGTTTTCTGAATGTCTGTACCTAGCCCCAGTGTCCAGGGAAGTGATACCCATGAGCTATGTAATTCAAGTGGGCCATTGCTAATCTCCCAGGGCAGTGTGGAAACCTGTCTTCTACTAGTCTTTCACTAGTATATTGCTACAGTAGGCAATCCTAGCAGCAGGGGAGGAAGGATAGAGAGCAAATATGGGCCTCAAGCCAATGTCTTGCACTTGAGAAATAGGTGATTTATGGTACCACTGTCCAGATATCATGGTCTGGTAGGGCCCCTATAAACACAGGATGACAGTTGCTATTTTATCCTTTATCATATGCCTGAGTTGTTGCCTTCTACACTGAGATTCTGGAGGGACCATTTTCCTTTCTGTAACTACTTAGAGTTTTATCCTCATCACCAGTATCTCTCTGGTGACACAGCCAGGATTCTTTGGAGGTTGTTCAGATTATTCTGTTTTATTCTATTCTAGTAGTAGCAGAGAAGAAGAAAACTTCATGACCTAAAATGGCAGCCCTTTGGTAGGCATGCATCTTGGTGTCAAAATTTCAATATTCTTAATCAAACTTTTCCTCACATAGGTGTCTGTCAAGGCAGGATTGCAAATTCACCTGAAATGCCTCATATAAATACTTCCTGTGTATTCCGTGCGCGCGCGCGCGCACACACACACACACACACACACACACACACACACACACACACACACACACACACACACACACACACA
>NW_017729032.1:223335631-223355683 GCF_001723915.1 Gavialis gangeticus
CCCCCCCCCCCCCCCCCCCCCCCAAGTAAATTATATGGGTTTCAATATAATGGGATTTTTGTGATTATCATTTGTCTTAATAATGAATGGCATTTTTGTTACTCCCTCTTCCCTCTTACCCCTCCTGCCAGAGGAGTATGTCTCATGCAGCATGTCCTGAATTCTGAGGACTATTTGACTTTGAAATGGCTTGCCTCCTAAATCTCAACCTAAAAGTTGTCATTTTCTCTGCATGAAACAGCCAAGTCTTTGAAGTGCCATAAATCTGTGTGGCCTTGATAGCTTTGTGCTTTCAATGAAGGAGAATAGCTTTATAAGCACATACAGGACAACTTCATGGTCCTGAGGCAGCCTTTTTTCTGCAAATGCATACCTTCAGAATTATTTTTCTTGTTGTCATGTTTTCCCACAGATGCTGAGGCTTTTTTTTTTTGTTGTTGTTGAACAGTCATAATTTCTCTAAACCTGTGACCTTCTAAAAAAGATAGGAGTTTTGTCTGGCTGGTAGTGTTAATGCATACGCATAGCTGCAGGTGTAACAGCTGAAGTTTTTTTGTGATCGGTCTGTGTAAAGAGAGGCTTTTGTCACTGCAGATTTTCCTGGTTGTAATAATACAGTCCTCAAAATACAAGTTGTGCAAATATTACATTGAATGTTACTTCTAAAGATAGCTAGGCTATTCTACTTTTTCACAAACCATTCATTCTTAGTGCACTAGGGTTGAACTTTGGATACCAGAATTTACATCTCCTCACTCCAGCTGTGTGAGCTGTCATTTTATCATCCTGCCTCCTATACCCTAAAAGGTTTAGAGAAATGATAGCAGACTGCGAAACCCAGTTTAGCCAAATATGTCCTTATCTCATTGCTTTTAATGCTTGTTTTCATCATATAGATTAGCGAAGTGCCTTTGCTTTTAAATTTCAAGGTTAGTTTGGAGGGCAAAGAACTATTTTTTTCTAAAACTACTGACTACGTTCAGTGTCAAAAAGAGTATGTAATGTGTCAAAGGTCTGATTTAAAAGGAGGAAAAATCAGTTAAAAGTTGCTAATCTATGCCAATGTTCAAGCCTTAACACATACCATTGTATTTTATGTCTTGAACTGACTTTAATTAATGCTGTAGTTCCCATGTCCTTACTGACTTTTATAGCCTGCAATACTGATGATATTTCAGTCCTCAAAACAGAACCTTCCTGAATGATACAAGTTTTGAAGACCACCAAAATTTTTCACTTCTGACACAAGTTCACAATTAAGACATGAGTGTCTAATGTGTATTATACCACCCTGGACACTAATAATTGTACATCAAAGTGCCCTACATAATCATGGTTCCAAAGTCTCTCCAATGTTGCTTTGATGGAGAGAGATAGTAAGATGTCACACATAATAACTGCTGATGGGCAGTGTGTAATTTGTATCTCTGTGTTTCATTTCAATCTTCAGCTACTTATTACAAACCTTTCCATGTGAAATTTCATATTTTCATTTTACATCTTGTAACAAACTATAATAGGATTGTTATTTCCCAATGAAAAGTGTCTGTATATTGGAGGGGCATATAATTAACTTGCAACAGGTATGTGTTCTATACACGTCTTAGGACTTCTTTTGCCAAATGATAGATCCTGGTCAAAATTGTCATAAAATAGATGATGATTTACCAGATATATAATTGCAGGCCTCTGCTTCTAGTCATCATTCAGATACACAGATCTACTATTCCTAATCAGTAACAATTAAAATAATATAACAAGCCCAGAAAAGGCAGCACAAAACTTGCCTTACTTTGTAGCTGATCAGAAACACCCCATAATCAACAAATAGCCTCATTTAAAATATGTTGGTTCACCTTCAATAGGAGAAAAATGGATTGCTTTCTCTGGTTAATGTTGCCTTTCTACCTTAATGAGGCATTATTGTAAAATTTAAGTTCCTCCTTAAAGTGGATCATAAAACCATATTTAGTTCATTTTGTTCTTTTCTGTGTGGCTTGTGTAGCTCTGCACTCTGCCCTGCCCCTTTTCTCTGTTTTGTATAAGACCCAGGTCTACTAAAGGATTTAGATGCCTTTAAGTTTCAACTCTGTAAAAGCAAGAGACAAGGATGTTTGGGAGTGATGTCTTTTATTGGCACATTGTATAGTTGGAAGGGACACCAACAAGCTTTCAGGTATCGCAGTACTCTTCCTCAAGTCATAGTTTTTCTGGACCATCGCATCTACAATATCACCTCAACACTACTAGTTTGACAAATAAAAGCCACTGTTTTTTTCTGAAGGTGAAATCAGTGGAAGAAACTCTGTAAATACACAGAAAGTGCCATCTGAGAGGATTGCTGCCTAGAAACATAGCAGGAAAGTTCATGAGCAAAGCCATGTTTTTATACAAGTATATACCATGATTTCCAGCAGCACATAATAGAACTCGTGATGAGACAAACCACGAGCCATTCCTTTCTTTGCTAGGGGAATGCTGCTTTTTCTTTCCCAGAGGACATGGTCAGAATAAGCCAACTTACAAGTTTTTCTATATCATTGTTGGGAGATTTCAAAGATAAGTAAGACCAATTCTTGGTGTCTATAGCACATCGATCAGAACCAACTAGTAAAAATTGTAGGTAGTTCCTGACCTGTTTTAGTCAAGGTTAGTTCACGTTCTTCACCAAAATCTAGAAATCTTTGTGATGCGAATGGATGTCATTTAGAATCAATAGAAATTGGTTCATTTTGACTGAGGACATATTTATACCTTTTTCTTATCCCTTTATAAGGAATAAATCAGTTTGGTAACCCATCTAATAGCTCCATTTTCTCTGCTGCTCCTGTATAATCAGTTTAACAGCTGCAGTTAATGCACTGCATTGCTTTGTAATGATGATGCAAGAACCTGAAAGGGTGTTCAGACTGGCTGGTACATTCCTTGCATTTAATTAATATAACTGTTTGCTAAATGTTTTAACTGGGGATTTTCCATAATGGGTTGAGAGGAATATAAAGAAAAGATTATCTCTTAATGATTGTATTTGGCCATTACTAGACTCCAGGATGAGAGAGTAACAGAGGAAAAACTAAAAAGTCATACTCCCAAATTTGTTTCTGTGCAGGTCATGAGGGAATGGGAAGAAGCAGAACGCCAAGCAAAGAACTTGCCAAAGGCTGATAAGAAGGCGGTTATCCAGGTTAAAAAAACACGCACACAGGGTTACATGCATGCCAGTTGGGATTGCAAATAAACAACAAAGGCTGCCAGCTGTGATAAAATTTTAAACTTTCTGTGTGGAGAATTAGTATTATTTTCTGCTCTTACAGTTGCTGTTTATTGCCAGATGCCAGTTACTCACAGTTGCTTTTATACTTAGCACCCAACCACCTAAATTATAATGGAGAACTTCACAATTCACTATGTTATGACTGTATATTTTTAGTGGGATCTTCGGTGGGAGCTGGGAACCTAGCTTCTATAAACCCTGCTCAAGCATGCCACTAGAAGCTTTAGGTTCCTCTCAAGAATCTATGTTCCAAGTAGACATAAGAAAACAGATATTTGGAGACAGTGGAAGTCACTGTCATCCAAAACAAATCTGCAGCCATCCTAGATGTGGTCAGTTATTGTAAGTGTCTGGACTATCCCAAGAGCTTCAAAGAACTATTCTCAGAGCTGAAATAGAGTGAATGGTGCAGATTTTTCACCAAAATTATTTGGAAAGCAAGAGAAGTACAACATTTGTTCTTATTCCTTCCCCTTGCCTCTAGCCCTATCCACGTTCCCAAAACAATTACAATGTGGGAGAGAGCTATCCCAGAGAGAGATACCCAAAAAGGAGAAGAGCCAGAGGCTCATTGAGGTCCACTGGAGCCACTTTAATTTATGTGTCTGGCATTCTCAAAGTTTTGGGAAGATTTTAGTAAAAAAACACAAAAATCCAGAAATACAATATTTCTTATTAAATTGTGCTGCTTCACTCTGTGTGAGTTTTGTCCACTCAACCTTTTCTTATTAGATTTTTTTTTCCAGTTTGTGGTGATCTTTTCCTTTGTGTTCAGTGTTTAAGAAACTCTTATTTTTAGCTTTGAAGTTGAGGTGGTTTTTCCCTCTTATTCATGAAGTTCATGAAGTGACTTTGGTATTTGGGAGGGCGTAAGGGTCAAATGGAGGATTTGTTTGCTGTCATGCTGAACTAGGCAAAAATATTTGATTGGTTCATAAAATACAGCCAGGTGTTTAAGCAATACTGGGCACCTGCAGCTCCCATGTAAGTCAGTGGGAAATTTGTAAATTCAGAATTGCCATATTTTCCAAGTCAGTAGCCTATTGGAAAATACAGATGGCTTCCATAAGTTTGAGAAGGATTTTAATTACATATAGGAAGGGTATTCACCCATTGTGCTGTTGATCAATAATGACTGTTCTCCCTCACACACATTCTCTTTGTTTAAACCTGCAATCAACAGCATTTCCAAGAGAAAGTGGAGTCACTGGAACAAGAAGCAGCAAATGAAAGACAGCAACTAGTGGAGACCCACATGGCCAGGGTAGAAGCCATGCTGAACGACCGTCGCCGTATCGCTCTGGAGAACTACATCACAGCTCTCCAGGCTGTCCCTCCTCGTGTAAGTAGAATACCACAAATTTTACCTTTTGTGTCAAGATCACTTTAGTAGGGTTGGAGTGTTGTTGTAACTAATGATCTGGGAAATGTGAAACAACCAAGGGTAATTTGGGGGATTATCTCTGATGCCACTAAAATCACTTTCAGCTTCCTAAAAAGAGGAAGACACTGGACATGGTCCTCCTTCCTATGGTCACAGGATAACGCTTTTGATTTTAGCATGCGAGAGTAAACATTTTCAAGCTGTTTTCTGTAAACTTAAGGGTTTCTGCGCCCATATTTGCAAAGGGAACTTGATCAGCAGAGTGATGTGAGCCCCCAAATCCAACCAAAGTAATATTCAAATGCAGTAGTATAAGACTGATGTGAAAACAGTGAGGTCAAGAGATGTTTTCTATCTCAATTTTTAAATCTAGTTTATTTAACCGGTAAACTGGTAGAGCAACAATCCATTGTCAGACACTACTTTCAGTGACAGATTAAAATCTTGAAACATATATCTCTGCTAAATATGGTTGTTAGTTGCAATATAAATACTGACTTCAGGATAGGTGTTGAATGGAATTGTTAATGAAGCCAGATTTGTGATGTTTATATTTAATCCAAGAGTAGTTGGTCTCTGGCCCTCAAAAAAAGAGAGCCCACTTGAACATTGTTTAAAATGGTTTGTTATTTTATATTTCACTGTCTGAAAGACACTTATTTAATAAATAGTATTTAGGTTACTGCAGAGATTTTGTAGGTCAACGGTAAAAGTTGTAAGCCAGAAGACCCAGAACTAGAGCATCCATGATGACAATGCCAGCACATTTTCCTGTGTAGACAAGCACCCAGGTTCCATGACTTTAGAATGTAACAAAAGTGATCAAGTTGGTATATATAGCAAAAAGTCCATCCAAAGGATTTGTGTGCCAGTACCAAAAAAAAGCCAATCAAAAATACATTTTTTGAGAATTGTGAAATAAGGTTTTATGGTTGAAAGTCTTCACCACTCTCTCTTATGTGTCTGGATCTTGGAGACTATAAGGTTCAGTAAGTTTTGCCCTACCTGTGAACACATCTTGTCATAATCAAGTACCAAAATAAGTTGGTTCCTATTTTAAAAAAAAATCCTGGGAGGGAGCAGAATCACCCCATACAAGGAAAGCAGTTTTTGAGCTGCATTGTGTGAGAATGAGTTTCTACTTAGCCACAGTAGTAGGGAAGATTTAAAAGGTGAGCTACCATGTCCCAAGAGTACATAGTATTGGTTTTGAGTTGGAAACAAAATACCCTGACAAGCTTTCAGATCACTGATTAATTTACATTATAAGTAGAACAATAATGCTTTTCAAATAAGGAAAGTAAGGAAGACTGGGTTGAGAGTGGAAAAACAAATGTTTGAAAACCAGAGTTGGGAAACTATTAGTTTGAAAACCTAACCATTAAAAATACTCCATCATCAGCTTCGGTTTGCCAACTTCCTTCACCCCTATCAAAAACCTCTTGCTCTCAGTTATCTTTCCCTTATAGTAATAGACCCACATTAAGCGACCCTCAAAAAAAAACCCGCGTAACTTTCCGGTCCCATGTCTACAAGCTGTCTCAAGTTCAAAAATAATTTGAGTCTTTCTAATGAAAGAAGCCTTTATAGAGGAGCATTTCTTGTGAAGGGTTTTCTACAGTGCTGTTCATAACGAGGGTTGATGTGGAAAAGGTTGATCCATTGTCTGTGCTGTGGACCCTGACATCTCTAAATCTGGGATGAAAAAACACTGTAGTCTGTGGTATAGTGTTGGATACCTTGTATGCAGCCTATGTTGAGGATAAGATATGACTTGTGGTCATGCCATACTATAAGGGTCATGACAGATCTAGCCTCCAGGATCTAATTATTGAATAGATTAGCAAATTATAGATAAATACATAGTTCCCTTCAGGATAGTAGCATCTACAAATTGTAGTTGAAAATTGAGACTGGTAATTGGAATATATCAAACCAAATCTAACCCAGGATTTGCTCCCAATTTTTTTTGTACCTTTTTCAGCAACTCACTCAATGTTAGTGAACTCTATTTTTCCTTATCTGTGTAATATAGATATTTTGCTTTCATTTGAAAGATGAAATTAAATGTTTAAATCATTTTGAGATCCTCCAGTAAAAGATGAATTGTAAACACAGAATGCCAAGGAGCAAAAATTGTGATCTAAATTTTGGGAGAAAACCATTTGAGTTCTTCATATGTCACATCACAAAGAACCAAACAAATTGAATTAGTTTTAAGTAGGAAAATATCACGACTGACAACCTCTGTCATTCTTCAGGTTAAATGATGTAAACTGACATGTCATTCCGAAAAATGGGCTTTTAATGGCATCTTAAAGAGACCTGGAACAATACACAGCAAGAATCCTGTACATACAAAAGTTGATCTTTTATAAAGAGAGCTGTCTTTGCAATGTGGAGCTATAATTACCTGCATGAGGTGTATTACCAAACAGAGTACCATTATAATTAAATGGAATCTGTGGAGGATGAACAGCATCTTGGATGTTTTAAACAGTTCACCACCAAGTCTTGTTAATAGAAATATCCCGTCCTCTACTTTTTCCCTGTTTTTTGTTGCATTCTATTATTAAAGACAATAAAATGGCGTGGGGAGAATGAGCTCTGAATGCAGTGGTAAGGCCTATTCCATGTTGTTGCTGAACAGTAGTAGAGAGCTTGAGGGGGTAGCGGGTGGTGGGTGAACAGTCTTGCAGGTGAATCTGAGCATATGGCTATTTAGATGCTAGTCAGACCTATGAATGGGAATACCATCAGAATCCAAGTACTGATGATTTTCCATCTGCTTCTCCTCTATCCACTCCTAAGGAAAAATGTAGATGGGAGATAACTGAGTGAGAGCCATTCAAGTCTCTAACTTCAGCTCCATCTCTTCCCCCTATTGGACAGCTAGCTAGAATGACATCGGAGTGGGGGAATCCTGGGGGCTGTGTGCCTAGCAAATTCAAAGGAATATTGGGGTGTTTCCAATATCTGTAAAGGAGTTGCAGTGTCTCAGGGTGCTGCTAAATAATCCTTCTTAGAGGAAAATTATCCTAGTGCTCATAAAAGCTTCTGCAGAGCAAGTTCCCTTTCACTGAGTCCTTCAAATGAGATTAAACCCTATGCTGAACTGTTAGTATATGTTTATTATACATAAAACTTTATACATAAAACTGAACATTTCCAGTAGCCTAATAAGTTTGTTTGACAACTGATTTCTGGTTTCAAGAGTGAAGCTGTGAGGAAGCCTTTGGCATTATATTGTAAAGTACATGGCATTATGTTTTGCAGTCCCACCGTGGAAGCACATGAACACCTGCTTCATACCAGCCAAAAGTTGACCTCATTGCACAGGCCTATTTTTAAAGATATTGGAAATGCATTGTTCCTTATGGAACAAGTGAGTTAGTAGGCTGTGGCTCAGTAAGCCTGAGTTCAGTTCCTGCCCTTCCCATAGTCTTCCAATGTAACCATGTTTCCTGTGCCTCAGCACTCCTTACGTAAAATGAGGACACTGATGGTCTCCTACTTCAGAGGAATGTTTGGCTCCTGTGATGATGAAAGCCAGAAACGTTCATGGATATGCAGAGGAGCAAAATCTGATTTAGACCAGAAGAAAGAGAGGTTAAGGAAGAACGCAATCAAAAATTAAATTTAACAGTGAGCTGCAAACTAAGAGATTGTACAATAGGAGAGAACACCTTTAGGCACTCTCCTGTCAGTGATTCTGTTAAATCTTTTCCATGAATGCATGCAAATATCCTGACACATACATTCATGCTGACCTCTTTCTTTGACATGGGCACCCCCACCTGGCTTTGGCAACTTGGGACCATCTCTGCTAAAAAAAAACTGGGCTTCTGTTACGATTTGATCATGTGCAGGACAAAACTAATGCAATGTTTTTCTTAAGCACAGAGGTAGTTAGCTAAGTTAGTCTGGGCAGAAGGCTAGGCAGGGTGGCACCTTACAGATGAACTAGTTCAAAGAGGCATGAGCTTTTGTAGGCAACAGTCTTACTTTGTCAGATGCCCAATCCCAGCCATGAAGGAGCTCTTTGTGGTAACACAGCAGCTAGATAACCAGGGAAAGTACAAAATAGTCACATAGCTTGAAGTGTATCCTTTTTTTTAAAAAGGAACAAAACTAGGTAGAAAACTGAAAGGAGGGTGCCACTGGTGGCAACATCATGCAGGCTGTGCAAAACCTCAAAGCTTATCATCATCTCAGATTCCTTATACAGCAGAGATGTTCCAGAATTTCTGCCTTTGAAAATGGAATAAGGTGGTTCAGTCTCCAGTGTAAAAATGTTTCCCCAGTTTGTACTGCTCAGTGATCTTAATGCTAAAAAGTATAATGGCAGATTTGTATAGAACTTAAACCCAAGTCACTAATTTTCTTCATTTTGCAAATAAAATAGTATCTTATGTAATAACTATGCAACTCATTTCAAGTATTTGCTTAAATTTTACTTTTGACATGCAAGTGGGATATATTTAGGCCTGGCAGGATTTGATTTTTATTGGTAAACATTGATCAATGTTGATTTCCCCTCATACAGACCAAAGGAAAAATATTTCCATTGCTAAAAAAGAAATTTATAGAAAGGGAATGTGAGAAAAGTGGTGGCTGATGGAGTGTGTGATGGCAGGGGGAGCAATCCTACAGAGTCATTCTGACTGTAGTTTGGACTGCAACTCCCAGAAACCCCAGGGGACTGGGAGCAAAAGAAGAGAAAGGGACAAACTGAACAAGGGAGCCATGGGCAAGTGGAGCCAGGACAGATGGCAGTTCTGCCACTCAAATAGCAGCAGTCCTACAGTAATTATGTTTGTCCCGGTATGCGGTTAAACTGCACTGTAATAATAGTATATTGTCATTAATAAATTGTCTGCCCTCCATAGCCCTAATTTTATGCAATCCTGAAAATTTGAGTCAATAAAAACCAAAATAAATGCTTAAAAATAAACATTTATCCTTCAAAATTATTAAAAAATAAAAATTGAAATCTGCCAAGCCTAGACGTATTGAATTCCTCCCCCCAAGTTGATCTTCATGATTACGTTCTGCCTTTGGTGGTGAAAAGAAAATCTAGGTTCATACTGATACAACAGTGGCATGCAGTCATGTAATTGCAACGTTGAAAAACCTTTTATATGTATTAAAAGGAACTCCATTTTTTTCCTAGACCAGTGGTGCTCAACCTTTTGAGACTCAAGGCTTCTCTCAGTAATCTCAAGGGACCCCTTGCCAGCTCTTAACTTTTAATTTGTTTCTTGACTACAGAAAAATAAGAGACCAGAGATCTCAGAAAGACCATAGCAAGCCAGAATTTTCAACAATTTAAATCTCTATGTTTATTATCTTGTTTGCACACCTAACAATACTAATGTTATGTGCCACCTCTTGAGGCCGTAGAAAGGATCTCAACAGCAACGTGGTTGAAAATCATTGTACTAAAATATGTTTGAACATGTTGTTATACTAGTGATGAACCTAGTTTGCTAGAAAGGACTTGTACCAGCAAATTGGAAGACAGCCAAGTCTAGATGTGTCAAGTTTTATAAAACACTGGCAGGTTCAATTTAATCCAAAACTCTTTTTTTAACATGGAACACTTTTTTTTTCTTAAAGAAAAAAAAAAGACTGACCCATCTTAATTTCAAAAAAGAAAGAGGAGAATCAGCCCTTGGTTTTTATTTGATTATTATTTGAGTTCTATAAAATAAAAACAAAAATTGGTTTAAATCTTGGTTCCATTTTTGGTTCCAAAAGTTGGCCTTTTTTTTTTTTGTCTCATGGGTATCTTAATTTGTTTTAGTAAACCAGAAAACATAACAGTGGGAGGCCTTAGTAAAGTCTTGTAAAAGGTGGCCACATCCTAGGCTTCAGATGTATTGGCATGATATGCCAGCATTTTAGTTTCTCTTAAACTGTATTTGAGGCAGTGCTTTCTGAATGCTCCCATGATGAACCTTTTTCTGCGCCAAACCAGTTCCATTAACTTACAGTTATTTGAAAATGTTTACAGAGTTAATCATCCAAATAGACTAATAAAAAAGTAATGGCTGAACTAGAATTAATGATTGATTTTGCTGCAAAGGAGGAATTGCATACTAAGTTACAGTTTAGTTTCTTTCCAAGTGAGAATCTTTTTTTAAATCAGAAGGACAACACCACTTGTAAGTTTCCCTAGAAGTTATTTTTAAAACGTGAAAGTTTCTTAAGTGAGCTTTTTGGTTGCACTGCCCAGTACTCTGGACAGAATAAGAGTAAAGTTGTTGTCTATACTAATACAGACAACCTTGGGTGTTTTCATTTTCTGTAGTTCCGATGAAATTATTGTTTCAAAAAGCATCATACGTATGAATCCCTGAGACTGAAATAGAGGCTCAGAAGACTAGGAAGGCACTTGTGGTAAATTCCTTGCCTGCTTATAGTTGTTTTTTGGAAAAGGGAAATACAAGAGTTCTCAAGGGTTAATTTGGTGAGTGTAATTAAAAGCAGGTTGCCATTGCCACCATTGAATACTTTCTACAGGGCTCCATATAAAGGTACCCCCATTGTAATTGAAGTTGAAAGCTACTATTTAGAGAAAGTGGGTGTAAAAGGAACAGTAAACCTGACAATGTAGATTAATAAAGGCAAAAGGCATGGAACTTTCAACATTACCTGGCATAAAATCAAACTAAAGACTGCTTGTAATGGCACGGATTAAGACATGGAACCTTCTCCATTTAGGATATTATGTGAACACTTCCAGCAGGCAGCATTTCATGGCCTTCTCTTTAGTTTATAGTATGAGTGCTGTCTCCTAATATCTTCTATTTATAAAGCTGTTTCAGCCAGCAGGATCCGTAAGTGCTTTTCAGGCACTGTGCATAAAGATCACTTTTCCAGCTCTCAAAATGCCATCTTCTCTGGAATGGAAATTCAGTAGCTATTTCACATTAGGAGCATGTCAAAATTAACTTGGACAATTAAAACTACAGGAGCTTTATGCTGTCAGATTGTAATTACTTGGATTTGGAACTCCGCCAAAACATTAGGGTTGGTATTTCATTCTTGTTTAATAGTGTCAGGTGATCTTTGTATATCATTTTTAGTCACAAACCTTTATGTTGTCTCATCCCAAAGATGAGATACCCCTGTTCCAGGAGCACAGATTCAGTCCTATTATAACTCAGAGGAATAGGTGCCATCTACTGACTCTGTCAGCATATCCTGCTTCATTTTGATTTTCATTATGTTTCATTCAATTACAAAACTGTTAAGGGAATGGTAAGACTGCATGATTGAGCACTTAAGTCAAGACATTGTAGCAAAGGTTTTATTTTCAATGTTAATTCTGCCCTACTGTGTATGCGTTTTCATAGTCGGTAATGTATAGATTTTTTCAAATATAGGACAACTGTGTCTTTGGCACAAATGAAGTATCTTTTAAAGATAAGTATAAACAGTATCTATAAAAACTATGCAAAAAACCCCAATACTTGCCCAGAGTTACAGATTAAGCACTTAATGCCATACTAATAGTAAAAACTGGCTTGTCTGTGGTAAAGTCAGACCCAAGGTAGCTTTCTATTTAACTGTCTTACATGAATTGTAGCTAAGAAAGCCAGTACGATTGGAAAATAGTTTTGCTGTGGAAACATTCTGTTGGGAAAATGAATAGAATTTGGATGGAAAACTAAATAGAATTGTAGATCCTAACAGAATTGCGTTAAATCCCAAATTTAGCTTTAAAAGAGAATTTATCAGGCAGAATCAGTCAGTAAACATCTATTCTAGTGTATTAATTACAGTATAGAGTAATTTCGAAGCTAAGCTATTAGATAGTTGTAGAAAAAGTGTATTTTGTATTACTGAAAGTATTGCATATGTTCATGTAATCAGGCTTTGTAATAACATAAGGGGACTAAAATTAAGTTTGTTTTTAAAAAGGCAGATGCTTGCAAACTGTTAGGAGTTTAACAATATTGCTTGAAATGAGTTGCACAGAGGATAGGCTATTGGGAAGAGTACAAATAAAGTCAAAAGTGTCAAAACTGCTTGAAAAACAGATTACCACAGCCTTCCATAGAAATCATAACTGTGTGAGCCTGCATGTAACATGTACCCACATTAGTCCAATTTACATTTAGATAAATAAGGAGAGTATGCTCCTGTTACTGGGAAATTAACCTCTTTGCCAACTAATCAGGATTCTCTACTATTCTGGAATCTGCATTACAGTATTGTGTTAGTATAATAAGATGCTTCAGGATGTGGAGAAATCCTGGATGCAGTGCGAAAGCAGATAATTTATCATTCCTGCTATTGGATAATTTAGGGGAGCCAGAGTCAGTCATGGCAAAAAATAAAAGTACATGGATGAGGAAAATCACTTTAGGATTTTTTCCCTCTTAGTAGGGTAAATGAGACTAGTAAAAATATAAGCTGGTTTTGTCCCGTTTTCTCTCTTGAAAGCAATGGCAATTATTTTATAGGTCTCAGGCAGCCCCTGCTGGCTGTCTCCAGTAATTTCTGTTCTGTATTCAGTCATGTTGATTTTAGTTAGTTAATGCAGCTACAAGTATGTCATAAAAAAGAAAAAAATATAGTGTGCTTCAAAATTATGGAGCAGGGTTTCATGTTGGGAAATACCAACAGCAGGACTTGTTCAGTAGTTATCATCACTGCACATTAAACAGTAAATACGAGAAGTGCAGGGCTGACTTGAAGTCTAGCAACAGCAAAGTCTTCTCCTTCTGTAGAATCAGAGATGAGACCTTAGGGCGTTTTTACATGTGCAAGCGCCGTAGCACCAGGCGCTTTGAAAAGTACCCAGTGCTGCAACACTTGCAGTTGTATAAGTGGCAAAATACTCATCAGCGCTGAGAAAATGGCAATGGCACACTTTTGAACTAAAATGCCTCGGAGGTGCTTTAATTCAAAATCACACCACTTCCATTTTCTGCATGCTGATGCGTATTTTGCTGCTTATACAACTATACACAGCACAGTGTGCATCAGCTCATGTCCAGAGCGGACTCAATTAATCAAATCTGCCTAAAAGTGGCGGATCTCTGGTATGTCCCTGAAAGAAAAAGTATGTGTATAAATGCCTCTTGTGACTTAAGGTATCCAGGTTGTAGCCGTATTGGTCTAGAGGAAAAGGCAATCGGGGCTTGTAGTAGAGATGATATCTTTTATTAGATCAACAAGATTTTTGCAAAATAATTAATTTTTTTTTTTTTTTTTTTTGCAAAAATCTTGTTGGTATAGTAAAAGATATCATCTCTACTACAAGTCCTGATAGTCTTGTGACTTAAGCCATTAGAGAACAGCAATATGTACAATTAAAATGTTATCTGAAGGGCTTTCCCCCCAGAACCTGTAGTAATGCATGCCCCAGCATTACAATTAACATTACTGCCATGCAGTTTGGGCCTGCCCACCTGACACGTGTAACTCAATGAATTAAATGGAAGTTCTGCATGCAATAGGACTGCAGCATTTGGTCCTTGCTTGCTGGCTTTGCTTTTGTGGCATGTTGTGCATGATCACTTTAAATCTCCAAATCCCTCTTTAAAGCTTAACTCTGTTGTGATGTATATGAGATGCTGTCACGTGATAACAGGGAGCCAAAAAGTGAGTGATGAATAATGCTTACTTTGCCCAAATGTGCTTATTTCCCTGTCACCTTTTCTTCTTGTTTGCTGCATCCACCTCTTTCACCTAAATTATAAATTCTTTGCTATGGTAGCTGTCTCTGTGTGCTTTGTTAGCCCTCTAGGCGTTCCTGCAATGCATATAGTAGAGTCATAGTAATTAAATAGTCCAATGTAGAGCTAGCACTTCCCCTGTTTTTTCTGGGAGCCCCTTATCTGTCTGTGCCTAGCACAAACCATTATTCATCTGTGACACCTACCCTTTCCCCCTGTCATCCCTTATGCTTTTACTCATTCATAATCAAAATCAGAAGCCACCAATGTCCAGAGTAACAAAACTGTTACTAAGCACTCATTGCTCCATACTTAACATGATAGCTTTCTCTAATAATGCTTGTTTGATTGTTTGTTTAAATCTGAGACTGGCATCAGAGGAAGGTGAGGGAGCACTGACCTCTCTACAGTGATCATTTCTGGAATCACTTAAAAATTTGGAAAAGCAGGCTGTTGTATGCTCAATAGACAGTGCCTCATTTACTTTTGTGGAAAGTACCCAGTATATTATTCTATTAAATAAGTGAGGCTTGGTGCCAGTTATTTGCTCAAGGTCATGGACAGTGAGTTGGTGACAGTGATTGAATTAACCCAGGTCTGTGGACTCTCAATAACTACCAGACCTCAGGGAAACCTGAATAGTTTATTCTCTGCCTAAGGGAATGAATGTTGTGCCAGAGTTCAAGAAATGCTATTTTATACAATCCAGCTGTCCCAGGGATGGCCCTATTCAAAAGCTCCTGGCTAACTTCAAAAACCTTATAAATCAGTGTGAGACAATGGAATAGTGCAGAGGGTAAGAAGAAAATCTCCTCAGCTTTAAAGTGCTTTAGATTGCTGTTATCTAAACTTCATTGTGCTCTTTGAAGCAAGTAGACCATTGCAATCTGGGTCTTGACTTGGACAAATACCTGTAAGTGCAAATATGCAGGTTTGTGTGCTTATGTACAAGGAGTTTTCTCATGCTGTCTTTCAGTCCTGTAAGGCAAACCTTGCATTTAATAGTCCCTGGGTGTATCTACATGTGCCATTAAGGTGCCATGATAGATGCTGGCACAGTTGCACTCAGGACTGCAACAGTTTGAACCAGGGAGGAGTGGAGGTTCAGGGGTCAGCGCCAGGCTCCAGGTGCAGGAGGCTGGGAGGTGGAGGGGCTGGCTGGAACATGAGTGTGCTAAAAGTTTGGGGCTGGGTGGCAGGCAGCCCCCGTACTTTTGCACCCTCATGCCCCAGTCGACATCTAAACATGCACTTCGGCATAGTAACTGCTGTCCCTGACAGTAATATCTTACAGCTCAGTTAATTAACCTACTGCGCAGTAATACCAGTGTACGTGTACATGGTGATGCTTTACTGTGGAGCTAATTAGTCAACTGCATAGTAAAGCACATGTGTAGACACGTCCCCTTTCTGTGAAATCCTGTTCATCTCATTAAGTTTCAGGTGCATACATTAGAGAGATCTCTCTTAGCCAAGTTACTCCAGTCACTCATGACTTAGCATATCCATCTTCCCCCATTAGTAATAACTGTGGGGCATTCTCTTTTTTTTATCATACTAGAAGTATGTTGCCAGGTTGCGAAGCTGAGATCACCACCACTCATGCTCCTTGAGGCATATTTTCAAGATTATTGTCTTAGTCATAAACTACTAGCCAGCTATTAGAGGCACTATTTCTAATATAAATCTTCCTGGATCTGACCATCACATTGGACAAAAAATGTATTGAGGGAAAACAAGAAACGTGTCCTGTGGCATTAAGCATAATGCTAAATGGAAGTCTGTAGAAGAAAGAGAAATGATTGTATTTCTTTAATCTTTCCTAACCTACTATATTACAATACTATACTATTTCTTGGGGCAAAGAAGACCAATCTATCAACAAAAATAATCTGATTTCATTTCTTTTTTCAAATTGGATGTAGTTGTAAACCTCTCTGTGGTTATTTCATGTTTCTAGGCTCAGTTACTGTAGTTTGTTGCCAACCAACATTTCAGTTTGCATCATCATTACTGCAGCACTCAGAAGTTGGTTTACTACAGAGACTTAGTCTATAGCAAGAGTTTGCTAAGAGTTTCATGCTAAAATTCTGTGTCACTAATGAATTTTGGTCCTGAGGCCAGTCGAGCTTTGTACCCAACTCAGGAAACAGTTTTGCATCTTTTTATCTCCAGGCTAGAAACTTTCTTACTTTTTCTTTTCTTTTCCTTCTTTCTTTTCTAAACATCCCAAAGCCACTTTTATGCTTTTCATGTCTCAAGCTGAAGAGATTCTTAATGCTTTGAACGCTATACCCCTGCATTCTCTTCCTGAATAATTTTTGGTATAATGCACACTGTGTACTTCCCTATAAATTAGCCATTACACCTGAACCCATTCTTAACTCACTCTCCCCACATTTGTCTGGGACACTATATCAGGGTCACATCAAGCTTGCCTGGGTCAGTCATGTCTCCTATGTCTGCAGTGCCTTCATCAGTTGTTACAGAGCTCTACTTTGGAAGAAGAACCCAGCTTTGTCTGGTACATAGCAAGGCCATCTTCATCCTTCCCTGCTTTTCTCCTCCAAATGTCATGTTCAGTTTTCTTACTGTCTGGAATTTGAGCATGCATGATCTAGGAACCACACCTGAAGAATGTGCTGCCCTTGACAGTTTGTGTATTACCACCAGGCTTTCCTCTTACATGCTTCCTGAACCCTCAGAGCTACAGCATTGGTCCAGCACTACCACAATCAATGTTTGTTGCTGGTTTTTCAGGGGGGAAGAGATGGCAAGTCATAAAAACGAATTAAAATGGACATAACCCAGCCAAATGCTAAAGAAAACACTGCTGACTTGTCACTGTGTTATTGCTGAGGGCAGAATAGCATGAAGAAGTCCAAAGAGCCTCTCTCCAGTCTTCCTACTGCTCCCAGAAACTACCAGGCTAACTTCCCAGGGAGCAGCGTGCGCTCACTCTATCTTCAGTTAGAGGCAGCTCCATTCTCTTAGTTGTAGTTTTCAGCCATCTGGTTTAACACAAGATGTTTACTTTCTTGATGAGAGAGCCTTATTAATACTGAGAAGGAGCCTATACAATTTTTGGTACCCTCTACTACTAAACAAGGTCTCTAGAAATTGGCCAGAGTTTTCAATCATAAGCACCTGAATGTGTAGCTTGACTTCTCTGCTGACCCTTCCTCCAAGTGTTTAGCACCAAGTTGCTCTCATGGATTTTGGTAGGAGTGAATAAGTGATTAACATTTTTGAAAATCAGGCTTCCCACCCTGCCCCCTTGCTGCCAGTGCTTGGGCCAATGTCCACCATTGTTGTCCACAGTTAGCCAAGTAAAGCAAATTTAACACCCAGTTGGGGCAGTATGTATTATATGGTATGTTTGGATTAATGGGAGTGATTCATTCCAAAATTTTGAGGACAGCCTATTGATTTTGGTGAAAACTTGAACCCAGGTAATTACCCTGGTCCCCAGGCTGCTTGGTGCTGTAGGTATGGGAGCTGCTCTACTACATACTACGCATATGAAGACTTAAAATTCCGTGTATGGAAAATGTCAAGAATCCAATCTAGAGACGGTTCAAAGTCTTTGTAGAAAGAAGGGAGAGAAGAAGACCTGTAGGGAGATGGGACAAGATTGAAGAAGCAGTAACTTATATGGGAGTAGTTATACTGGAACGAAGGAGAGCCCAAGAGTTGAAACACAAAGACCTAGAAAGTAGCAAGGGGTTAAGGAGGAAGGAGGAGGGGAGAAGATGGGAAATTGAAGAACACACAAAGACTGTCATGGGAGATATGAGAGAGTGGTATATGGGAAGGACCATGAGAGTTGTACAGAGCACCTGGCATGAGGGAAGAGGTGAGAGAAATGGCAGGGAATCCCTGAAGTAGAAAGGCATGAGAAGTCTTGTGGCAAGTCATAGAAGTACACAAGGAAACTCTGGTGATCACAGTGCATTCAGCCTAGGAAGATGCACTTTGCTTCTCCTCACCAGGGTATACAAGATAGCCCCAGGGGCAGATACAGAGAAGTGGCTTGGTCACACAACCTTTCTGACCACGCAGCAGAAGGAGCAGCTGGGAACCTGTCCGCTGCTGCTGCTGGCCATGGGCTAAGTCTACCTCCCACACAGGCCAGCTGAATTGGCTCTAGAGCTCTCCTTGCCCTTAGGACAGTGGCAAGAACAGGTTGGGGAATAGGGAGCGTGGATATACCTCTGAGCAGGGAGGGCGAGTTGGGGGGATTCTTACCTACTTCAGGAACTTTAAAAAAGTCCCTGACTACTGCACCCATGATATGGTCTCCCCATCCTGGTTGTAGAGGATCCAGGAGGAGGGTGAAGTCACCCAGGGGTTGCATCCACCTTTGCAATGCCAATTACTGCTCCCACACCCCATTTCATAAAATCCTGGGTCCAGCTTTGATGCATATGTTATAACTAAGCCATTCCATTCGTGCCATTCAGAGTAATCATTTATTGTTAGTGCTAGCAGGGAAACACGTTTCTTGCTAACCCAGCTAAGTTAGACGCTACTAATGATGTTAGACGTTCAAACCCAGCCAAGTTAAACACTTAAAATGCTGTCCTCTAGCTGCCACATCTACCTGTAGCAACCACCCAGCGTTCCCTCTAAGCTGTGTGGAGTGCGTGGGCACACTTGCACGCTTATGCCATGCTGGCGGGCATGCCTGCATGGCCACACATGCCACATAGCTTAGAGGGAAAATTGCAAACACCCAGCTGCATAACCTACCGTACAGATCAAGTGGCAGATGTTTGTGGCAGTTGTTAGAAGCACCTGAAAGGTAGGTGTTGTAAGCAGTGACTGGTTATGTGCTTTCAGAAGAAACTTCTAATCAAAGGCATCCTGATGCTGAGTTATACAGAACTCCATGTTGAACTCATATTTTTTCTCCTGCATTTTCTCCATAGCCTCGCCATGTATTCAACATGCTGAAGAAATATGTACGGGCCGAGCAGAAAGACAGACAGCACACCCTCAAACACTTTGAACATGTCCGCATGGTGGATCCAAAAAAAGCTGCCCAAATCAGGTCTCAGGTAATCACTACCATGGGGGCTAACCATTCATGTTTCACAATAGTTTTCTGGAAAAAAAATTCAGCTAATTTAAGTTAACAGTTTCCCCCTCAGTACATGTGGACACTGTTGAGCAAATATGAAAAAATTGTAAAAATAGTCCACCATCTGAAGCAAGATTCTGTACAAGGAGGGTGTTAAAAAGTCTAACCAAGATTTCTGTATGCATTGCACAGGAAACTTCATAGCGTCCATAGATGTTGTTACTATGCCTGAATCTGACACATGCTTTAGGGGCTCTGTCCCCCCAGCCTCATTAAGAAAGGGCCGGCTAGGTCCAGGGCTGCGCCAAGCTCTTTCCAGCAAGGCAAGCCTGCACTGCAGCCACAAATTTGCCATAGCCCCTTCCCAGTGCAGCCCCACTCTGCCAGGAACAGCTTGGCACAGCCCTGGACCTAGCCGGCCCTGCACAGGTCCAGTGGCATGTGCACCCGCGCTCTCCCGAACAAGTGCTGGATGAGCCACAGGTCCAGTGGCTCCCAGCCAAGCGGCATGCAATGGCAAGAGCTACTTCACCCCTCCCCACGACCCCTGGATGAGCCACGCGTCCGTGCTGTGCCTGCCTTGCCCCGTCCCAGCAGGGGAGCGCTTGACCCAGCCCCT
>NW_017729032.1:223360683-223390489 GCF_001723915.1 Gavialis gangeticus
GTCCATCACACCAGACTTACCAGCTGGAGGCAGCTCTCCGCGCTGCCGGTCTGTGCTGCTTGTGGCCTGCGCTGCAGCTGCATGCATGCACAGGCCATTTATTGGCCAAATGGCCGATTTCTGATATAGTAAATTCTTTATATCAGTGCTGATCTGATCTCAGTCTGATGCACCTCTATAAAATAAAAAATAAAAAAAAAAAAAAAAAACCTCCAAAACAAAAATGGAGATTCTACCACCATCCTCAGTAATCCATATCAATGCTTAAGTGTCTTTACAATTAGGAAGTTTTTTCTTATTGTCTGGCAACTTGAGCGAGGAAAGTTTGACAGTTCCTAAAAAAAGAAGAGTGAGAAATAGATACAAAATAGTACTGATGTAGTTCTAAATGTAACTGTCTTGGACACTGTTCTCTGCACAAAAGAACAGATTTTAATACTGAGATTTTGGTGCTCAGAGATGTTTGTCTTTTATATCTTGTTTACAGATAGAGCTGGTCGTAAAATTAAGGGGGTTTTCAGAAAATTTTGACTTTTTGGTGAAATTGAAAATGTAAATGTTTTGTTTGAAAGCCTAAATATTTCAGTTCTTACAAGCTGTTGCATTTCTTATGGGAATTATTGTTTGGGTACCTCATTTTTCTACATAAGTTGGGGTCCCTGGTTGGACTGTTTTTCATGAAACGCCATGGTCCCCTCCTTTAGTGAGGAGAAAAGAGTACTTCAGGACAGTCCCATAGCTATGTGCATCGTGGGAAATTAAGTCCTGGTGAGGAGTTTACCCTAAAAGGGACATTAGATAACATAAGTATTTTCTCATGAGCTACAAGACAGCTTTTGTGAATGGATCTATTTTGGTTTCCAGCTGAGATTTGTTTTCAATTTGGGGTCATTCAGTTCTTGACTAATATACAGCATCCCCCTTCTCTGCCCCCCGCCCATCTCTTCCCCCCAGAACTGACACTTCTCTGTACAGGTTTTAGTTAAAAAGAATCTATCAGACCGTTTGAACAAAACAGTTTTGACTTCTTGTTTCACACCAGCTTCCTTGATACTGGCATTCAGTTCATGGGTTGGGCAGAAACCCTAATCCAGGGGTCAGCAACATTTTTGTGCAGAGTGTCAAAAACATTCGTAACCTTGACTTGTAAGAAGTTGGTGTGCCAGGAGCGGACAGTGGGGCAGCTATAAGGGGCCTGATCCTTGTGTTGTGGTAGTGCAGCCCTAGCCCCTTTCCTGCCATCTGCCCCAAGGCACACATGCCAAGCAAAATTTTTTTGCATGCCACACTCTAACACCCACGCCAGGGCTTGCTACCCCTGCCCTAATCCCTCTTGTGGCAGAAGTAGAGGCACAAAGGCAGAAGATCTAAGCTGGGTATAGGGACACACTAAGGGGGGGTGGGCTGTAGGACCAGTTTTGGGCCAGCTGCAGGACAGTGGTGAATTCAGTGAAAGATTGCACAGTCACAGAATCCATGGGCCATGTGTTATACCCCTGTCTTGCTCTGCATTGGATGATAATAAGATGATTAGTGTGCAAAGCACTAATGCTTTCCTCTCATATTGGATCTTTTCATCCTGTAGGTTATGACACACCTACGTGTGATATATGAACGCATGAACCAATCTCTTTCCCTTCTTTACAATGTACCAGCAGTTGCTGAGGAAATTCAAGACGAAGTTGGTAAGCTCACTGTTTCTGTTTGAAAATCATAATGTTCTAGAAAATACTTGGCATTTTTAGGTTGAAGTACAAAAAGAGTACTTGTGGTCTTCTTCGTCTGCAGCAAGCTGAGCTAGCAACTAAGCAGACAAACCTGCCACTGTTTTATACTACAGACAGCTATATTGTGGATGAATAAATGTCACCTTTTTGTAATTTAAGTATGTTTCATAGAGAACTTGCTTGAGTGATAAAATGAAAAAAAAATATTGCTGTTTTGCTTGCATAAGGGACTCTCCAGCCTACATTGTATTTCTTTGAAAGCTAGCAGGACTACCTTTTTGTATAGGACTTCTTTAATTCTCACAGAACATATGTAAAGACATCTTCACAGGATTTTTTTTTCTGACAATGTGTTAATTTACAGTTAGAGCCCACATGCTGTACAGAAACCATGGGCAGATGTTGATTTTTATCAACAGTATGGCTTGGTAGGGTAACTGATAGAGAATAAATTATGTTTCTTCCTTTTCGATATTTAATTTAGTGTCATTAAATGGTTATTTCATTTAAATTGAGAATATGGGGAAGATTCCAGGCAAAACAGTTACTTGTACAACTTGAGCATCTTTTCTTTCATCAAATAACATTTCCCACCTGGCACATTTTCTATTTAAATCTTGACAAATCACTTTCACTCATTTATATGATAACAGAAATTTGATATTAGGGTTTAATCACACCTCTTAGAGTAGATGGTGATTGAAGTGTTGGAAGTGAAGAGAACAGAGCAGCTGCACTGAAAATCTAGATCTAGATGAAAAACTAGATAGGAAGATTTCAGAAATGTTGCTTTGTTCATGGCCTCGGAATATGGCAAAGAGGATAGATGGAACGGTACGAAAGAAAAAGGAAAGAGAAAGGAATGAGTCTGAAGAAAAATAAGACCTTTAAGTGATACTATAATCTTTTCTTTTTTAAGCCAGCAAAGAAGCTAGTGCCATTATTCCAAAGAATATCTATTTTTATCCAAAACAAATCTTGATATACAGGCATTTTCCTAAGTTCCAAAGGAATAGTGACATAGTATCTAAATATCAGAAAGCTAGGCTAATTTCTCTGTAGTAAAGGTTGTGACTTGTTTTTTTATAAGAAGCCCCAATAATCTTTTGACTTATATAATGTGGTTTCTAATCAGAATGTATATTTTTGCCTGAATGTAGAATATGGGACCTGAAAATAGGCGTCTGCAGTGCTAGTAGGAGGGATTTTTTTGTGCATTTCATATATAAATATTTGTCCTAAACCTTTAGATGAGGTTTATCAAAAGATCTTGGCAAAAGCTAATATAACAGAGATGCAAACATTCATAACAGCATAAGAATTGTTTGCCTCCCTCTTAATTCATACTTACTAGTAGCATAAGAATTGTTTGTCTACAGGGTATGACATAACTACAAGAAAATCTAACCTTATATTTAAAAAATGCTATGGAGAGATTTATTTAAATAAAATGATTTGCTGTGGAGGTTTGCTGGATAAATTTTTTTTTAAACTCTCAAGCTGAAGATTGACAACTAGCCCTCCAGCAAGTGACAGTCATAAACTAGTGTCTACTTCTCTGAGACCTGTCATAAGGCAATCACTAGTAGAATATTCATTCCCTGTCTCTCCCTCATTCACATATTTGCTGTTGGCTTCACTGTTACCACAACACAGGGAATTGACATCTCCATTACAATGTTTGGACATTGCTATGTGGGAACTGCAGCAAAAGCATCTTCAATTTAATTGTCTTCATATCCTCTTCTATCAATTTTAGATATTTGCAAGTCTAGACCGTGCACTTAAGTTCTTGTGAAAAAATAATATACCAAAGATAGTGAAGGCACAGATGGTATATCAATAACAACAGCTTTTCCACATTTTAGTGGTCTGTAGCTATACATGTAGATTAAAATTCCTTGATCCAAAAATAACATGTTTTACAAAATAGGTATGAAATGAACAAGGAGAGAATATGGGAGGCTGGCATCACTGTGAGGTAATTGAAGTTGTTCACAGTCCATATCCTTTCCACCAAATGTTTCAAGGGGGTTGGTTTGTTTGTTATTGTTGCTGTTTTTAAGTTGAACATGAGAAACTCAAAAAATCAGAAATTCAGCTATGATAGCCATAGGATTGTATAATGGCCACATGCTTATAGATTTTGTTTTACCAGAGTGTGTAAGTGCATCCATCTGGGATAAGTACTACTGAATAGGTAATACGTGCCACAGCCTTGTTTGTGTGTTCATCTCTTAGTGGGAAAGCAGGGAAAGTTCCTTTACTTGCCTTCAGATATGTACAAAATGGGAAAAAGATGAGATTTTAGAAAATACCATACCTATAAAATTGCCTAGAAAATGGCATAACCTTAATTACGTTCATTTAAGCTACATGCATCTGTACCCTGACCTAGAATTTTGGTGTGTGATTTCCTACATCCTTTAAAAAGCAAACTGAAAAAAAATTTGAAATTTCTACATGTAGACTGTCAGCAGCATCTGAACTTTTATTTCCAATGCACAGATCTCTAATAGAGTAACTAATAGAAGTAGCAAATGGTAATCCTTTATCTGGGACAGTCTGAGGGAGAGATGAGACACTTTGCTTGTGGTTTAACAGATACATGTGGGCAATGGGGGAATGGTGGAATAATGGGTTTCTGGTAGAGCTGTGCAAAATTTCACCAGGTATTTCATTTTGAAGCTGTTTCAATGCGTTTTGAGCTCAAAACAGTGAAATCTAAATGAAACAAAAGCCTTCGAAAGGGCATTGAAAAGAAAGAACTAGAAACATTTCAAAACTTTCAAAAAGTTTCAAGTTTCAAAGCCAGGCTTGGCTTCAGCTCTGGTCCCAGCCGTCAGCAAGAGCCTCCTGTCGTTGCGCGCAGATCTGGGTGCTGCACCCCTCGGGAGGGATGTGGCACAGCCCCCAGCCCTTCTTGGGGGTGCCGGCCCCCGGATCCATGAGCCAGATGACAGCATGCTGTTGCTGCCAGCTTGGGGCCAGCAGCAGAACCAATCTTCCCAGTGCTGGGTGCAGGCTGCACCCAGCGCCGGTCCCAGGCAGCAGCAGCAGCCTCTTGTGATCCAGCGGGCAGATTGGGGCACTGCCCACACGCCCGGGAGGAGTCCGGCAGGATCCCGCAGCCCTCCCAGGGGTGTGGGCCCCCAATCTGCCTGCCGGATCACAGGAGGCTGCTCCTGCTGCCTGGGACAGCACTGGGCTCATCCCACACCTAGCACTAGGAAGTTTGGTGCTAACACCAATCCCAGACGGCAGGAGCCAGGCTCCTGTGATCTGGCAGGCAGATCAGGGGCCTGCACCCCAGGATGGCTGCGGGGCTCTGCCAGACTCCTCCCAGGGGTACAGGGGGACCCCGATCTGCCTGGTAGATCACAGGAGGCTGCTCCTGCTGCCTGGGATGGGTGGCAGCACCAATCTTCCTGGTGCTGAGTGTGGGCTGCACCTAGCACCAGTCCCAGATGGCAGGAGCAGCCACCTATGATCTGGCAGGCAGATCATGGACCCGCACCCCTGGGAGGACTGCAGGGCTCTGCCAAACTCCTCCCGGGGTTGTGGGTGGGTGGGCCCCTGATCTGCCTGCTGGACCACAGGAGGCTGCTCCTGCTGCCTGGGACGGCTCTGGATGCAGCCCACACCCAGCACCAGGAAGATAGGTGCTGCTGCTGGCCCCAGCCGGCAGCAACAGCCTCTTATCATCCAGCAGGCAGAGTGGGGGCCCGCCTGCACCCCTGGGAGGGCTATGAGAGCTGTTCCGGACTTCTCCCAGGGGTGCAGGCCCCCAAGCTGCCTGCTGGATTATAGGAGGTTGCTCCTAATGCCTGGGATAGGTGGCAGTACCAATCTTCCTGGCACTGGGTGCAGGCTGTGCCCAGCACTGATCCCAGGCAGCAGCAGCAGCAGCTTCCTGTCATCTGGCAGGCGGATTGGGGGTTGCACTCCCAGGAGGAGTCTGCTGGAGTCCCACATCCCTCCTGAGGGTGTGGGCCCCCAGATCTACCTGCTGGATGACAGGAGGCTGCCACTGCTGGCACATGAGTTTTGCTTGTCAGCACCTTGAGGTGCAGTTTTCCAGAAACCTCTGCACCTACCTCCTTGAAACTCAGCAAGCATCATGCCCTCAGAAGAGGCTACTATCCCTGCAAGTTTCATATGAATTGGGCTAGAAAAGACAAAGTTATACACAGTTTCATGCTTCCCCATGATAGCCTGTGGGTGAAACATCGAAACAGTGTCAAAGCAGCAAAACAGTTTCAGCTAAACTAAATGAAACTCGAAACAAAGCACTGTTCCATTAAAATGGAAGTTGAAGCAGAACGGTGCTGTTTCTCTCAGCCATCATTTCTAGCCATGGAAAGAAGGGGCCCATAGTTGAAGCAGAACTTTTTTTCACTTCTGTCCCATCCCATCCAACTTCTACCCCAATCCACGTCTCTCCCTGCTTGTTTGACTTCAGCTTCTTTCCTCTGTTCACCGTTTTATTGTCCCTACTCCTGGTTCTCTCTACTTGGTTCCCAGGCCCGTCCCTCTTAGATTTCTGTCCCAGCTGTGATCTCCCACCAGTTTTGTGTTCCATTAGGCGTTGCACCTTCTCTCTCTTGTCCCATTCCTGAGTTCAAATCAGGCTGCCTTCATGCCACTTGGGTTTCAGCAGCAGGCACTGAGACTACAAGAAAAACAGGCACCCTGTTTTCAGTTCTAGTACCTGATCCTGTCACCAGCTTGGAGCATCCTGGAACTAAACTTTTAGAGAGACTCTCTACTGACTATGCGAGCTACAAATATTCAAAGGCTTATAATTTGGCCAGATTTTCCTAGGGATGGCAAAAGATACATTCCTGACATTAAGTACATTAAGCCTAGGTACAGATGGTACACTTACCATGTGATAAGCGCACAGAAAGCACTCCACAGCTGTAACCAAACAGAAATTCACTGCACATAGATCACTTTCAAAATGGCAGATCTAAAATAACCCTGGTTGGATGTGGTATCAAACTAAAGGACTTTATGTTAGTTCACTTTATCGAATGTCTATATACCAGTTCCTGTTGTGACTCAAGTTCAGTTGCAATCCCCCAGCATCCCAGAGGCCCCTCACAGGGTGGCATGATCGTCTTGGCTGGTGCTCATCAGCTCTGGATGAGCACTGGCCTGGCCCTGCCCTGTCCCTGAGTTGTCACAGAGAGGAGACAGAAAAGGCTGTCTGTGTGGCTCGGTGTAGGGTAACATGCACAGCACCCTTCCCCACGCCCCTTTCACCTCCTCCCCCTCCTCTCCTCCCAGCTTGTTGGCTCAGGTCTTCGGGGGAGGAGAAGGTGCTGGACCAGGCCTGAGCAGCAGGAGGGAGCTCTGTTCCCCTGCCCAGTCACACAGGGAGAAGTCCTTAATATACATTGAATAGCTAAGCTTTTTAAAATTCTGTATAGATATTCTTGAGACATTCCCCTGGTAGTGTTTACTTCATATGGTACTTTTAAAACCTTGATTTTTACTGTAAAAATCAATTGAGCCTATTCTGAAGAAGACAGCATGCTTCTGGCTTTGAGTGCTGATCAGCTTAAAACCCATTCTGTGTCAAATCGGTACTCTGAAATGATTAGTTTCCTTATTCTGTAATCTTCCTAAACCCATGCAAAAAAAATCTATTACAGCTATAAAATCTGTAGAGAGCTGAAATATTAATAAAATTGCATGTTGTATCACTATAACTGTTGCAAGGCCAGAAATACTGCAGTTCCCATTAAAAAGACAAATGTTTCATGAAATACCTTTTGTAAGAACCATTGACTTAGAAAGTCTGAGTCAATGGAAAAGCTGAATAATACCCAGATATGAGCCTGTTCACATGCACTGTTCATCTGAATAATGAATTTCCAGCAGAAAGCCATTTGAAAACATTAATTCTTTGAAGTTGGAGGGGGCAGTGTGGCTGAGATGGTGGGTTTTTATTTTAGTTCTCTGCATGCATATTTGACCTGCAGTTTCCCATTCTACAGTTAACTGCAGAACCCTTCTTTGAACAATTTGCACCTTCAGGAATTAAGGCAAGATGCCCTAAACCAGTCCTGATAGAAATATTAAAATGATCTCTTTCCTCCCAGCAAACATGTTGTGTTCTTAAATGTGTACGCTCAGGTGTCTTGAAAACCACAGTGTGACCCATGGAAAGCTTTTATGTTTCTTTTTCTTGTGATTGACTTTGCACCTTTATTCCATCGGTATGCTATTTAAAAAATAGATGGAAATGAAAAGATCCTTTTTTGAACAATAAATATACATCTGTCTAAAATGATCAAAAGAGTTTCTGGAATTCCTTCATCCTTGTTTTACATTGCTCAACCTCATAATGATGTCTGGGAGCAAGAAAGGCAGTTTAACACACACTGTTTGTCAAAGTCTTGCTAAAAATATTGGTGTAATGTTGCAAATGACATAGAAATCATATAGAACCTCAACTTACCAAGTCAAAACTGTTTTCATAAGTATATCCTGGGTTAGAATAATCTGTAGAGAGACTTGCAGTTGCGTATATTTGTGCAGAGAGGTTGCCATTCTCAGAAAGTGAGAAAGCTACTATATTCTTCTAATACTGGCATATATATGACCTACTGGTTGTTGCTCTATATAAATGTGTGATTCATAACATGAGTAGCAAAAGTAAAAATGGAACAAAAACATTGTCAAATCCCAAATATCAAATTGCCACCTTGATCCCCATGCCATCTGCACACCCTACTGCAGCAGCAATTCCTTTACCTAGACCACTCATTCTCTATCTTTTAAATCTCAAGACACCCCTTGTTAGACTCAAGGCGACTATTAGAAAATGCCAGCTCTTAGCTTCAACTTGTTTCTTGACCACAGAGTAAGTCTTCTGTTGCAAAGAACTAGGAAATATGACAACAGATCACAATGTCTTTGACACTATGGATTCATATGTAAAAATCTCTGGGTTTATTTTATGAACCATGTGTAGTCATTAATGCACAGCTCACAGGGCAGTTATTGCATGGCAACCTGTGGCACCCTCATGGCTCCCCAGGGCACTGTGGTACCCTGGTGGAAATGCACTAACCCAGACATTCTCTACTGTTCTGTTAAGGCCTCCCTGACCACAAGGATGACAGGACGAGAGAAAGCAAACTCTTGCAGACCTCAAAAATGTCATTGTGTAGCTGCATAGAGATCTATCCACACTTGCAACTGCATACATCTGACACTTCAACGTTAATATGAACGAAGCTCTTCCCCACAAAATGTCTCCTCCATATATATGCAGTCAGGCTGGCTTTCCAGAGAGAACGCTGAATTGTGCTCTGACACAATGATCTTTTAATCATTTCTTTTAGCTTTCAGCAGTGTCATGCCATGCTTGGAGATACCAGTTTGTTAGAACTTTAGCAAAAATGGATTGCTGCCCCACCTGCCTTGAAAATGTTTTATAAAGTTCTGCTCTGCTCCTCCAAAACAGAATGAATGCTGTGTTAAGCCCTTGCATGCTGCAAGGCTAATGTAAGGTGACCCAGTTTGGAATTCCCTGATAAGCAACAACGCTATCAGTATATGAGCTCTGGTTTGTATTTCCATGTTTTTTGTCCTTCTGTTTATAGCATTTATCAACTAATTAAACCCCCTGCCTCGTGTAGCTTCCAGTTTCGATTTCTATGTACAATTGCACTTTTCTCCGTGTTTTAGGCAGTTATCAAGGAAGCTTCGTTTATTAGGTGCAAAATGGTGCATTCAGGAGGTGCCTGGGTTTTGGTGATGGGCATTAGGCAATACCAGTGTAACACTGCTGCATTTTAATAGGCAAAAATAGCTGGCAGCTGAAGCGTCAGTTACACGTCGCTTCAGGCTTTCTAAGTTCTGCGCATCATTAAGTGGGCTGCAAGAGTGGAAGAGCCTGAGTCATTTTACACAGTCGGAGGCTCAGTGCTGTCTGCTGGTAAAAAAAAAAATCTTTATTAAGGGACAGAATTTATGGAACAGGATGGCAGGAAACAGGAAGGTTTTCTTCCCACCAATACTGATGAGAAGTTTTCAGTTTCTAAGCATCTCATTTCCTATCTAGATTACTGGCCTCCTATAAACAAGTTGGTAGAGGATAGTAAATGATTAAAAAAAGAAAGTATCCATTGCTCCTCGTTCAGATGTATGTTTGTTACTGCCTTACTATGTCCTCCCCAGCTTTTACATCTAACTGGTGTGTTATGCCTTGCTAGTAGCACTGATGTTCTTCAGATGTTAATCCTGATTTTTTTTTTTTTTTTTTATGTACAAACTCTTTCCATTAAATTTCATGTCGCAAATATTGTGAACATGACTTGAGGCAACAAAAGAAACCAGATTCCCCTGAATCTGCAGACACTGTGAAAAGGATGAATGGCTTCTCATTTTAAAAAGAAAATTTACAGCTTGGGATAGATATGAAATGTTCTGCTTTTCATTTGCTTTATCAGAAACCTGTTCAAAATAAAGGTATATTGTGAGGTTTATTATTGAAATATATTTTCCCCCTAGTTTGAAAGTGAGGATTTTATTTCAGCTTCTACCTTTTGAGAAGGCATGTTCTTGTGGTCCAGCTTTAGATTGCAAATGTCTGAGTTCTGATACTAACTCTAGAGTGATAGCCTTAGATGAGTCATGCAGAGTCCTTTGCACTTCTCAGATTTTCCTATCTCCCTTTCCTTGCTTTTGTAGTAGGAGAACAGACCGCACTTATCTTACAGGAGTGATTGGAAAATTAATTAGTTAATGGTTGTAGAGGTTTTTCCTTTTTTTTCAAAGACAAGTGCTGATTATGATCAAAAACCACTAATTAGAATACCTGCCGAAAGAATAAATCTAAGCACCGGCAAAGCTGTGTAGGGGGATACGTTTAAGAAACCAAGCTCAAATTTCAGGCAAGAAGCTTTGATCTGCATACTAAGGTATGTGCAAATTATGTGCATACATTTCCACATAGCTATCTTCCATGCGCAGGCCTAGTAGATCCCCTTTAACTTTGCATGAAGCCCATAGTCACCTTCACAATAAAAATATGTAAGAACAACCATTCATTTTGTTCTCACCAACCGGATGACCACTTAAATTAATTGACCAAGTGTGTTTGCAGATACCTAGGGTCAGATCCTGCCCCTTGTATTGAGCATCTGAGTGGCATTTTCAGGCATCTACATGCAACATTAATCCATCCTGCTTAACTCCATGAAAAAACATGAATGTCACTCACTACTAAGAAAAGGTATTCCTTACTTTCTGCACATCAACTTCAGTTAATGCAGCTCCATGCAAGCAAAGTGTGTGCTAGTTGTGTGCATGCTGGCTATAGACCTGGAAGCAGTATCATTATTTTAGCAGAGGTCTATATGGCTGCACTAGGTAGCTTGGCTGAAAAAATGTATTTGTTTGGGTAGATCACTGTGCTAACAAGGCTGTACCACTTCTGCAGGTCTAATGCGGGGTATGTTTGCACTGCATAGAGCAGTGACTCTTAACCAGAGTACCATGAGATCCTTTTAAGGGATTACCAGGGTACCATGCTATATTAGCACTGTCAGGTTTGCATAACCCCTACCCATGATTCACAAGATAAGCCCAAAGACTGCAAATAGGAATCCATAGTGCCAGAAACATTCCAGCCTGTTGCGGTATTTTCTGAGTTCTTTTCAGCATAAGAATTACTTTATTTTTCTTGTAGCACAAAATGAGTGAAACCTAAGAGAGAGCATTTTCTGAGGGGTGCCTCTCAAAAGGGTGAGAACCACTGTTACAGACATAGTCTTAGGTGTTAATAACCTGGTCAAAGACCTTTCCAGAAAGAGAGTGGCATTCAAAACAGTGACAAACCCCATAAATCCCCAGTTTTCCAGGAAAAAAACCCTAAATCAACTTTTAGAAAAAGAGGAAAGTTCTAGTATTAGATAACATGAATAAATAAGTAGCACAGGGAGTTTCAGCTCAAGAAGGAGGGGTGTCCGTCTCCTTTTAGTCCATTGAGATTCTGCTGGTATTGATTTACTTAAACATTTAGATGGTACAGTGGTAGATCTAGAATTTCCTGAAGAGGGTAAAGCACACTACCCCTCGCACCATGGGAGGATGGAGGTGAGTGGCTGGTGGGGGACATCCAGGAGCTGGGTAGGGATTAGGGACTTGCGGACAGGGACCTGTCTCGCTACTGTTGGTGCTGCCCCTAGCTGACTGGGTTATGGAGGGAGCCTCAGAGCTGCATCTGCCCCATTCCTGCCAGGGACTGCAGGGAGCATTTTTATAGGGGACTGGGCTCCAGTGAGGATAGCGGTTGTGGTGTTCAGGTTCATCCTTTTTATTCTTGCTCCCTGCCCCTCAGCTGCAAGACGCCCCCTGATGGCAGGGTCTAGATATTGGAAGGAGGTTTTCACCTGCCACTGCCACTGTGTCCAGTTGATGCAGGCACAGGAGGAGCCCAAAAACCCTCTGGCCCTGCCCTCCTTGCAGACTCTGCTTCCTGCTTGACTGCCCCTTCTCCCCCAGTGTCCCCCACTGGCCAGCAGCAGGCGCAGGAAGGAGGAACCCGCCTACTGCCATCACTGGCCTCAACTGAGCCCAGTTCCTGATGCAGCTGCTTCCTGTACTACCTTCTATATGCTGTCCTGTTCTACCTTCATGACGTATATAAATATGAAGCAGTCCAGACAAAATATGTGTTGTAACTGCATCCTGGTGGTTACATCCATCTTCTAGGTTCTTTGAGCATTTTCACAAAATGGAATAGCTTCAGTGGCAGAATTTGAGAGCTCTGCTACAGAATACCTCACCACCCAGTGGTAAGGGGCTCTCCTTAGAGTTTGGAGACCTTGGTTTAAATCCTTGCTGTAGATTTATCCAAGTCTTTTGAATGAAGCCTGAAATTTGTTTTCAGTTGACTCTGTCCAGTAAATTCAGTTCACATAGATCTGAATCAAACAAAGCCATTTTGGGGGTGAATAATGTTTTCCTTACCTATCAGTTATTAAGGGCACCGATGCGTGCTCGGACACTGCTCTGTCGTGTTCTAATTAGAATGTGTCAGAGCAGACTCGATTAATCAAGTCTTCTAGAGTATGCTAATTAGCGTGCTCCAGCAAACTCAGCATCTCATGTCTTCAGCATCCCAATGCTTCAAAATGGCAGCAGGGCGCTCAAACTAAAGGTTGTTCAGTGAGCTTTAGTTAAAGCACCCCCAATGCCATTTTGAAGCATGGGACGCTGAATATATGAGATGCTGGAGGCATTTTAATTAGAGTAACTTCTTCCTAGAGCTGCTGTAATTAAAGCCCTTCTCCCCAACCCCACTCCCCCAGGAACATGAGTAAAGACCTCCCTAATATATTTAATCCTCCTAACACCCCTCAAAAGTTGGGAAGGATCATCTCCACAATTCAAGTGGTGGTGATTAAGCACCCTTTTCTAGGCCATGCTGATGTCTGGCTGAATCAAGACTGGGAACCCATGGCAACTGCTGGCCTAATTCAGTGACTCAATGGCTTATTCTCTAGACATCCTGTCAACTAGGGCTAGATTAATTTTTCTGTGTCTAGATGTTGAATCTACATGTTTGTTGTTGTACAAAACATATATTTTCCATAGGACTATGATGACCAAGAAGTTATAGATTTGCACATATATGTATTTTATTCTTTTCTCACTGCATTTTGGGTGTGCAAGAATAAGCAAAGATAAGAACCAAAAAAGAGAATACTTGTGTAGGAGAATGCAACCATAATACAGATTTTTGACATTTTTTCTTACACAAAATTAAATCAATGCTTTCTTTAGACTTGAATTGATTGTTCTACTAAGCAAGGTGGCTCCTTTCCTCTACAGTTTCACACCTCTTAATAATTGATTCTGCTAGTTTACTTAAGGGAATTAGCCAGCCAATACGTCTTGTACTGAACTTAAAATGTCATTCTCTTACTGGAGAACAAAAGGCTGAAATAGAATCTTGAAGCTATGTAGATTGTGAATATCAGTTTAAGAAAGGTTAACTCTGCAGAGCCTGACTTTGTACATCTATAGCTTTCAATAAGATGGACAGGTACTGGTTCAGTGAAGTTTTTCCTCTTTATGGAAATGCCATTACTTTTTATATTATAGAAGAATATTTGCTGCACTGACTATATGTATATTTGGAAAAAAAAATGTGTCTTTTTTTAACACACTTAAGATCACTTTGAAGAGGATTTTCAGTGTAGAGGATCCACAGCTGTCTTCTCTCAGTTTGGGGACACTACAGATGTGTGTTCTGTGCTCAACTGCTGCAACCTGTGCATACATACTACCGATGGGTCACTGGAGAAGTCTCCACAACTCCCTTACCCCTCAAGTCTGTCTATGACATAAGTAACTCCATGAGTAGGAGATGCCTAGAGAGTCCAAAACTGCTGGACCACAGGTTTGGAAGGGACCTCTCATCCAACCCTGTGAATCCCTTTTTTATTTTTGTCATGTCATGGGCCCATCCAGCTTCTCTATATCCTTCTTAAAATGTGGAACCCAGATCTTCAGACCTCTATCTGAGGTTTAACCAGCACTGAGTAGACTGTTACCATCACCTTCTGTGTCTTGCATTTAATCCTGTTTACAGCCCCAAGTTACATATTTTTGTGACTGTTGCACTGCTGACTTATGTTGGGTTTGTGATCCACCAGAACTCCTAGAT
Source organism: Gavialis gangeticus (assembly GCF_001723915.1). Classification (NCBI taxonomy): domain Eukaryota; kingdom Metazoa; phylum Chordata; order Crocodylia; family Gavialidae; genus Gavialis; species Gavialis gangeticus. The sequence continues at coordinate 223,375,105 of NW_017729032.1, forward strand.
CCTTCTCAGCAGTGTTACTGTCCATCCAGTTATACCCTAATCTTCATTTGTGTATTTGGTTATCATTATCTTAGCTGTGTCACCTTACATTTGTCTATGTTGAACTTCAGTTCATTTCTTCTAGCCCAGGCCTCCAGTTTCTCAAAAACCTTTTGAAATCTACTCCTATTCTTGCAGTTCTTCACAGTTTTGCAGCCTCAGCTTGATGTTTCTTTGAAACTCTCTGTTCTGGAGCTCAGACCATTAATAAACTTGTTGAATGACACCAGCTTGGGACAGATCTCTGTGGACACTCACTTGAAACCTGCTGCCATTCTGCCATTGATCCATTTATAATGACCCTTTCCTTGCTTGTAGTTATTGGCTTATCTAATACTAATTGTATCTAGCCCACATTTTTTCCAGTTTACTTATGAGATTGTACTGTGGAATTTGATCAGAAACCCAGAAAAAAGTCCAAGTATACTATATCTATTGCACCCCTTCATCCATCCAACTGGTTTCTTTGTCAAAAAAGGACACCAAAAAAAATCTATACTGGCTGCTGGCATCACCCTTTTCTCCCCCAGATGTATACAAATTGACTTCTGTATCATTTGTACTTATAACTTACCACGTACTGAAGTCTGGTTACCCAGTCTGTAATTCTGTATAACTGCATAATTCTATATAATGGAATATAAGAGATTGTCTAATACTCCATCTAAAATCCTGGGATGGATGAACGAGCCATCTTTAGGACTCTGGACAAGTTTTCCTTTGCCAGCAAATTGCAACCCCTTACTGAGCATCAGTTTTATAGCTGTCCACAGCAATTATGTGCATATACTCAATATGCTGTGTATGCGGCTAATATCCCAGTCACTTCCAGAGAGTGAGTTTCAGGAATTGTTGTCAGAGTAGTTTAAATACTGCAGCCTGTTCCGATTATGTAGGTGCCCTCGGTAGAGTAAACTGTCACAGATGCTAGTGACAAACAGAGGGTTTGGGGGGTTATTTTTTTGGCTGGGGGGTTCCCTGTTTTCTGGCAAAAATTATCTTTTGAGACTTGCTTTGTGGAAGTTCACAGAAGGTTGTCTTGAAGTCAAGAACCAGGTGAATCTAGCTAGATATTGTCTTCTCTGAGAGAGAAAAAGAGTTGTTTAACCCTTTTAAATATTATTTAATGGTTGGGTTGATAGAAATATTACAGTAATCCCCCAGTTGCCTCCCATGCAATTTAGTTATAAACAAAATTGTTTTACAGCAACATAGCAACAAAGAATTCTTAAGTGCCAGATTTAATTGAAGCAATTCCCAGGATGGTACCAGCCAGATAGGGATTTTGTAATTCACAACAAAGAGTTCCTTTAATTTCCTAGTCCCTTTTCCAGAACCACATACACAAAAAACACTGTAAAAACTATTGAAATAAGACATACATCACTTCTATAAGTACTGGGAATATCCAGAATACATTTTGCTTATCTGTGTTGCTTATCCAGAGCTATGAATAAATATGTAAAACTTCATGAAACACACAAGTAGTATAAGGGCCTTTTTACACCTGTGTCCAAGCCTGCGCTCCACTGCAGCATGTCCCTCACCCCCAAGACCCAGCCACATGCCCCTGAAAAGCCTGGCACCTGGAACAGAGTAGAGCTCACAACTACTGCACAGCAACCCAATTTCTGCTTATCTCATACTCCCAGCTGTGCAGGGTCTGGCATCAGTGCCCCCTGCCTAACTTGGTTGGCAGGTGCCTAAAGGTGCCCTGAACCCATTGTAGCTACCAGGAGGCTCCAGGCATGGAGCATAGGGTTCAGCAATGCTTGTCCAGGCTAGGGCTACACAGAACAGGCGGGGGAGGCTGGAGCAGGAAGTCCTGTCCTTGTACTACCCCTCTTCCCCACTGCCCTCAGCATGTTCCCAGACGGCTGCGCCTGAGCAGAGCAAGCAAACTCCAGGTCTGTGATGCTGGCTCCGCCTAGCAGTAGGCCTCAAAGCTGTGTATAGGAACAAGACTACCCACCCACACCGGGCTTGGGAGGCAGCTGGGAGCGACACAGCCTCCCCATCTGCTCTGTGCACCCCCAGGCCAGACAGGCATTACCAAGCCCTGCGCTCTATACTTGGAGCTCCCTGGATGCTACAGGGGCTTCAGGCATTTGCCAACCATGGCCACTGTCCAGCAAACCACATGGGGAGTGCCAGCAGCCGGATCCTGCACAGCCTGGCATAGCATGGGGTCAGCGGGAATCAGCCTTGGGTTGCCATAACGCAGCCACCAAGCTCTGCCCTGCTCCAGTCACCTGGCCCTGCTGGGGCATGTCCAGGTCCTGTGTCCCAATCCTTTTTTTTCTCAGGGAGGCACTGCAGCTACTAGGTGCTCTGGGGCTGTGGCACTTGCCACTGTGACTCCCAAAGTCCCCAGGGAGCAAGGCATCATGCCTGGCCCTCGTACACCTCAGCACCCTACTTGCCTTGGCTCAGGAGGGGCTACTGCATCCTGGGATGCTGCAGGACTTCAGTTTGGGAAGAGCAGCTGTCTGGAGTGGTACATGTTAATGGAACAGAAGCAATGTTAGGCAGATTAGGGAGAATCCTTCCCTGGAGTGGTGTAACTTTAAGATGAAAAATGAGTGCTTTAGCCACTTAAAGGATGTTAAGGTGCAGCCAGTCAAAGGGGTAAGAGCTCCAGAAGCTGCCCTAAATTACCATGTAACAAGGCCCTAAAGCTGGCAAGTTTTAATCCATTTAATTCTAAGACTTTGAATTCAGTGCATCAGGAGTGTGTTCCTATCTCCAAAGAACTGGAGGAACCCAGAAGTTAGAAGCATTGAATTGTTAGTGTCCATAATCTTCGCAGGTTCTCCCTTCGCCCCTATTGCCACCAGATTCCATCAGAGTTAGTGATGTTAGATGGGATTTGGACTGCACTGTTCTACATTCTTGCAAGTTATAAGGCATAGGAGTTGTGTATTTGAATTTTGCTGGGTAGCTAGAGGGCTTGCAGATAACTAACTTCCTTTACCTGTAGAAAAAATAATATGGTAATATTCTATAGAAATTATTTATTTAAATGTTTTTCCTGTCCTACAACTTTGCTTGTAAAACTGATATTTTTATAACTCACTCAGTTGGGAATGTTAGTTTATTTAGACTTCATCCATGTGCCATCTTTAGTTTAGTCGGGTAGCAAGCAATGTAATGATTGCTGATTTAATTGGGAAAGAACTGGCCAAAGTTCCGTTTTTAAATTGGCAACCAGCTCCAAGGCATTATGTGATGATTAACCATGTGAAATGTTGAAATGTAGTGAATGTTATTGATTATGTATTTCAATTAACTCTTTCTAGTGGTCTTTTTTCTTAATTGAGATTATAAACTGTCTACTATACTCAAGAAAATTGCTCTATGTTTCAAATTCATATATATCATTGGTTAGTATTTTCATATCTTTTGAGCCCTTCTCTGTACGTTCCCAGAAAGGAAATGGCCACGGTCACTCTGATAAGAAACTCTACAGTCATCTCAGAATATGGAAATCTCATGTTGGTTAAACCTGTCTAAATAATGATTCTAAGGATTGTTGCTGTACTTCAGGTTAAATAAATGTATAATGCGTGTAGAATTGTTTATATTCTTTTTTTCCCCCCCGAGTACCTAGAGTATGGTAGATTCTGTATATCAGGCAAGGAAAAATGCCAAGGGTTCCCCATCTGTAAACTAGGAGAGAAATAGTTTCTGAAATAGTTTAGAATATGGTACTTTCCTCAAGTTCCACAAGTGCATGCCAGACCTCCTCATATTTTAAACAACTTCTGCAAACTAGAACTTGGTACAGAAGATAAGAGGAAGTCGGCTAAGAGGGTCCTAGAGATAAGTAATGTGGTTTGAATAGCAGGTTGGTGCTCTAAATATGTTGAAGGCAGAAAGTGTCAAGGCTAGGAGATTACAAAGGTCCAGGCATTGACAAGAGTTTGAATGGCAGGAATGCAGACTGGGAAGAATAGTTTGTAGGATTTAAGTATTAACCAGATAACTCTACGTTTGAGACCTAAATGCACTTGCTTCACTTTTTCTTCAAGTAAGTGGTATCATATGGTATTTTTTTTATATGTAAATACTATTTATTTTAATATCTGGCTTTCCACAATTTTAAGTCTGCTAAGAAAAATGAGTAGTAGAGGTTACAGGATTAAAACCTATTTAGACCCCAGCTGTAAGTGGCACCTCTCTGACTTTGCTGAATGGTTTTCTTCAGTCCCAAATTATGTTCTTTTGTGTCTCTTACGTTCTTTCTCCATTATTTACTTTGGTTGCTGTTGCTTTTAGGTTTATAAGGTGAACATTTTGAGTTGGGAGGCAGAGACTTTTTTCCCAGTGTACTGGAACCCCATCAGTACAGCATTTAAAAGTTTTGATTTATTACATTTAATTCAGAATTTACTAAAGAGGTGTGAAAAGCAGTAGTGCATATCAGCCTAAGTGAAAGTAGGTACTTTATTGAAGTAATAGAAAAAAATGAAAGAACTACACCTAATTACAACCCCCCCCCCCCCAAAAAAAAACAGTTTATTACAGAAAAGTGAAACATGTCTTTACTGCTGAAGGATTTTATTAAACTGATTGTCTAAACAGCCTGCACCAGTTTAGTAAATTACTTTTTGGTAGCTGTTTGAACGCTCGAGAGATCAAGAGCTTCTGTAGCAATGTATGGTAATTTCTGTTTTTTGAAAAATACTATCACATTAACCAATTTTAATATAAAAGTAGTAATAGATTTTGATATAAGCAGAAGACAAATCATAGAATCAAATCCTGTAACCAAATTAGAAGTACTTTAAAGAAAGTGTAGGTTTATTTATTCCTATTTTTCCAGACTCACCCAAAAACCTCCAGTTTTGGACTCTGTCTTACCTGCAGTACAATACTCTTCGTCTTAACAGAAGAAAGCAGAGTAATTTTTAATTATATCTGACACTTAAATATTTGGTAAACTTTATACATTCAAATGTACACACATGCATAAACATTTAAACACATACAGTCATGTGAAATTTAATTAATGACAGGTAGGTAATGGCAGGATTAATATGACTGCTATTTTCTTTTACTTATGGCAATAGTATTATGGCAGACTTATAGAATTAGACAGGAGGCCAAACCAGAGGTTAGTGGTTGTCTCTGAAAATCTGGAAACAAATTAGTCTTCCCTGTCTCTGGTACTTTCATGACAATCTTTGTCTGAGAGAAAATTTAAACGTGTGTTGAAATGAGTCTGTCTTGTAATAACACTAGTACAAATACTTAAGTCAAACGGAAATCCAGCGTTAAATGCAAGTTACCTTACATTTAAGTGGTTTGCTGAATTAGGTCCTTTAAGATTTATCACACCTCTAAGTTTACGCATTACAAAGTGTGATCATTAGAGCGTTATCAAACTCTGTAAAACTGGGAAAGATGCAATTTGGCTCTATTCAGAGTTGAACTAATTCCTTTTAATTGCGCAAGTCCAGCTGTAACCAGTAAGCAGATCCAACCAGAGCTTTGTAAACTGTTATCTGTCTACTGCAGGAAATGAGAGTAGCTTTCTTGTCCATGTATGGTGAAAATAAGAGAAGTAGTGAAGTCTAATACATGCAAAATGAGCACAAGCACTAGGTAACAGAAGGTGACAGAAAGGTGTGATGGCTTGCTGTTATTGTGTAATGTGGAAAATCATTCCAATCTGCAGTGTTCGTATCAATATTAAAACAGTTGTAAATTTCTGGGGTGGTTGCTTCTGGAGTTTTAGTTTAGGTTCACTGCTCTCACAGTACTGGGTTATTTGTTTTATTAAGGAAGAGTCCTTAGGGTAGGTGTTTTCTGATGTCTTCAATAAACATTTTTTCCCAAGAATCCTGAAGAAAAAAAGCTTTGCTACCTTATTAAACCAGAAGCTTTGATAGAACATAGAAATCTTTCAGATAAGTCTACAGAGCTACTGCTACAGCTTTTTCTCTCTTGTTTGTAGGAGTGGTGATGTATATGATCTTGGAAAAATCCAGACTTATGAGCTGTGAAAGATTATTCTCTGTGCATCTAGGCTTTTTAAGGGTCTCAATTGCTCATTGAAGAGACTCTCATACTGGCTCAGTAAAAGTTTTCAAATTAGATCTGCTGGAAATCTACACAAGTTAGCAATGAGACAAAGAAAATTTCAAGTCTAATAAGCTGATAAAGTTTCTGTTTCAATATGGATCTGAACACTAAAATAGGCCCACTTCCAATGTTATGCAGTAATGCTAAAATATCACACTTTCATCATCTGCAAAGCACTTGGGCAGCAAAGCAGTTTCTAACACCCTGCAGAAGACAAGTTACATTCGTAAACTTCTGGTTGGATTTTCCCATCAGGTTTTATTTTGACTTGCTCAACCCTGATTGATTCTTTCTGTGTTATGCAGAGTTTGATAATGCTATAAGGTCACAGTCCTCTGCCATATTAAGCATGTGATAAATCTTAAAGGATGAAATTCTGCAAAACACTTAAGCTCATATTTTACTTTTCATTTCAAACTTGTTTTCAGTGTCACTTAATTATGTGCTTGAAGTTAAGCATTTGTTCAAGTATTTTTTCATTCAGGATGGACTTAGTTAAGAACATGCTCAGGTTTTCGCTGTGTCAGTGCCAGAATGCGAGTGTTTCCAAAATCTGGTGGTTTTGTGCCCTACTATAGGAAAGTCACTGTCGTGCCCCCTATACTTCAGCTATCTCTGCATTCTTCACTGCTGTCTCTCATGTCCCCCTTCAGCTGCCACTGAAGATTCCTGTCACCAGCAGCAATCACCAGCAAGGGAAATTGGTGATAGGGAGTGCAGCAATGGTAGATGAAATTGGGAGAAGAGGGAGAATCAGCCACAAGGGAACTGAAAGGTGGGGGGCTGCACATGCCCCCTCAAGGGTATGTGCCCCATAGTTTGGGAAACATTGCAGAATGCAGAATTTCATTTGCATTGATCTCTCATACTCTTTTCTGTTGCTACAGTAACCACATAAATTCAATTCAATATAGCTAGTCTCTATGAGAGATTCTTTAGGTATGTAATCAGAGTGAGCAGATTAGCTTAACTGGGTCTTGGAAATATTGAATGAATCATGCTGTAATTTTCATTGATACAGTTTTGCCTGGGTTCACCTGATCAGGCATGTGAGAAATAAATATTGACTTCAATATGAAATGGAGATAATAAAGAAGCTATTAATAATAGACAATACAAGAGCTGCTGTTAATAGAGAATGCCTGGTTTCAAATAAGGCACTTTTTACTACCCCTTCACTCTTTAGGGTTCTTATCAGCAAGTAAGCAGAAAACATTTTGGGCCATAAACCTGTCCCTTTCACATTTTTTCTCCGCACTAACACACTATTTACTTATGTAAAAACAACTGTATATATCTCATGTAAAATAGCCTGTGTGCACCAGGTTTGTTAATCTGTCACTCTTGTTCATTGAGCTGACTGAAGTAAGTCCAACAGATTTTTAATTGAAACCAAATCTAGGATGAAGAAATTACTTAACATAACTTGTTGGTTAGGGTTTTTTAAACATTTCAGCAGATGTCTTAATATAAATGCAATTATACCAATAAAGAAGTACTTCTATTGGTACAGCTTCTTTCAGTCCCTGACCCAGTGCTATTAAGGAAACCTTGTCAAGTTTACTCTTACTAATTAGTTTGCTTTTGTTTGACCTACTAGGCTGACTTTTTGTAAGATTTGGATTAAATATATTTAGAAACTGTTGACAATTCACTGCATCCCTGCTGTATGGATGCTCTTATGTCCATTTAGAGAATACGTTGTCAGTGTAACTTGAGCATCAGTTGCTTCATGGTTATGGTTTTGCCCTATGGTAAGTGGATGCAAAACTTCAGTAATTTACTCCTGTTTCACCAAAGACTAATATACAGAGGTTATAGGGAAACATATGCTTTGAGTGGTTTCCAAAGGGAAGGTGTAACTGCTGCTTGAGAGCATGCAGTTAAAGTTATGGTATAATTATTATGTGTATGTGTGAGCCTGTTGTGATGCAAGTGAGCCCCAGCTACCGATTTTCCTACATTGGCATTGCTGCAGGCTTACGCACAGGTAATAGCTACAGCATAGCATGCAGTCCCAAACAGCAGCAGCAGCCCTTTCCACTGTGAAGTCATCCCAAGTGCATAGCTTTTCATACCCAGAGGTATAGCTTCTGCTGACCTTTGGGTAATAATGTTCACAGAGGAAATTACCGCAGAGCAGCTGACCTGCACTAAAATGCCCCTTCCCTTTTGCCCTGTTCATGTGATCATACCTTCAGACTCAATTGGCTTTAGCTAAACTAATAGAAAAACACTCAAAATGAAGAAAGAATGTCCATATTGGACCAGTTTTTTAATAAGTTTTTTTTAAGCATGATTTCATTCAAATAACATAATTTTCTCATGAACACGTATTCAGAGAAATATTTGCCAGTCTGTTGAATGCAAGTGGAGGTTTACATTTCATGGTACTGCTTGAATGGATTGGGAACAGCAAGGAGGGACTTTTTTGTGATTGATTTGTTAGTCTTAACTCCTTACAAAAACTGTTAGTTAGGCAGAAAGTTTCCTTGCTTAACGTAAGGGCAGCTTCTTTTGATTGTGTTGAAATTATTATTGATTCTAAAGATACAACCTAAGTAAGGACAAGCATCCATAATCATGTGGGTGAAATAGCTTCTACTTAGTTATAGTAGCTCAGTACACAGAAAATATAGTAAAGTACTAAACCTGATACCCTATTGAATTTTAATTATTATTAATTAATAATTAGTAGTAAGTAAAAGATTAACTGATTACTGACATTGTGAAATAGCCTTTCTGTCCCAGCAACTGGTACCTGGTCTAAACTGGAAAGTTGTTCTAGCACAGCTATTTTGTTAGGAGCATGAGGAAATCATAACTTTTAACCATATGCCTATGCTTGCAAAATTCAAGTGCAGGTGCACTACACTGGAAAAGGAACTCTTTGCTCCTATAAAGTGGGTCTCTACCAGGAGGAGTTTTTGGGAGAACTATACAAATATAGAAATGCTAGTAACTACTTTCTAAGAAAACAAGACCTAAGCGTTAGAGCGGCTTATTCACCCTAGAATCTCATGTCCGTTAGATGCTGCTATGGCAGGGGTCTCAATCTCTTTGTCTTTTCCTCCTGCTTTCCTTGCTGTGGCATATGTCCATCTGGAGACAGACAGCCACTGGTTATGCTTTTCCAACCACTTCCTTTCTCTTGAGCACAGGGCAAAAGGACAGATAGGGCTGTACTAGGAGAGATTGCTCTGAGAAACTTAGGAGGCAAAAGACCTTACTAAAATTATCAGGGCTGAAGTCAGCCTTCCATTCATCCCAAGAAAACAGGGCAGTCATGGAAAAGAGGTAGGATAGGGGTGAAAATGTTACGGGACTAGGAAAAGAATCCAGGTTTAGGATGCTTATTAGTCCTGACCTTGAACTCCCAGCCACTCTTGGGCTGTTCTTGTATGTGTCCTTTTCCAAAGTCTCAGTTCTGAATGTTGTTCACACAATGCAAAACAAAAAAAGAAAAAGGGGAGGGGGAGTCAAACCATCATGATTCTTATTGATGATAGTTTCTATGTACTGATGCAGTGACATAATGTGCTATACAGGAAAAGAACATCTATTTCAGGACATTTTTTTTTCAGTCATTGTGGTCTAGCATGAAATGAAATCTTGAGGAACAGCCTGAAAATTATCTACTTTCAAGCTCTGATAATGAAGACATTCACCAAACAACAACAAAAAATGATATGCACTTGAATGCACACACCAACCTCCAGCTGCGTCCCTCTTATCATCAGCTTATTTGGAGAATTATCTTTGCAGGGTGGGGGAAATTAAGGGTTGGCAGCTATGATTAAATGGAGGAAACTCTATTGAAGAATAACAATGTGTTTTATGGCTTACATTAGTGTGATTGATGGTATCAAAAACCACTGATAATTTGAGCAAAATTAGCATTGAAAGCAGACTCTGAGATTTGGCAGCAAATAATAGAAATAAATGGAAGTCTTGAAGCAGTTTTTGTAGAAGACAGTGGTTTGTACGTTTGCAGTGAGAGGTTCTGAATTACTTTCTGACCAAAAGTGATGAAAGACTGTTGTATTAATGCAACCTTGGTCTCAAGTCAACCAGAAAGTGTACTTGTATTCTGATAGTTCAGCTGCACAACTGTGTCCAAGGCTGGAGAACTATGCCATATCTTGGTTCTTTCAGATTAAAACCACTTGGAATCAGCACCACTTGAATTGTTTTAATTCATCCATGTTAACTAATGGGTATAACTACAATACTAGAGACTCCAGTTCTTTCCTGTGGATTGTTTTATTGTCATGCTGTTTCCATGATTTTTGTTTGGTGGGGCCTGTTCTCATGGCACACTCCCTAGCATGCTCCAGTGTAGTATATGCATACCTAAGTTAATAAAAGTTTAACATAAAGATGTGGCATTAAGGAGCACAACTTCAACTGGCCCTCCATGCTGCAGATCTATTATGCATCCTATGAAATAAAGTTATTTTGCTTGCAATAAAGCCATGCAATGAACGGCAATTTAAAAGTTATACAGGCTTTATTTACTATCCAACCAGGTCATTTCAATGGATTTTCTAAACATATTAAAATTGAATTGTGCATGCTGCCTACTGTGCATATTGTGTATAAAAACACATTTCCCTGGTTAAACACAGTCCCACAGTTTACAAGGTTTTGGCCATGATTCTCTCATGTATCCAAGGTCTGTGGGAACACAAAATGTGGCATTATTTCAGACCCATATTTTGTGCCATCCCACAGAGTATGAACCAAAGTATTTTAGAGTCTGCTATAACTTAAGTTGCTGAGAGGATCCCCTAAGGATGTTGTACCAGTGGAGGATGGGAGAGTGGAGCAAAGTCTCTTCTCTCCCTGGATGTTCTCTACAAGAGCATACATATGGATGACTCAAGAGCCCCCTCTACCAGTTTTGCACCTGGAGAAGTCCTCAACTGGTAAATTATGGACAGTTGTGAGTCCACTTGCACCATCAGAATAGTGTTAAGCATCTGGCAACAGAATGAAAAAAAACTGACTCTTAATTTCGATAAAGTTGCAAAATTCAAATTCAGTGGTACATTAGATATCCAGTGCATTGTATTTACAAAGAAGGGGGAAAGACCAAGGCAATCCTTAATGAGAATTATTGCATCACCAGTTGTCATTCCTTACTCCTAAAATGTGACCTTTATGGTGGCTTATGTCTAAAAATGTGTCCAGTTTTCAAAACATCACTATTAATTACCATCTGTTTTTCTGAGCACCTCTTGACCAGTTTCTTTCTTGGCAGCTGTTTGTTTATTAAAGTGCTTCAAGGTGTACAGGTAGCTTGTGGTCCTACTCAAAGAATTTCCAACCCAGGTTAGCTTGTGAGGATGGAATTGGGGGAAGCCAAGGAGCAGACAACAATAGGGGAATGAGAGTATAGGTGTGTCAGTGATGAGATGTGCATAGACATCTATTTTTATCTAACAAATTTCCTCAAATTATGGAGTTATAGCTTACTTGGTTCTTTCCTTAAATGGTTCAGATTCTAACATGATGGATACAATGTTACATCTGTGGGTCTGGCTAATAAAATATACAATCATTCTCCAAGGATTTAATGTATTTTCTTCTTTCTTTTTCTTTTTTTTACTAGAAGTTTATATTTGCTATACTTTCTAGAACTTGATTTCAGTAGATGTTCTAGGTTCATGTTATGAATACAAAATAGTTACAGTAGAACTGCATTGAAATGGTGTGGCCTAAGGAATGTTTCCCTTAATTGGCTCATGGTCTCTCTAAAACGCAGTCAAATATTGGGGCTGAGAATTCCTAAGCTAATAGAGATCAAGATCAGGAGCATCGCAGCAATAGTTATGTGCTTTAACTGTCAGTGATAAAGGAAAAGAAACCAGGACCCTTTCTTCCTATGGCTTCCCACCATGCATATTTACATTCTAACGTTAACATGGAGGGAACTGAATTGTATGTTCCCAAATGTGGGACACAGAAGAGGGGAGTCATGAGGCTCCTGAAGAGGAATGGAACTACTCGAGAAAGAATGGGTATCAAGCTGATGATGGATGTTGTCTGACTGGAAAAATGCATCAAATATTTCTGGTCAGAGTATAGAAAATTTTAATTGTGCCAAGTTTCAGGTTTTCATTTTTTCCTGAAAACTTACCAGAAAGAAAATGTTGCTGATATATAAGTACTTACATCAGGAGAATCAGAATTGGGTCCTAATATACTGACTACAGATTTCTTTAAAATTTGTTTTCAGATGAACTGCTTCAGAAAGAACAAAACTATTCTGATGATGTCTTGGCCAATATGATCAGTGAGCCCAGGATCAGCTATGGAAATGATGCCCTTATGCCTTCATTGACTGAAACTAAGACAACTGTTGAACTTCTTCCAGTGGACGGAGAATTCAGCCTAGACGACCTTCAGCCATGGCATCCGTTTGGTGTGGATTCTGTCCCGGCTAACACTGAAAATGAAGGTAACATAGGATCTCTTGGAAGAAATCCCAGAATATTTGGATTTGAATATGGGTGCGCCAATAAAGATTTTTTGGCCAATATCGTGGCCAGTTATTAACCAGCCAGATCGGCTGATACCAATCTGATAGCCAATATGCAGCCTGGCAGCTTGGAGAACAGCGTCTGTCCGGTAAGTCTGTGGGAGATGGAAGGGGCATGGGGGAGAGAAGAGGCAGGGGGAAGCAGATTAAGGTCCCCATGGTGAGGGAGGGAGTGGGGCAGAGGCAGAAGCTGCCCATCCAGGGTGGTGAATGCAATCTCAGGAGCACGGCAGACCCACAGGCGGCTCATGCGAGAGGTGGAGAGGGGCAGAGGACGGTTCCCTGCCACTGCACACATCCCCAGGGGAAGTGCAGGGAATGTGTGCCCTGAGATCTATGCACAGGTGATGGCAGGCTGCCTGCTGCAGACTTGGAGCCAGGGGTTGTGTCAGCCTCTTCCAGTGGGGGGCCAGGCTGGGACTGCTTTTGGAGCAGACATGGGCAGGGTGAGCAGCAGCACTGGGAGGAGTGGCTGTGGGGTTGGCTACAGCCACCCCAAAATTCCCAATAGCCTCCTCTCCCAGTGCCACTGCCCACCCCACACCAGCCTACTAGGAAGAGGCAGCCCCTGACACTGAGCCTGCAGAAGGCAGCCTGCCCTCTCCCACACAAATCCAGGGCAGCACACCTCCCCCGCGCCTCCTGCAGGAGTGTGCACAGTGGCGGGGAGCTGCCCACCCTCCCACGCCCCCCAGACAAGCCACCCATGGCTCTGCCCCACTCCTGGGTTCTCTTTCACCACCTTAGCTGGGCAGCACCTGCCCCAGCCCCACTCCCTCCCTCACTGTGGGGGGGACCTCGACCTACCCCTCCACACACACTCTTCCCTACTTTCCTCCCCTTCTCTGCCACAGATATACCATCCAGATGCTGCTCTCCAAGCTGCCCGGCTACATTCCTAGCCGCATGCATGTTGCAGCTGCGCGCGTGTATGCAGCATTTATCAATGGCATTATTGGCTACACCAGTCAAAAAAAACCAATTGCCGATTAATGTTAATTTTCCTTTTATCAGTGCTGATCCAATATGGACCGATATATTGGTGCACCTCTAGATTTGAGTTATGCAGTCATATGTATATGCTTGTTCTGTGAACATCTTTATCTTTTTGGCTTAGGAAAATATGTTAGAAAATAAAATCAGGAAATTGTCTGCCATATTTCCTTAGAGAAACAGAAAGTCCTGACTTTTTCAGATGTATATAATAAGTCTCAGTATTATATTTAGTGGACATCCCTTACTATAAAAATACAACATTTAACTGAGTTGTGAGACCCTGATATAAACTTACATGGGTATCATGTCAGAACTTTGGATTTTTAATAGTGAACATTTGAAAAATAGCTACCAGTTGGTAACAAAAAGAGGGGCATACTTCCCCAACATAATTCTAAAAATAAAACTGTGATTTTTCTGATTTGATATTGCTGAGGTGTTTTTCATGCACTCGCAGCATTTTTCTTACTGGACAGTCACATTTTCTTCTAAAATGTTTTTTATATAGCTCATGGAATAATCAGTTGAGAGGCTCCTATGTGTATGTTTCTAAATTTAAATAATCTGTATACTATCTGAGATAAATTAGTCATTGGGCATTTTACAGGCAGAGCAGTAAAGGGTGGGTTTGTCTGTGTGTATAAGCCATGTTAATGGGAGGCCTGAAGAAATGTTTGCTTTATTAAAGTTTGTTCTTAGTTATATTTGGAGATGAATTAACAAAAGGAATACAAACATCATCAGGTTTGTGAGAGAAACTTATTCAAAATTAATTGAAACAAAAGTGAGCATTTATGAAAGAACAATGTATGCTACTTCTAGATGATTTCTAGTTGTTCCCATAGGCAAGAAAATTGCAATAAGATGTGTGGGGGGAGTTAATTCAGTTTTGGGTTACTGTTTATTTTAATGCAAGCTACAACAGTTTGTTTTGGCATTTCCAATAATTACTTTTATGACCTGTTCTTAAAAGTCCTGAATCATTTTAAAACATTAAAAATAGAAATTATGTGGTGGACAGAAACCTGTTCCCTGGCCTCCCCTCTAGTCTATGCAAATCATAGCAGCTACTAACAATTAGTAGATGGTACTAATGTGATCTGACCTGCAGGTCCCTCGTTTTCTCTGCAGAGCCTTCACTGGGCTCCCCTTAGCCCACTGCATCAAGTTTGAACCTCTCCCCCATCCTCACCTTGTTTCTCTTCTTGAGCATGTTTCTCCCTCCTTCTGTCACTGTTTCACAAGTGAAATCAGCCTCACTATACTGTTTGCGTCCTGTTCCCACTCCCATCTCCATGCCTGCTTCCATATGCATGCAATGGCCAACTTTTTAATATTTGGGCTTAGTTAAATCCTTCCTGAAGTATTGGCAAACATTAGCCCACTGGCCAAAGGCTTGTTCCATTATAACATGTTTAAGAAACCAGGAGGAAGGAAAAAGAAGACTATTCTAAGCTAATACCTTCCCTATGGGTCCTGGTGCCTCTGTCTGTCTTTTATACAATAAGCTATTCAATGCAGGGAACATGCCACTAAGCACACTGCTCCCTCTTAATGAATAACAATTAATGGTAGTAAATATAGGATGAAAAAAAAACGTACTAGAGAGGTCTCAAATGCACTATAGTAATGAAGGCAATGGCCATTAGCAGCCTGTTCCTGTGAGATGCTAAGAAAGCTCAGCAGTCTTATGCTGAGCTTCTTTGTACATGAGTAATG
>NW_017729032.1:223395489-223400728 GCF_001723915.1 Gavialis gangeticus
GGTGTTTTCTATAACCAGTTTGGTCTTCCCATTGAACTATATATTTTAGAGAACGGGTGAGTAATGTGACGTATTAGCATTTTTAGTTTATATTTGTTTAGGTAATTTTAAAATAATGAGCAAATTGTCAGTCTGCAGATCCTTAGGCTGTTTTATTTTAGTTTGCTGTAACTGATTATTTAAAAATTGGCAATTGCAAATTTTAAGTATTAGTCATTTGGCTTGGGTAATTAGATTAGTTATTAGAACCAGAGAATCTCGACTCTCTTACCACAAACATTAACATAAATGCAGCACTACTTCCCTTGTTGCGTTGCTGCTTTACTGTCATCCTGAATGGTCCATGCAGTGTATTGAGTAAATTAGTTAACTTTTCAGACTTAATATAGCAAAGTTCAATTTTTTACAGCAGACAGTACCATATCAGAGTATCTGTCAAGTAAACAAATTGTGTAATATACGGCAGACTGACTTTAAATGACCTAGTATGTTTTTTTTCCTCAACAATCTCAGAGATGTACGAGATGTTAAGGAAATACTAAAAAAGGAATTCACAAACAAAAACATGAATGTGAATGATCATAAGAGAAAGGAAATGGAACATCCAAATCATAATTTGGTATTAACATCCAGCACCCAACTCCCTAGCAGGTGTGCATAGGTGAAGCCAGGGGGAAAAGTCAAATTCAAAAGTCTGTCATAGTTGAAAGGTTCATAAAGAAACACTATTAGGACATATCAGCATCCATAGCCTATACACGCAAAGGAATAATGTGTCCAGCATCACATCCTGCTATCTTTTACTCCCCAGCCCAAAGAAGGAGGTATATATAGCTAGGCCAACGGGGGGTAACCTTTGGCACCAGTTGAAAGTAGGTTTTGAACTCATACCTCTTGTCCTATAGCAGGATGTCCAACAGCTCTTCTCCTTTGACTCTTCTCTGTTCAGAGATCCTTTCATCATGAGGCATGATGGAGGTGGTCATATGAAGAGTCCTTGCTTTCATTCTAAATTTTCCTGTGGCGTTTATACTTGTATAAAAGAATCGGTATTGTTTTAGTAGTTTATTTCATATTAGAATTGCTTTCCTATCACTTAAAGTTGTTCAAAGAAAAGTTAGTGTATCAGTGACACTGATTACTCTACAGTCTAAGGTAAAAGACCAGTAATTTCAGCAAACTACCTTGGACCTTTCCTTCCTGCTGGTCTCCATGACCTATTTTCCAATAAACATCCAATTAAAATTATATCCAATAAACTATATAAGCAGCCTACACAGTTAGATGTTCAGTTATGTGAATTCTATTTTTGTTCCGGTTTGATACTGAGAGACTCACAAAAATATTTTCCGGCCAGTTTTAACAGGAAACTAAAATCGTTGCAATAAGACTTAGAAACAAGACACCATTATTTCTTGCAAAGAAAAAACTTTACTGTTGTTTTAGCAGTAAATTGTAACGTAAAATAACATGGCATTATTTTATTTAACTCATGAACTACTGATTTGCCAGCATCTAGCTCAGTCTAAATATACCTGCCATGCCACTTCTGAAGAAATTGTGGGTGAAATCCTGGCTGTCTGAAGTCGATGAAAGCATTGTCATTGACATCAATGGGATCAAGATTTCATCCTTTGGGTTGTGTCCTAAATGAAAAAATAAACTTGCTTTATTTTTATAATCTGGCCAATCCTCCCTCTTTTTGATCATGTGGAAATCTGTACTCCTGCACCTTTCAGTTGATTTGTCTTGGATTTTAAGCTCTTTGGGGTAGGGACTGCACCTTCTTATGTATTTGAAAGAAAGAAAAAAAAATCTAGTGGGTGCTAGAACCTCTTGTTCTCAGGTTTTTAGCACTAGATTTAAAGTTAAGTAAATGCATACTGAATGCATCTTGCATGGTTATCCCATGTGCAAAAAAGCAAGTATAATAATTCATTTCAGGGACCAGATCTTTATACAAAATAACTTTGGGTGCTTAATTTGTGCACTCCTGGACCGCTGCATACAGTTACTGTTTTTGCTTGTGTAAATGTGGTTAACATGTAGTCATGCCATTTTGGAGCATGTAAAATTAATGAACCTTTGAAAACCAGACTAATAGTGCTAAAGATGCACAGGAAAAAGTGCAGGTCCCCTGCAAATGTGGAGAGAGAAATCAGTGCATCACTGAAAGGTGCAGTTGGTTGGGATTTTCTTGGTGGGATGATTTTCTAGTTTTCTGCAAACATTACAGTTTTCCATGGGAGAAGTTTCTGATTTTCTGTTGGAAATCGCAACTGCATTTGTAATTTCACATTGACTTGATCCAAATCCAAGGATCTCATTTTGTTAAACTGACCTAAAATGCTCAATTTTTTAAAAACTTTCAAAAAATTTAAATTCTGATTCTTATCAACTCATTGCCCTACAAAAGGTTCTGTTCAACCCCACATTCTCTCATCTGTGCCAGTTTCTGTGGAAGTTATCCCCTATAATTAAATCTGCATTTCCCCTTGACTATACTATGTTGACATTAGGAGAGAAACATGACTGCATTATGGAAGATGTCTGACCAGCAGGGATCTTGGTTTTCTGATTTAAAAAAATCCCCAATTTTCAGTTAAAAAAAAAAAAAAAAAAAAAACTTACCCCAAATCCACATTTTTCCATGGAAAATGAAACACCACTAAACACCACCATAAATTTATATATTAGTGGTGTTTCATTTTAATCATGGAAATGTGTAGATTTGGGTTTACTTTTCTTTTACAAAAAAATAGAGATTTTTTAAATCAGAGAAAACCATGATCCCTGCTGACCAGGGAGTCTAGCCCACAGGAGAAAACAGGAATATCAGGCCCTGAATTAAAAGTCTTATGAGCCACTTCAGAAAAATGCAGCTTAATATTGAACTAGCTTGAAATAAAATTTTCAGGTGGTTTCAGCATATGAAGAGAAAAATGGGTAAATGACCATGTGGATGCTTCATTTTGATATTTCTGTTTCACAAAAAAAGGAAAGGAATTTCAAGTCTCTGTCCTGAGCATGATTAAAAACATACTGTTGAAAAGTTAGAATTTCCTGCCGAAATTTTGTTTGGCTTTATTCAGTAACATATTGTGTCATAGTTGGTATTTCTTTTGCTATTGCTAATTAGAGGGTTCCTCTTAGTTCCACTCTAATTTTCATGATTCTGGAAAATGAGTCTGTGTATCCCATGCAATAGCTACAACTTGGCCTACTTTACCAAGTACAGGTTTCCCTCAATTTATGTGGTAGATGCGTTCCCACAAAACTGCACATAAATTGAATACACATAAAGGGATCCCATTTTATAATGTAACAAATAGGGATACATTCCCATGGCAGTAAGGGAGGGAGGAGGGAGTGAGGCTGGGCCTAGGGAAGGAGCGGGGAGAGGGGTGCAGTGCAGCCCAACAGCTGCAAGGAGGTGGCATCAGCTGCTCCCAGGGCTGCAGCAGGAGCAGTACTGGGCTCTTCCTGGTGCTCAGAGCAGGCATCAGCCTGCTCTCATCCTGCTGCAGGCTGGGGCCGATGGCAGCACAGTGCTCTTCCCAGTGCTCGGGACAGGTGGCAGCCTGCAGCAGGACGAGAACAGGCTGGGGCCGGCAACCGCTACAGGCTGGGGCCAGTGGTGGCACTGGTCTCTTCCTGGTGCTCGGGGCAGGCTGCAGCAATAGGATGGGGGCAGCTGCCACCCCAAAATTCACCATAGCCCTCCCCCCCAACCTGCCTGCCGAGCACCAGGAAGAGCCCGGTGCCACCACCAGTCCTAGCCAGCAGCAGGCACCGGCCCTGGCCTGCAGCAGGACAAGAGCAGGCTGCTGCCCGCCCCGAGCACCAGGAAGAGCCCGGTGCTGCCTCTGCAGCTCCGGGAGTGGCTGATACCTCCTGCCTGCAGCCACTGGGCTGCACCATGCCCCCGCTCTGTCCCTTACCCTACAGACTTAGCTTGCTGCGCCCCAGGCCTCCACTTGTCCGCTCCAGTCCACTCACCCCAGCCCCTTCTGCGGTGGCCCTGGGAGCAGCCGACACCACCTGCCCGCACCACGGTATGGCACAGCCCAGGGGCTGGGGTGAGTGTGGAAAAGCGGAGCCGCAGTACTGATCGCATAAGAGTTAATTTACCTTGCATATAACGAATTTGGGATATAAAAAGTATCATCACATTAGACTCAATTCCCATATATAAAACCCGCATTAATCAAGGGAAACCTGTATATCTGATTTCCACACCAACAAGAAGCAAATGTATTTGTGATGTTTTGGCACCTCCATTGCAGACCTGAACCAAGATAGCACAAAGTAGCATAAAAGAAGAAAAATGAAGGGGAAAGAACATGGGGAGAAATTACACAATTGTGTTTTAACTCTCCCAGTAGATTCGGTTGGAATTTTGCTGAAGTTATTCAGCTTACTCTAATTTTGTCCAAATCTGTTCAACCTTTCCCATTTACTGTTAATTCTGCTGGGCTCCAAGGTGCATCGTGCTGACTCTTAAGTGAGGTCTCTGAATGAGTGTAAAGTATTTAAACGTGAACATAGTTGAATGGGAGGCATAAATAAATCATGCTTGGAGACCTTGTTTACAGTGAAAAGGAAGACAGTCTGATTAGATGGATAACCTTACTAACCATTCACTGTGCTGGCTGAAAATATATATTGTCCTTATATTTCTGTCAAGCCTTGTAGCTATTGCCTTCACACAGTCATAATCTGGAAAACAGAATTAAGACTTATTGGAGCTAGAAATCAGTAGTGATTAAGATTTGTTACAAGGGCTGATCCTCTTGTGTCTGTTCTTGTTGCCAATTCTAATAGAGGCAGGAAGATGTTTCTAAGCAGACATTGAATAAATCTCAATAGTTTCTAATTTGAGACTGTAAATTTCAATAGTTTCTAATTTGAGCATTAACCAGAATACAGTGTAAGACTGACACAGCTACAAAACACACACTTTTTTGAGGTTGTACCCATCCCCTTCCTTTTATTTTGAGAATTAACTAAAGGCAGATCTTTTCCAGCTGTTGCTTTTTATAACTTTGTTTATGGCATATCTCTCTCCTGCACTATCCCAACAAAAAAGCATTTGACTTATCATTTTGGGGGGGTTGTTTATTTTTGTTTGTTTTGCCTTTTTTTTTTTTTTTTGCTGCACATCCCCAGTTGAGCCGGTTGATGCCCGCCCAGCTGCAGACAGAGGACTGACCACACGACCAGGTATATAACTCGCATG
>NW_017729032.1:223405728-223419734 GCF_001723915.1 Gavialis gangeticus
TTTTTGGGGGGGTTTTTTTTTTTTTTTTTTTTTGCCTTTTTTTTTTTTTTTTTGCTGCACATCCCCAGTTGAGCCGGTTGATGCCCGCCCAGCTGCAGACAGAGGACTGACCACACGACCAGGTATATAACTCGCATGGCTTTTACCTAACCTATGTTTCCCCAGCATGTCTATGATCTGCTTGAGCTGAAATGATCACCCTTTTTTGTTATGAGCCTCTGTTAAGCTGTAGTGTCATGTCACAAACCATTACAGACAGTGATCTATGACCAGTTCTTTAACAAGGGACTCTCACAGAGATTCTCCCCAAGCCTGTGGGAACTCATTTTCTGAGGAATGCATGCTGCCACAAAGACAGGACAGGGACTGAAGGTCCCATCTACTTGTTTTTCCATTTAGCAAAAGAGGGTTTTTTTTCAGAAACAAGAGGGAGGCAGCAGCAGTGGGAATATAAAATGGCCTTATTGTGAAAACATCCATATGTAGTTTGATTGGCATATTGTATTCTGATATGAAAATATTAGCAAGGGTTCAGGCTGGGTAGTATTGAAACTGATGGGGCCATTATTAAGGTTTTTTAGGGGCAGGGCAGGGATATGGCATTTATCCTGTAAACACCTGTCAATTGGTGCAATTTTCAAAGGTTAAAAAAAAGGGTGCTCTTCAAAAAATCACTTCTAAGCTCAGGAACGTGTTTTCCATTTAGTATCCAGACCTAGGTAACACTATTGACAGCAAAACAACTGCCCCAAACTTCTCTTTGCAGAACGCTTTCAGAAGGGGTTCCAACAGCCAGCAAGCATGTGCCCCCCCCTTCCCTGCCTCTCTTCCTCTAACCCATACCCACCAGTCAGTTCAGATCAATCTGTTCTTGGGTTAGAATCTCCATACCAATTCACCATATTTTTTTTTAAAAAGCAAGTCCAGCATAAATATCTAGCTACCTTCTCTCTTCTTTCCATCTCACTGTCTCCCCTCCAAAATTCCTGAAATGAAACATAAGCAGCATGTGCCTGTGTGCTTAAATCTTTCAGAAGTGACCAGTATTATTATTTGTATATGGAAACTATCACAATGGGGGGAAAAAAAAAGTAAACTTTCTGAATTGCAGTTCCAGGTTCAGATGCGTGATGTGTTTGTACCATTATTTTAACAGCCTGATATTTTTAGGTTTGTGCAAAGCCCTAATTCATTCTATTTTAAGCTAAATGGGTCAGGAATTATGTCTGCTACAGATCTAGGCATATGATGTTCTAAAAATATTAGAATCAGGGAACATCCTTGTAGCACTGAAGTATTTTTATCTTCTGGGATGGTTCCCTCACTAAGAACAATAAAAGTATCACAGCATATGCAACGATTTGTGGGTGAAAATTTTATTTTCAGTCCCCTTTACGGAATATATTCACACTCTAACTGTAATCTTGTCATCTGTTTTGTTTTTTTGTTTTTTTAAATCTTGTTTTTCTCTTCCTACATGATGTATCTTAATTCTTTGATTGATTGCTGTTTTGTTAATTGGGATTTCTTTGTGCATAATGAAATGTGCTGCAAAGGGGCATGTGCTCATTAATAATTTTCACAAGCTGAGGTATGGATGGGGAGGTGGAAAATGGCAGGTACATTCTTGCATGAGAAAACAGTTTTGCTCTATGTTTCATGTTCCTAATTCTGATTAAATGACAGCTGTTAATATGGCCATGGTAATGAAGATCTTTCTTCTTCCACATACCTTTGGTAGGCAGTGGTGTTACACCAAGATGTTTATAACTTCAAATTTCGAAAAGTTAAAAGAGGTGCTTTTACCCCTTGGAAAACTGCATGCTTCTGTATCACCTCACTGGTTGAGTTTTAAGTGAATATCTCTCAAGTGCAGTGGTGACACTGTCAAATGGCTTCTGCAGTACATAAGCTTTTAACGTGAGGCTTAAGTGGTGTGAAGGAGATTTTGTCAGCTCACTGTACTTGAGAGGATTTTATCCTTGCGGCCGTCCCCACCCTGTGTAAGTACAGTTTGTATTTTTGTCGTTGAGCACAAGGCCCCTGTGAAGCTAACTAAAGCCTGTTTTTGGAAATCATGTTTGGCTGATGGAGTTGCACCCTGAATTTGCCAGAATACATCAATTTTCTGGGTTCATGGGGGGAGCAAGAGTACTATTTTACATGAATGCCAAATGAATTGAAAGTAGCCTGTCCTATTAGCAGTGCTGGGGAAAGCTTCTTTCTATATTTCTTGGTGTTTGTTGTCTTCAAAAAAATCTAATAGATTTTTAGTCATGTTTTCTAATTTTTTAACATAAAAAATTAACAATCTGACAAATGATCACTCAGTCTGCTTGGACAGGCTATGTAGGTACCATCTTAAATCTCCCTCTCCTTGTTATCCATGCATTATAACTGTTTAGCCACCTGGACAGAGTATTGTATCTTATCTTAATGTTACACAACAGGATGAAAGGATGATCTCATGGGCAGAAAATTGAACTAGGGCTCAAGAGACCTGGCATCAGTTCCTAGCTCAGCTACTGTTGATTTGCCCATATGCCTCAGTTCTCCACTTGTAAAATGCAACTAATGATTTCCTACATTTTGCATGTTGTAAGGATAAAATCCAGTTCAGCCTACTGAGAAAATGTTCTACACACTTAGTAACCAAAACCAGGGATTGAGATGGGAGCATTAGGCAAACTTTAACTTTTCTTTTGCTTCTAGCGTAGCATCTGGGCATCTTCTAAGATGCCCTGATTGTGATAGCATGACATTAAGAGACAATATATTGTCATTTAACCAACTAATTGTTAGAGCTACTGCCAGTTATTAAGGGACATATTGATTTAAAAAAGACAGCCAGACAGACACTATTTTTATATATATAACATATACACACACTTTTATAAGAATATTCTTTGAGGTGTAATATACCTTTAAATACTACAGTGCACCATGACCTTTCTGCAAATCTATCCTGAAATGTAAAAATCTAGCATTGAACGCCCACTTGATTTTTCCATTACATGTCAAAATTAGAATTCAGATCATTCATTTCTAGACTGTCCTTTGACATTATGAAGTATTTATGGGAAAGTCAATGTTAGCCTGAACAACAATTGTAAGTTATAGGAATCCTGGAAACTAGAAAGGGTAGTGAATTAAGCTAAGTAAAATGGAAATCTCAGAGATGTATGAGATGTTAAGTAAGTACTGAAAAAGGAATTCACAAACAAAAACATGAATGTGAATGATCATAAGAGAAAGGAAATGGAACATCCAAATCATAAGTTGGTATTAACATCCAGCACCCAACTCCCTAGCGGGTGTGCATAGGTGAAGCCAGGGGAAAAAGCCAGTCATAAGTCTGTCATAGTTGGAAGTTTCCCTAGGAAACACTATTAGGACATATCAGTATCCATAGCCCATACACACAAGGGAATACTGTGTCCAGCATCACATCCTGCTACCTTTTACTCCCCTTTTACTTACCTTTTACTATCAACTGAAAAATTACCCTTCTAACAGGATTTATTTTTACCCATTGGGTACAAATAACACATCTTTTTATTAGAGCAGGAATTTTTTTTTAAAAGATCATTTTTGTTTTTCTTGGTTTGTTTTATATATTTTTAGCTTCACTTGGTTTGTTTTATATATTTTTAGCTTTTTTGGGGATGAGGATAGTCATTTTTCCCTATTTTGGGTTTTTCTTTGACACAGCAGTGAGAATCAAAACATTTGGAAATATGAAACTGTAATGAAATGCAACACTACAGGTGAAATACCTGTCGCTACTTTTTAAAGCGTTTTTTTCTTAATGGTCTTGATCATGGCTGTCCAACTGGTGGCTCAGTGGCCACATACAGCCTACCAGAAGTTAACATGCAGCCTGTGGGCCCACTGCTGCGCAGCAGGAAAGGGCCTTGTGGGGGGGGACTGCACATTACCAGAGCTGCCCATGTGTTGGGAGGCCACATAAAGCTAGCACTGCCTGAGGGAGATCTGTGGCACAGCCTGTGGGGTCCAGGGTTTTGATCAGGGGGCAACCTGGGGACTTTCCCTCTGCACCATTTGGTCTTCATGGGGGGCAGCCATGGGGTGGCATGCTGTTGCAGTGTGTGGCACCCAGCCATGCCATAGTTGGACAGCCCTCGTCCATCTTGCAAACTGCAAACTGGTTTCCTTTTAACATTTGTCACAGTCTTGATCTTTCGGTTTCTGTTTCTGCTCCTGCGTCATAAGTTCAGGCAGTGACTTGTTTCTTCATGGTGGAAAAGTTGATGTTTGCTCTCCAACAGGCTTCCAATCTGGGCTTGGCAACAAAGGAACATTTGAGCTAAACTTGTCAGGAAGTAATCAAAAGCTGTAAAGAATGATCAGATATTTAATGCATTGAAAAACCATGAACACATTCAAAAAATAGCTAGAGCTAGTCTGTTGCTAGAGTTGGAAATTCTTAACAATTTCCACCTACTTTTTCTGTAGCCTATAGGATCTTGTAGGGATCCAAAGATGATGACGACAGTGCAGGTAATCCCTTTATCTCTTCCCAATAAGAGAAATAATTGAGTCCAGATATTGCAGGGAGATTTTTGGCCCACTTACTGGAAGTCTTATCATTATAACAATTGTTTCATATGGAGTCTAGTCACTTCATGTTGCCCTAACTGATCACAACAAAAAGAGTTGTCATGTGAATAGTTGTCCAGACCATAAATCAGTGAGGCTTCTTCAGGACATATTGCCAAGTCTTAAACCTTCAGTAGGTTCAGGAAAAAAAGCAGTTGTACAAATCTTTACCTGTGCACCTCCACTGATCCTAGCAACAATGGAAGCTGCAGTGGGACTTACCCTTGATTCTGAAATACAGTAGCTTCTGTAAAGACCAGCTTAGTGTTGACACACACAAAATTGAGCCATTGCCCATTGCTGCTTGGCAGTGCTTTTCATTGTCCATAGTGTCCATATTTCCCTAAGGTTAGAAGCAGCATGTACACAATGGCATGTTTGAAATGAAGCTCTCCTCCCCTTTGTCATTCACAAATGATAGAACAGAGGAAGAATTCTGCCCAATCTGTTCTCTTGTGTTTCCCCAAAAGGAAGCACACCTGAGATATTAGAAAAAGTCAAAGAAAAATAAAATGGATAGATGTATCTAAAGCATCATATGCTGAGCAGTCATCCTTGATCTATATTTTCTATTCCATTCGAAATGATGAAAGGTTATTGCATATTTCTTGCCTTAAAAATGTTCCCCACAATGAGAGCATGCAGCCCAGAACGAAATGTATTGCCAAACTTGAAAACCTCTCTTATAGAAAAGTTTCGTAATGGAAAGAATAACACCTCTTTAGCTGATCACACTTTCTTTCCAGGGATCACTTCTACATTATGAGCAGTTCATTTCTTACAGCTGAATTCTTAATACAAGTGAACCAGGACATTTTTATTGAGAATATTGTAAACATATGCCCAAAAAACTGTAAGTTTATTACATTTCAGGAACCCCATTTTAACACTGCAACTCTAGTCTTTATAAAGTGAAGCCAAAATTAGAAAACTAGCCTCTTGATGTCTGGGTGGCTATTATTTAATACTGCTAGAATTTCTACAGCCTAATGCAAAAAAAATACCAGTGCTGTGCTCCCATTTGGTCATGTTGTTAATTGTGACATCCCTGCTAAATCCGTACGTCACCAACTGATGACGTCTTTATGCATGAGATATTATGGTAGCATTGATGTCAGCATCAGACCTAATCAAAGGTTCACCTAGCCTATTAACCTGTTGGGCTAGTGTGGTTAATGTCGACGGTTTCCATAGCCAGTGAAACGCAAATAAATGATTTTAGCTAGCATCATATCCAGCTGTCTTTGACACCATAGCCCAAATAACCAAATAACCCCTTTATAGCTGGGTCAGCTGGGGGTGGCTTTTGTTATGAGCCCAGAGCAAGCCTTAATCTCACACTTCTGAAGTTGTATTGAGATGGCTTCACACCCCATCTCAAAAATAGTAACCTTTGTAAATTATAGCAACTTTTCTGAATGTATTGCTCTTAAGATAAATTACCTCTGTCTTTCTTAGAGAGTTGTTTGTAATAAATTCAATAACTTGCCCCCTTATTTCTTTCATATTATATAAGACTTAGGTATTACTGGCCCATATATTCAAAGATTTGTTTTTTGGCACTTTTAAAATGTAGGCCCACACCTACCACAGAAACCAATGAACAATACACAAGTCAACAAGCAATGGTTTTGTCATCAGAAATCTTTACCTTTTTTCCACTTTTAGTGAAATTAGTGTATTTCAGTTTTAAACCAAGTGTCTGTTTATTCACTGAACAGAAAAGAGCACCAGAGACATGACTCACCGTCTTTGTTTTGCACTTTAACCATTTTTCCTCCATTAAAAAAAATTGAGTTGCTTTTAGTTGGCCATTATTTTGCTGTGCAGTGAAACTTGGCAAATGAATTCTTGGGCTGAAAGGGGATAAGTACTGTAAACAATTTTTAAACTCTTGTTTGTCTGTTTCCTGGTTGTGGAAGTTGGCTGAAATTATGATCTATATATTTTTTTTACACTTCTGACTCCACAAGCCACTTGCAATAATATTTTTCTATTGGAAAGTTTCAACTCATTAGTTGAAAATAACACCATTGTTTACTTTGTGCACATGTAGTTTTTAACTAATTTTGATGAGAATATATTTGGATTTGCATAGCAGCTGCATAAACTGATGCCAGGAAGAAATCTGCCAAATTTCACTTGTTTGGTTATAAAGGATGTTATATTGCATTCCAGTGAGGCTTTACAAATGATTTTTTAACATACTTGCGTCACTTTACAATTAAAGAGTTCTGCGGTAATTCATAGGGTAAAAATAAAACATAGATCTTATGAAGACATAAGGAACATTCATAAAGCTATTAATTTTATGCATTTAAAAAGCACTTTTTAGCCACAAAAATCTCAAGGTTTCTGTAGTAGACTTCCTCCTCAGGGATGACTGTGATGCCCTCTGGTAGATAAATGACCTGCCCTGCTCTTTAAGCAATCCTCCATTTCCTTTCATCTGCCACTCCTGCATCATCTTAATAAATTTGTAAAAGGAGCCCAAGGGCCTTAGAGTGAGCCTTGGTTTATCTTCCTGCCAGCAGATCCCTTCCAGACCCACTGACCTCAACCTATTCCCCACATCAAATAGGCCCCCCTGGCCCATATATGCCCCCCAGAGCACCTGTTGCCTTATGGGCTATTCACAGCCTCCAACCTCCCCTACAGCTGTGCCTATAGATTCATAGATTGTGGAGTCGAAAGGGACCACAAAGGATCATCGTGTCCAACCCCTGCCCCTGTCAGGAAAGAGGACAAAGGTCAGATGACCCCAGCCAGGTGTCTATCAAACCTCTTCTTGAAGACCTCCAAGTTAGGTCATAGTACCACCTCTCTTGGAAGCCCATTCCAGATTTTGGCCACCCTTACTGTAAAGAATTGCTTCCTAATGTCTAACCTGAATCTGCTCTCCACTAGTTTGCACCCATTATTCCCAGCTACTCCTAGGGGTGCTCTGGTAATTCCCTGTTGTCCTCCCTTGATAAACGTATAGGCAGCTACAAGGTCTCCCCTCAGACATCTGTTGTGAAGGCTGAAGAGATCCAGATCCCTCAACCTTCCCTCGTAGGGTCTTTCGTCACTTTGTGCATCAAGGGGTTTCGTAGTTCAGAGGAGACTTTGACTGCATTCTACCTGGAGGTTTTGACTGCATTCTACCAACGCAGTCCCTTCCAACCCTACCAACTATGAAATGCAAGTGGCTCTCCTCTGAACCCTCTCCAGATTCTCCGTGTCTCTCTTGAAGTGCGGCGCCCAAACCTGGGCACAGTACTCCAACTGCAGCCTGACCAATGCCACATAGAGGGGAAGCATCACCTCCCTTGATCTGTTGGTCATGCATCTGCTAATGCATGACAAGGTGCGATTGGCCTTGTTGATGGTTTCGTTACACTGCCAGCTCATGTTCATCTTGGAGTCAACTGTGACTCCAAGGTCCCTCTCAGCCGCTGAGGTGCTGAGGAGGTCATCTCCCAACCTATAGGTGTGCTAGGGATTCCTCCTCCTTAGGTGGAGTACCTTACATTTATCTTTGTTGAATTGCATCCTATTTCATGTGCAGTAAACTGCTTTAGTTAAAATGCATTAAATCTAGTACCTCTGGGCTCTTATACACATGCAGGGAGCCTGCCCTGACGTGCTAGAAATCCAGCACGTTGGAGCAGATGTGATTAATCAGAAAGTAATGCACTCTAGCAGACTCTAGTGCAGGGGTGGGCAAAATGGTGAATCCAGCCAGCAGCTGGACTCCATTTCCCAGCAGGCCTTGCCCATATGGCTTGCAGCCAAGACAGCCTGGTCCCAAGCTGAGGCAGTGCTGCGATCAGCTGCCTGCTCGCCCCTGCCTGGATCGTTAATTGTTAAGTAAAGATTGTTGATGCTAAATGTTTGGAGAAAGATATAAAACCTTCACGGTTCAAATCTCTAATTGGAATGAAGGTAGGACCCTGGCAAGGGCAGAGTAGAGCGCTGTAGTACATAAACTGTTAGTCTGATCCATTAGGACAGTCCTTTTGTTTTTATCACAGTAACTGGGAAGATGACAGCTTCTCGTGAACACCATGTTCCTGCAGAGTTTGGATTAGAACCCGTGTTTCTGAATGACAAAACAAAACTCTCGCTCATTTGAACCAAAAATTCCCTGTTCTCTGAATCAGCTATAGCAGCAGTTGGCAAGTTTTTTACAGTGGGCAGCTAAAATGACCTGTCTTGAGTGCAGGGTGGGCTAGCACTAAGATCCAGCCACCACTTTCCCTCTCCCCACCATTGCTTTTCTCTACTGCCCAGCTGCAGCAGGGCACAGGAAGTCTCCTCACCTTCCAGGTGCAGAGCAACGCAGTGTAATGCAGGCAGAGCCCCTGCCGCCAAAGCCTCAGGTCTGCAGGCCAGATCCAGTGGCTGTGTAGGCTGAATCCAGCCCACAAGCCATGGGTTGCTATCCCCCAAGCAGAAGGAATTACTTGCATGTTCTTTTTAAAGCAGGGTCAGCTAATGGAAGACAAAATATTCATAGGCCCTTGTGTGGTTCCAACACTTCAGTTTTGTAAATCAGTGTAGATCCTTTAGGTCATTAAAAACTCACCCATTTTACACGTATTAAAGTGCTGGCTCAGAACGCTTAATCCTGTTCTCAGTCAAGACAAGTGGAAATATCCCATTGACATCACTAGGCCTGGCTAGGCTTCAAACTATTTGCAACTTAAGTCATTAAAAAGTTTGCTTATTTTTAGATGGTTTTCTTCAAATGCCCCTGGTTTGTGGGTATAGGGGACTTGCTTAACTCACCTGAGTTGGAAAATAACTGGTTACATTTGCTAGCAGAGAGAAGGGGAAGTTTGAAATCATGGTGATTTTTAACAACCTTCTGTAAAAAAAACAAAACAATCCCCCCACCCCTCCAAAAAAGCTTAATAAGAACTCTGTACGCTTCATAGAAATACTGTCTTTTCCCATCCAAATGCATGTTAGTTTCCACCTCAAAGCAAAGTTTTAGGTGAGGTTAAAATAGGGTTTTTTTAATTTAGTGCTGCTGCCTCCTCATGATTTATAATATTATAAACTTACAGAGAACAGGAAAACATAGACTGGTCCTCAGCTCGTACTCATCCTTGAAGAGTTTTCTCAACAACATGAGGAAGTTGGGGATTTTTATAAGTTATCAGAGCAGATCCTAACTCTTTCATCCTTTGAGTCTCTTCATGAGACTGTCACTCTAATCCCTCATTACTTACCTCGCCCAGTTGTTCATGCTGCAGAGTTTTTGGTGCATGGACCAATACAGCTGTAGTAGATTGCAAAGCACTAAGAGTCTTTTATGCCTCATTAGCTGTTATATCAATAGGATTTGTGTTTGTGGGGAGGGGGAATCAGATGTACTTTTGGCTTTTCCTTGAGCTTCCTCTCATGTCACATCTCTCATTGGTGTGAGTAACAATATTGCCTTTTGTTCATAATGGTGGATTTAGTAATTTATTTCATTGCCATGCGATGCAGGTTCTGGGCTGACCAATGTTAAAACAGAAGAGATCTCTGAAGTAAAGATGGATGCAGAGTTCCGACATGATTCAGGGTATGAAGTGCATCATCAAAAGTTGGTGAGTGGAACACAAAGCTTTTTAAGTTTATACCTTGAATCATGGTGGCTAATACCATTCTTATATAGAGGGAAAATACATTCTCAGCTTCTCTTAATTTTAGAGGTGTAAAAATATAATTTTCTAGCAAAGAGTAAGTTGCAAGTAATTTCATAGGAATCAGTGGACTTAAGTGTAAAAAATGCATGAGAAAAAATCAAGCCAACAGTTAGTACATGCATAAAACCATTTATGTTTATTTAGGAAAAGTATGATCTTTAGTGCATCTCTTCTTGTCAGTGATCAAGTAACTAAGGAAAGGGAACAGCTAACAGAATCCTAGGTACAGTGTAGTAATAAAATGAGGCAAACAGAACAGGGGCAGGAAAGGCAGTTTAGGGGTGAGGAATGAAACCCTCTCTCAAACTGAATCATTGTCAGCAAAAACAATAAATGCCAAAGCACATGGTAACTGATCTTCAAAGTTTCCTTCTCTGCTGTTACTGTGCGATTCTCTGCCTATTTTGTTTTCATTTCTATTTATTTGTATCTTTGTTTTCCCACTTTTGTACTCTTGCTACTTAAGTACCACACTTCACTGTGTAGTGGAAGAGAGATCTTCCCTTAGTTTAGCACTGTGGCACATATGAATACAAAAAGATCCAAGCAAGACTACATGTCTCCAAAGGATTTTTGATCAGATCCAATAAAAAGTGAAGCAGTGGAGGATTCTTACAATAGTGTTGTAATGGTAGGTCAATATCTGTCCTTCTGCCTCCTCCTTTCTTGGGAGTAATTAGTGATGACATTGCATATTATTCTAAATTCCTAATATTAAACTTGAAAGGCTTTTTAAAAATATATTCTTACAATTAAGTTGAAAATTAAAGTGAACATGGGACTCAGATTTGCATTTGAGCAAAGTAATCACTCATTAAATACTCTGCCAGTTCTTTGATTTTGAGAATAGAGAATTCTGAGTTTGACAAGCTAATCTAAAATGAATTAGCATTAATGATAATTTGAGAGAGTCTGATGCACCTACATGAGAAGGGTTAAACATCTGGTGAATAAGCTAAAGTTTCCTCTAGGGAAGAAACCTGGCGGTAGTGTATTTCAGTGTGCTTATTTTCATGTTGTTATCCTTGTATCACATGCACTTAATTACCTATCGCTCTCACATTCTGTGATTTGCTATATCTGCCCAAGCAGTTAGGAGCTGCAGCTCCCTCTACTGTGTTAGCTGATAAGATAGTATCCCATAAAATAGGCGGGAAGTATTGCAAAATAATAGTATCTGCCTAAAAATATGCTTTAAATTGCTTTATCTTGTGAAATACTACTGATAGCTGAAACCATCATTCAGAAGTTAATTTGGGAATTTTCTTTTTTATATATCACCCCAGTTTTTTGTATTGAAGGCGAATTTAGCTACAACTAATAAAGTAACACTAACAATACTAGGCAACAACTTTCTTATTATACCCAAGGCACTGCATGTTGCCATCCAAGTCAAACATATATTGGCAAGATAGTTTAGGTAACTATTCTAAATCTGAAGGTGTTCTGAGGTATTATTCCCCCCTCCCCCAACTTATATGAGAGTGATTTTGAAATCCATGTTTAAAGATACCTCCCTTCTTACTTATCATTTGAAAGCAGTAGGTAGAGACATGCTTTCAGGTCGGTTTCCTTTTCCCTTTTCCGTACCCTGCAGCATTTATCTAAAAATCCCTTTGGAATCATGGTTGAGAGGCTTAGAAAAAAAATGTAATGCAGACCTGAAGTTATCAATTCATTTTGACTCAGCTATTTTTCTCTAAAAAGGTATTTCTGCTTTAAATACAGGAGCCATTGTTTTTCAAGGTTGTTCTTCAAGACTGAATCCGTGGCGCCTTATGCTGGTGCAAGCAAATAGGAATTAACTAAGGCATTTTTCAGAGTTTTAAAAAACAAGCAAACCAAAAAAATCTTTTATCACCTCTTCATTTATATACATGCAATATTGACAGGAGAAATTAACACTTTTCTCTACATCAAATTATACCAACTTACGTTTTGTGCCTGTTTGGTTGAATTCTTCTTATTTAAACATCTCTTGCTTAACCAATACAACAACATAAAAGTATCAAAGCATGCAAAATAAATATTTATATGGAAGGTTGTTTTCTAAAAGAGTGCAAATGTGATGCAACTCATTGGAAACTCAGCTAATCTCCAAATCTCCTTCCTTTTAAATATTTTTTTAAAATGAGAAGTCTCACAGAAAAGCTAAGAACTGGTCCAGCTGAGTTCAAGAATAAACAAAAGGAGCAAGTAATCTTTCTTCTACTTAATAACCGATATGCTTACTATAAAAGAAGATGAGAATGACTGTGATGGATAGGTAGACAATATATTTAAAATATAGGACTGATTTCACAGTCATGTTATATATTAAACTGCATCATTTAATTGGTATGATGTATATATTTCTGTACCTTTTGCTGTTTTCAAGATCGCACTATTTGAAACTCATAGCAAAGCATTATTGTGTCCAAAAATTTCCCAAGTTACATCATACTTACCATATGTCATCATTTTCCTGCCTCCCTCTATGAAGACTTGATGACTTCCTTTTGCTACGCACCTTAAAATAGGATGCCTATTTCCAAACTGTCTCTTTGCTGTTAGACAAGTCACCTTGCTTACAATGAATTTTTTCCCAGCTGGGTATATGAAGGCTCTGTCATTATCTGGTGGGTATAAAATGTGCTTACCTAAAACAATCCTGAACTCTCAAATTAATGAAAAAATGTCTCATTCTTATATGCAGAAGATAGAGAAATCTTCATGTTTTAGGTAACTTCCCATGAGCCCTGTCAGTCATCCTGAGATTTGCTTAGCTGATACTGAAACTAGCATGGGCAGTTAATAGAAGTTATACTTGAAGTGGCTCTGACTGAAAGGTTCTGAGTAGCTCCTGGACATCTGCACAGCTAGCAGCAATGCAAAATTTGCATATTAGTTATACTCTTCTTTTGGTTGGGAGAGGTTGGTGCTGCACTGACTTGGTTTCTGCACTGCTGTAGGTCATGAAAAGAACAAAACACCAAGGTCATGCAATAAAGTTTCAGGGAAGTCTGCTTAATCACTTTCTAAAATGTCTTCAAGACTGTACAACTTAGCAAAACAGCAGTAGGGGTGGAGGGTATGATTGGATATCTCATTTTTTGTTTGTTTTTTTCCTAGGTGTTCTTTGCTGAAGATGTAGGTTCAAACAAAGGTGCCATCATTGGACTAATGGTGGGAGGTGTTGTTATAGCAACAGTGATTGTCATTACTTTGGTGATGCTGAAGAAGAAACAGTACACATCCATCCATCATGGTGTAGTGGAGGTAGGTAAAGGTTATCTGGCACAGCTGCATTCGCATAAATGGGAGTGGTTGGAGACTATCTTGTACAACTCTGTAAGACAGTGTGTTTAAAACTGGAGTGAAACAGGCAATTTGGTTAACCAATGTTTGATTGCAGTGTGGTTTCCATAATAAAATCATCTGTTTTATCAGAGAGACTAAATGAACGTGGGGGGGAAGCGGGCATGCTAGAAGGGAGGAATTAGCTGCAATCAGACCTAGACAGGTTACAGGGGTGGGCGGACGAGAACAGGATGGGATTCAACACTTCAAGGTGCTGCACCTGGGAGGGGAAGGACCGGCACCATATGTACAGGCTGGGGAACTCCCTTCTCATCAGTACAGAGGCAGAAAAAGATCTTGGAGTCATTACTGATGCCAAGATGAACATGAGCCGACAGTGTGGGGACATGGTCAGGAAGGCCAACC
>NW_017729032.1:223420171-223440893 GCF_001723915.1 Gavialis gangeticus
GGGACCTGAACCTGTTCAGCCTCCACAAGAGAAGGCTGAGGGGTGATGTAGTAGCTATTTACAAACTAGACAGGGGAGACCAGCAGGCACTGGGGGAGTCCCTGTTCCCCCGTGCACTGCCAGGAGTGACTAGAACTAACGGTCACAAGCTGGCAGAGGGTAGATTCAGACTAGACATCAGGAGGCGCTACTTCGCTGTCAGGGTGACTAGGATCTGGAACCAACTTCCAAGAGAAGTGGTGCTGGCCCCTACCCTGGGGGTCTTTAAGAGGAGGTTAGATGTACACCTTGCTGGGGTCATTTGACCCCACTACTCTTTCCTGCCATGGCAGGGGATCGGACTCGGTGATCTGCTAGGGTCCCTTCTGACCCTACAAACTATGAAACTATGAATGATCACAGAATCATAGAAAATTTAGGTTGGAAAGGACTTCAGAAGGTCATCTACCCCAACCCCCTGCTCAATGCATCCTCAACTATTATCATCCGAGCCAAGGCTTTGTCTAGCTGGGTTTTAAAATCTCCAAGTGTGGTGATTCTGGAACCCCTCTAGTTAACCTGTTCCAGTATTTTACTATGCTCCTAGTGAGAGAGTTTTTTTCCTAAGCTCTAACCTAAACTTCCCTTGTTGTAACTTGAGACCACTGCTGCTCATTCTGTCATCTTCCACCACTGAGAACAGTCTCAAGTATTTGAAGGTCGATATTAAATCCCCTCAGTCTTCTCTTCTCTGGACTAAATAAGCCCAGTTCCCTCAGACTCTCATCGGAAGTCATATGCCCCAGGCCCCTCACCTAACCATTTTCGTAGCCCTATGCTGGACTCTCTCCAATGTGTCTACATCCTTTCTGTAGTAGGGATCCAAGACTGGATACACTACTCCAGATGTGGTCTCACCAACATCTGCTGGATAGAGGAAAATAATCATTTCCCTCAGTCTGCTGGGAATACTCCTAATAATACAGTGTGCCATTAGCCTAAAATGATCTCAACGTGTAAATTTAAGCACAGTAATCCAAACTATAAGCCATTTCAAATTACATCTAAAACTGCAAAGATTGTTGAGGGGTTTTGGGACCTTGAGGGAGAGGAGTTCATTTACCTGTAGAATTTAACAGTAGTTGCAAAGAGACTCCTTCATTGGTTCATAAAAGTTTAGTGAAAATATTAAATAAGAAGAGGTTTTAGGCAGGTCTTCTGTGGATTCAGCTGCATATTACAAGGATTTGCCATATATGGATACTATATTACTTTTTGTACTCCTAACAAGATAAATTCTTCACAGCCAACAGCCTTTGATTTATGGCTAACCTGAAATTCATAGAGTTGAAAAAGCACGTATGAAACTCCTAAGATCTTTTCTCAGAATGAAAACAGTTGCTTCTCCCCAGACTGTCAAATCCATGGCATTTTAACAGTAGTTAAAAGTAGCATTACTGGTAACATCCTAAGATTTAAGAGGGTCTCAATGTAGAGAGAGACTGCATTATGAGAGGGTTCTGTTGTTGTTTTTTTCCAGCTTGGCTTTCTTCCCTTAGTTTACTGATATCCAAAACCCCCAAAGATACTTGGCTGACTGGAAGGGAACACCTGAGTATCTTTAGAGATGCTCTGCAGGCTGGACTGGGGACACAAAGACTATTCAAGCCCTTTGGACAGAGAACATCTGGCTGACTAGCCTTTTCCCCAGTAAATTCCTTCACTGAAGAGACTGTCTGCTATCCTACTTAGAACTGTGGATTTTGCTGGGTTGCCCCAAGGAGAGGTGAAGCCCCTCTTTCAGGACCTGAACTGGAGCTCACTTGTTGAGTCAGGGCCACAGAAAACCTGGGAGGGTTGGGGTCTCAGGTGGGAAGGAGACTCTCCCCTTGCTCCAGAAGCCAAGGGGTACTTTCATTGACCAAACAAGGATTCAGTGGTCCCAAGCAATCACCTCTCTGCGATACACAGATACTTAATCTTGCACAACTTAAACAATACCGTATTTACTCTAATATGAGAGAGGGTTTTTTTTCCCCAACCATCCTGGGGAAGAAAGCTCTTCATCTTACATTCACATAAAAGGAAATCCCATTAAACACCTTGTCTATCATTAAACTGCTAGCATGTGCTTAGTAATAGAAACAAACTATGAAGCTGATTTTAATGCGGCTAATACTGACCATGACTATAAAACACATGATCAATGTTAGGCAAACGTACTGATGGGATCCTACCACAGATTAGTGTAGCCCGTCTGAATAAGATACGTAGTAGTGCCTATTGCCCTCAGTTCCCTTTTAGAACTGACCTTTTTTCAGGGCATAGCGAGCCACTACACTAAGTACATTTTGACTTCCTCTTCACTCCCACAGCTGAGCTGGGGTTTTCTTTCCCATTTCCAATGATTCCTGTTTTTATAGCACCCTTAAATGTGTGGCAGACATTACAAAATGGAATCCCAAACAGTTTACCTAGAATCTTTTGGTCTCGTCCTCTCAGCCTGTCACATATGATTATAGATTTCATAGACATTAGGGGCTAGAAAGGACCTTGCGAGATCGAGTGCAGCCTCCTTGCCATAGGTAGGAAGTCTGCTGGGGTCAAATGATCCCAGCAAGATAAGCATTCAAATGTTTTCTGAATAAGTCCAGAGTAGGTGCTTGCACCACCTCTGGGGGGAGTCTGTTTCAGACCCTGGACACTCGGACTGTATAAAGAAGTTTTTCTTTGTGTCCAGCCTAAATCAGCTTTCCAGAAGTTTGTGGCTGTTAGACCTTGTTATCGCTTGGGGAGCCCTGGTGAATAACTGCTCTCCCAGATCCTGATGAATACCTCTTATATACTTCCAGGTTGCCACCAAGTGCCCCCTGAGCCTTCTGTTCTCCAGGCTCAAGAGTCCCATGTCCCTCAGCCTGTCCTCATAAGGCTTTCTCTCTTGGCCTTTGATCATGCAGATGGCTCTCCTTTGGACTCTCTCAAGCTTATCCACATCTCTCCTGAAGTGGCGTGGCCCAAAACTGGACGCAGTACTCCAGCTGTGGCCTCACTAAGGGCAAATAAAGCAGGAGGATGACATCTCTTGTCTTGTTTGAGATGCATTGGTGGATGCATGCCAGAATTTGCTTTGCTTTGCTAGCCATGAAATCGCATTGGTGGCTCATGTTCATCTTGTAGTCAATCAAGACCCCCAAGTCTCTTTCAGTTGTAGTACTAGCGAGCTTAGCACTGCCAAGCCTATAAATATGATGTTTTTTTCCTCCCAAAGTGGAGCACCCTGCATTTCTCTACACTGAATGCCATCAGGTTTTGGTCTGCCCACCTTGCTAGCCTGTCCAAATCAGCCTGTTCCCCAGCCTGTTCTCCAGTGTGACTGCCTTCCCCCATAGCTTAGTGTCATCCATGAACTTCACCAGTCTGCATCTGAGTCCCAAATCCAGATCCTTAACGAGGATGTTGAAGAATACTGGCCTGAGTACTGAGCCCTGAGGTATACCACTGGTTGCCTTACACCATGTTGATTTGCTTCCATCAGCTATTAGTGTTTGGGTCTGACCCCAGAGCCAGTTCCCCAGCCATCGGACTGTGAGATGGTTGAGGCTGCAGTTCCCCAACTTAACCATGAGGACATCGTGGGAGACTAAGTCAAAGGCTTTCCTGAAATCCAAATATGAGATCAACCTTGTCTCCCTTGTCCAGGCAATGTGTCACCTCGTCATAGAAGAAAGCAAGGTTGGTCAGGCAAGACGTTCCAGCAGCAAAGCCATGTTGGCTGGCACTCAGAAAGTTGTCTTGCATTACCCACTTGCTGATGGAACCTTTGGTGATTTCCTCATCAAAGCTTTCCAGGGATGGATGTCAGACTGATTGACCTGTAATTCCCTGAATCGTTCTTCCCTCCTTTCTTGAAGATGGGGCCACATTGGCTCTTTTCCGGTCTTCCAGTGCTTCTCATAAGCACCACGAGTTCACAAATATCATTGTCATAGGGCATGCTATGATGTACACCAGCTCCTTCAGGACTCTCAGGTGCATTCCATCTGGGCCCGCCGATTTATGGATGTCAAGCCTCTCGAGGTGTTCCCTCACTTGATCTGCGTCAATTGTGGGTCCACCTCCCACACCCTGGAGGCTTTGCATCCTGTCCGACAGGGTGACCCCCTTGAGCGCAAGGAAGACCAACACAAAGTAATCATTTGGGAGATTGGCCTTTTCCTCATCAGATGTTAGCTGCCCCATTGATTTAGCAGGGGTCCAAAGTTGCCTTTGTTCTTTCTCTGACTTCCCACACATCTGAAGAAAGGCTTTTTGTTGTCCTTGATTCCCGTGGCTATCCTGAGTTTGGTTTCTGCCTTGGCTCTTCTGCTCCACTCTCTACCAGTGCATGCTAGTGCTGTATAGTCCTCTGTGGTGATGATTCCTGTTTTCCATCTGGTGTTTGGGTTCTCTTCTTAGTTTCAGGAGGTCCAAAGATTCCCTGTTGAGCCACGGGGATTTCCCAGACTGCTGACTGCCTTTCCTTGTGCTTCAAGGATTGTGTCCTTAAGGAACAACCATTCCTCGTGGACTCCCCTTTCTGAGGGGCCATGGTCTCTTAGTGCCTGACTGACCAGCTCCTGAGTTTGTGAGAGTCAGCCTTCCCTAAGTTGAGAATTTCTGTTTTACTGAGAGATTTGCCTGCCTTGCATTGGACAGAAAAAGTGATCAGTTCATGGTCACAGGGTCTGACAGTAAGGGGAGGAGTGGCGGGAAGGGGAAGAAGTGGAGGGGCAGAGGGCAAGGGAGCTACCTGTTCCCCCTCCCCCCGGCCCAATTTATTTTCCCAGCTGTAGCAGCGGAGGAGAGATGGATAACCTCCAATAATTAAATTCTATACCTGGAAAACTGTAGCAAATGTATAAATTTTCCATATACAGAATCTAATTTTGCGGGTTCTCCTATATTCAAGTAAATACTCTACATAAGGTCTAGTAGAGTGTTTGAGATCAGAGCCAGGATTCTTGATTTTGCAAGACTTACCACAAGGTTTTGGATCTTCCATACAATTTAATGTCTCTGCCTTAATTTTCACATGGAAAACAGGAATATAGTGTAGGGTCATTGAGGATTAGTTAGCAAATGTTTTTACAATGCTTTCAATAAAATAGTGACATACACAATGTCTATTGTTAAAATGACTTCAAAGTTGGGTCATTCCAATCCAAAGGGGACTAATCCTTCTCTAAAAGTTACAGTTTTATAAGTAAGGCCTGTCATTTAAAATAAAGAGTTTTGCAACTTGTCCATATTAGAAAGGTATACATTGCATCCCATTGACTCGTCCATTTTGGAAACTGCTGTAACAATGTTAAATTAATAGTAATAGGTATCGAATTACCTATTGGCATAACAGTTGGCATTACAGCTCTACTTACAACCCTCTGTTCCTAACACTTCCCTCTGCTTTCCCCTTCCCTCGCTCGTGGGAGCTGTAAATAGCCTAAATTGCATGTAAAATTCTCCTCATTGCGAGTACAACTGTGAGCAAGTTTGAAAGGCAAATACTTTCCTAAAATTATAGATGACTGAAAATAGGCTACTAGATACGCACAGTTAAAAAACCAGTCCAGACTTACAGGTGTTCATTGTGCATCATCGATTTGGAAAAATCTGACTGCAAATAAATATTTTTTGTTCACAGTATCTTTGGCTGTTGAAAAATATTGCCCAAGTTTCTGAGCCTGCTATTCAGTTACAAAAGCAGCCTGAATGTAACACAGAATTTGTTAATGCTTTCTGAAAATGAGCTCCTGATGCCAAATGCAGGGGCTCCTGCATAGCAAATACATAGACAAGAGCAAAAATTATTTGAGAGTAATTATTTAGCATATTGAAAAAAGGTTAGAAGGAAAATTCAGGCTGATGAATTATGTGAGATTTCTTGGTAGAAAAAGCAGTCTGCTGGGTGCATAATCACTCAGCAGAAGTGGGAGAAGTCCCATCACTTGAGGCTTTTAAAGTTAAACTGCAAAAATCACCAGAAATTTAGAATAATGAATATTAGTTTTGAAGATAAATTGGAAGGCCCTATGGGTTACATGTTCCAGTGAGGATCAGAACGCATTGCAAATTAGGTTCAGCTTCCCTTCTTATGGCATTATCTGCAGAGTTATGAACAGTGCTAGATACAGCCTTATTTATATTGCCGTTCATTGTTTTTGGTGTTCCTAATCTTTCTTTCCTGATTACCTCCTCAGTTTCTTGCCTGTTTCCTCTTTCTTTGATTCCTGTGGATTCTTCCATTTATTCCTTTAGTGTTTTCACCCTCTCTCTCCTCCAAGAAGATAATACTGATTGCGTGCTTTATTCTGTGGTTCTGGATAAAATTGCTATGAGCTAAATCCCCAAGTTTAAATGAGATAGCGAATTCACTACAAAGCTTTCTACCGTTCCTCTCCTAGAGAATTCTCTGGCTTCAATACGGAGAGTGCAGCATGGGCAGAAAGTCTGTCCAGACCAGTCTGATAGCAAGGCTAATAGACCTAACCTCTTCTGTGGTATTTAAGGTATCTGTATCGATGTTGTGACAAACAGAAATCCCTAATCTTGTGGCCCAAGAATGAAATCAACCTAACTTCTAGAGCAGGGGTCAACAACGTTTTGGGGTAGGGTGGCAAAAACACCCACAACCTCGACTTGCATGATGGTGACGTTCCAGGGGTGGATGGCAGGGGAGCTGTGAAGGGCCCAATCCTTGTTGTGGCAGTACAGCCCTGGCCCCTTCCCCACCGTCCACCCTAAAGCATGTGTGCCAAGCAAAATGCCTTTGCATGCCACATTCTGGCACCTATGGTAGGGGTTGCCTACCCATGTTGTAGAGCTTGAGAGTGTTCTTATAACACTATCTTTGACTGTGAGCTCTCCTATGGCTTGCATTGGTTGATCTGAACAAAGAGCAGTTGTTTCTGTGCATGTTACATGCACAGATAAGAGCCCAAATCAAGCACAACATGTGAAGCATATTTGACATTACAGCAGCTCATTCAGGGGAAAGAGTCGGTGCTTTTTACTGGGTACTTGTATGACCTCCTCAATCGTTTTAGGCCCATGGTAGAAGCTTATTAAAAATTGTATAGCTTATTCTTTGCTGTCCTTTTTGCTTAATGTCTATGACGACAGCCACTTTGACAAGCAGCAGTTGGTACACAGTAGCGTTTTGATCATGACATCGTCATGACAAAAATAACTAGCACTGTCACATTTATAAAGTCCTTTGGGTAGGTTTGACATCTCATATGTTTGTTTGTACAGCACACACCTGGTTGGATCTACTGGGCACTATCTAGTCATACGTATTAATTAAAAGTGCTGTTGTACAGATTCCTGGTAGGGGAACATAGTTCTTGCCAGGTATTTATTCATTGTGTTACGTACAGTATTTCTACATACGAGGAAAGTGGTAACCTCTGAGGAAAAGGAATTTAAACAGCAGGAGCTAGTCAACCAGCCTGAAGATAATTGCTGAGAATCTGTAGTGGTTTGTCACAGTCCATCACCAGCCCCACTCTCACTGTGGGGAGAAAGGAAGCAGCAGTGGCAGGCATGGAGAGTGGCATTAAAATGCAAGTGCAGGATTGTGCACTAGCTGCTGAGCAAGTCATTGTGTGAGAAGTGTCTTGGGGATTTGAGCATAGAGGTGGAAGAGAAGCCAGGATGTGAAATTCCTAAGGGTGCTTCTGCCCTTGATAAATTGAAATGATTGTTGACAGCTAAGCTGAGCATTCAGCTGCCTCTTGCCCCAGCTAAAGAAACTAATGTTCTGGCAGAACCGAGAAAAAGAGCTGCTCATTTGTTTTGTTTTTCTTTAGAAAAGGGTAGGTTTGTTCCTAACTCCAGAAGCTAGAGAAATGTGAAGTGAAAGGGCAGTTTAGAAGCAAAAGGGCCTCCTCTCTCACCAGCAGCTGGTTTGTACAGAATGTTTTACAGGAAAAGAAGAAGCAAACATTGCTTATATTGCTGCAAGAAAGAAGTGTTCACTGCTGACTCAGCTGTAAATATCTACCTTGCCTTCGAACTGTTTAAAGCCATCTTTTAATAACAGCATTTTAACAACCCAGGGGTCTGGTTGAATTCCAGAATAGGGAGCATAGAAAGTGCCATTTCAGAACAGAGCCATGGTCCATTCTGTCTAATACCCTTTCTCCACCAGCAGCTGTGCTTCTGTGGAAAAGGTAAGACACCCTGTGTAGAAAATGATGCAGACCTGCATGTGGAAACAGCATGTACCCCTAAAATTGGTGTCCTTGCTTGATTAAAGGGCAAGGATTTTCCCATACATAAAGAGAAACAGAATTCCAGATAACCTGGAGACAGTGGTGAGTGTTTTGCACTGCTCTCTTCTGACAAGTGGGACAAATGTGAAGAGAAAGGTAGGATGATTATCTATAGGTCTCACTTAAATGCAGCAAGTACCCTGCATATCTGTATGGATATCTTCCACAACATTAAATCTTTCTTTTAGTAGTCAGTGGGAATACATTAGGTGTAGGAAACGGTTATGACTGGAAGGTTTAACTCGAAGTAGAAAGCAGAGGACTTTAGAGCCCCAGTAGGGATGGTGACAAAAATCATGAGATCAGGTTGTATTTGTCTAAGCAGTAGAGCAACT
Source organism: Gavialis gangeticus (assembly GCF_001723915.1). Classification (NCBI taxonomy): domain Eukaryota; kingdom Metazoa; phylum Chordata; order Crocodylia; family Gavialidae; genus Gavialis; species Gavialis gangeticus. The sequence goes on from NW_017729032.1 coordinate 223,428,798, forward strand.
TGCCTTACTTATTTCCTGGGACGTTGGGTGCTGTAACCTGTAGAGAAAAGTATGTGGCCAGCAGGCTGCCCTCATCAAACTAAAATATTTCCAGTAGTATAGGCCATATTTCAACTAAATATGGGGCATGAACACCTCTTTACTTGTTCATCAAAAGGTTAGACTAAGCCAGCCCACTATATAAGATTTCTTAAGAGAATACATTTTCCATTATCCAGAAGGTTATTTTATGCTAAACATAAAAAGTTATTTTTTGCTAAAGGTAACTACTTAACGAAACTCACCATTAACATTTCCATAGCTAATATTTTAGCATAGTTTAAAAACCCATGTACACTTCTTGCTTCTAAACCTTTGGGCACAGTACAAACGCAATAACTTTTTTTTTTCTTTTAAGCTGTCAAATACTAGAGATAACAGCAAAGAGAAAATAGCTGACAGACAGGTTCCCTTATCTCCTTTTTAATAGGTATTTAGCAATATAGTCAGAAGATGGTAGGTTTTGAATACACAACAGTTATTGAGTTCATGTAGCAGAGATAAAGCATCTAATTATCATTTTGGGACTGTTCTTACCAGCTCTGATTTGATGTAGCGTTGTATTATACTAATGTTCAATGAAGGAGGTAACTAATCTATGGATCAGCAGTTATTTGGCAATGGGGTTTTAACCACTGGTTGGTCTTTATTCTAAGAAAATCAACAGCAGTCAGTTTTGGTTAAATAGAAAATATGTAACTAGTTCTGATATGTAAAGTGCTTTTTCTGATACTTTGAGGCCAAATTCAACTTGGAATAACAGGGCTGTCTTCCCAGAGAATGCAATGGGAATTGTGCTGGCTTATTCTGTAGTTTCTTTTGGCCCCCCATCAAGTATCTTTATTTTAAACTTTTATTAACAAATGTTAAAAGTGTTGAGGAGTGCCAGCTGACCGCCCAGGCAGTGTCTGGGAGTCCAGCACAGGCCATCAGAGTCTCTTCAAAGTTCTTTGTTCTGCATAGTGTCATTTTCCTTGTGTGGAAACTAGGCGTGCCCCCAGCATGCCAGGAATTCACTGAGCACAGGCAGAGATAGTGCCCTGAAGGTATTGCAACCTGAAAGTCAAGAGAAATAGGAAAACAGGAAAGCACACCCCATATCTGCGCTTGTTTTAATCTGCTAGGTTGCAAACACTTTGGAGCAGAGACAAATAGAACAGTCAGACCAACATTATAGAACAAAGCTGCTTTAGCTGTTGGGTCCTAGAACAGCGCAGTTCAGCTCTCGTGCGTACCAAGACACGTGCTGCATGGTACTTCGGCACAAAAGTGAAACAGGATGTGTAGGTGAAGAAGAAATTTCTGTCAAGTCCAGCCAATAGGAATAGCACACGCCTGCTTTGCCTGCATGCTGCTCCATAGATCTTTGTTGGCTTCTAGGCCGTGTCCAGGTTCAGTTAAAGATGGTGACTTTGGTCTGCGAGCCCTTCTGTGGTTTGAGCCCTGAGTATCTTGGTCTCTCTCTTTAACCTGCCTGTTGAGGTTAGTTTACAATAAGCTGTCATGCCCTAGGGCAGAGGTGGCCAGCCTTTTTGGCAGACATACCACAAGTTAAACCCTGTCCGTCACTGAGTACCACTCTGTCCCCCCACCACTCCCTCCCCAACTCCTCTCCCCACCAAGGCATACATACCTGATAGAGCTGGGGTCAGCAATGTTTTTTGGCAGAGTGCTGAAAACACCCACAACTTTAACTTGTAAGATGTTGGTGTGCCAAGGGTGGATGACGGGGGAGCCATAAGGGGCCCAATCCTTGCTGTTGCTGTGTAGCCCTAGCCCCTTCCCTGCCATCCACCTAGAGGCACGTGTGCCAAGCAAAATGCCTTTGAGTGCCACACTCTAGCACCTGTGTCAGGGGTTGCCTGTCCCTGCAATAGAGTTTGCACCCTAGTGAACCAGAATGGAAACGGGGGTTCAAGCCTCTGGCTGCACAGAGCAAAGATGGGGGTGAGGGTAGTTAGGAGACTGCTGGAAGGAGGAGTGTCATCACCAAGAGCCAAGTTAGCCCTTTCCTGGCACCACAGCTGCTGCAATGTTATATGGTGAGTGAGGATCCAAAGTCCAAATTCAGCCATGGCTGCAGGGCCAGGAAAGGGTTAACTTGGCTCTTGGCCCTGACACCTGCCATGCCTCACAACAGCATCCTGCCTCACTCTCCACTCCACCGAGTGCTTTGCTCCCTGCCTCCATTGCAGTGCCTCCCTATACTTAGTGCGTGGGACTTGCAAGCCACACAGCAGCTGCTCATACCACTTGTGATACTGCCCAAGGGGGTATGCTCTGTAGTGGAAGCCCCCCAACAGAGCAGTTATTCCTACAGAGCCAGAATCCATTGACCACGTGAGCGCACTTCCCAAGATTTACTTATCTGCTCACTGAGGATATTTCGGTCAGGTTGGGGTTGAGCAGGAATGAATTTGCTTGCTTCTCTTTTTGATGTGTGCATTGGGGCTTTTAAATCTTTCACTTCCGGGGGTTTTGTGGTTTACAACCACATGCAGTCAGCGCCATTCTCTGATTCTCAGTGAATTTATGATGCCGTGTGGTTTAAAGAGGAGCTCTGACCACAATCTGTCCTCCCCACCACAGGTGGATGCTGCAGTGACACCAGAGGAACGCCACCTTTCCAAGATGCAGCAAAACGGCTATGAAAATCCAACGTACAAGTTCTTTGAACAGATGCAGAACTAGAACACCGCAGCAGCTTCATGCGTTGGACAGCAAAAAGATTGCTTCACTGCCCATCGGTGTTCAGTTATAGAATAATGTGGGAAGAAATAAAAACACTCTGTTTTATTATTTACTCATTATCGCCTTTTGACAGCTGTGCTGTAACACAAGTAGATGCCTGAACTTGAATTAATAAAATCAGTAATGTATTTTCTCTTTCTCTCTGTTTCTCTCTCTCTGTCTTTCTCTCTCTCTCTCTGTCTCTCTCTCTTTACATTTCAGTCTTTACACTACATTATTAATGAATGTTTTTTGTGTACTGTAAAGAGTTTAGCTGTATTTAACTAGTGCATGAATAGATTCTCTTTCCCAATTATTTATCATATAACTCCTTAGCCAGTTGTATATTATTCTTGTGATTTGTGACAACAAAATTAAGTCCTAATTGAAATATGCTTTAAGAATTGAAGGGGGATGCTTTCTGTGTCTGTGGGATTTAGCTGCTTCTCCTTGCTGAGTATTTTTTTCTGATCACTATGCATTTTAAAGTACAACTACATTTTTTAAAGTATTCCAGATGAGTTATCGAGATTATTTTCTTCTGCAGTTGCATTTTATTGTACAGATTGTTGCTTCTGCTGTATTAGTGATGTAGAAATCATGGGAATATACATTTGTTTCTTTGTGCCTGTTTTATGTGCACACCTTAGGCATTGAAAGGTAAAAGTTATTTTCTTTTTCATGTATCTTTTGGATCTTTTAGAAAAAAAATAAAATTTTAAAGGGGATCTCTATTAATTAAGAGCACTTATAGGGGGAAAAAGTGCCTGCTGGCCTACAATTAATGGGGATCCTACCAACGTCTCTGCAGGATGATTGTACAGAATCATTGCTTATGAATTGATAGCTTTCTACACTGTGTTACATAAATAAATTAAGAAAAAAACCTTTGGGCAAGAGTTTTCTTTGGAGGCATAAAACAGGTTTTTGAAAGCAACTTAATAAACATCAGACATTTGGGATCAGGAGTAGGGGAGGGATTTTCCTAGAAACTGATACAGATCATAAAACATTCACAGTTTGAATTATACGGCATGTGAAAATAGCAGTGTGGGGAGGGTGTGCTGGCCTTGGCATGCCTTTTTCTCAAAAATGTCATCATCTTTTTTCAGTTTGTATAATAGTGTTTTACTGTAAATAAATACATTCCTAGAGGAGTCGCAGTGTAGTGGTCTGATTATGTCACTACAACCCCAGCTTGCATACAGGTGTGAAACTCCCCAACTAAGAGTGATTTGCTGAACGCTGTCTCTCAGCTCTGTTGCTTCTCCATTGCTTATGCTGGAGATATTATCATGTGACTTACTCTCTACCTCCATTCTGCTTTAGACAGGTAAGGCCAAGGACTGTGGCATTGCACTGTGGGTCAGAGTAGTTTTGTGTCTGTTCTTTGAGGCCAAGGCCAGCCTGGTAGTGAAGTGCAGGGGCCTGCTTTGCTGAAGATTTTAGGGTTGGGAACATCCCAACAGAGTGCATAATTATTTTTCCACAGGTCTTATTCTGCATCATTCCCATCACCAGTGATGCTTCCCCATACAAAGTTGAGCAAGTTGATAATATCTAAGTGGTACTCCAATACTGCCTGACAACTGTGTGACTGTCAACGTTATGGCTCCTACCTTATAGGATGCAGTGTCAATCATCAATGATAACAAATCCCAATCTGGTTCCTTCTGCCTATTTCTTCAGCTTGATGCTAATTAGAAATATGGGTCGGTTTCCCACCACCATCCCTCCTGTGAGCCTATCTCCACTGCAGTGAATATGCTGGAAGTAGTCCTGATGTGACCAAGCCGTGCAGAGGGACTGCCTGGTGAATTCGGTACTGGAACTTCAAAACCCCTCCTGCATACGCAGTTGTGTCCAGCTGCAATTTGAAATACTACTTAACTCCATCTGGAGATTTTTTTTTCTCCCTGAGAATATGGCTGGGAGCTAGGTAAGGACAAAACTTGATCAACAATGCAGGACAGGGGAAAGCCAACACCTCTCTTGCTCTCTGGCAAACAGGCCAAAGGGAGAAAGAGAGAGAAGAAAATAAGGTTTTGCAACAGGGAAAAGCCTTCCACACATAATGTCTCCCTCCCAAGCCCCAGCAATCAGATGTCCAAAGATGGCCCCTGTCTCAGCTGGAATGAGAAGCCTACAGCAGAGTGCAATTGCATTTGTATGACAGGTAAGCATACATCCACTGACTTTAAGTACTGCAGCTAACAAGAAAACAAAGTGCAGCAAGGGCTTCAGAGCAGACTAGCAACCTGAGTGCAAAGCTGTCAGGGAGCCCTGGTTACCCTGAATGGCTGCTAACCTATGTCGAGCCATCTTCATTAGCAGTAGTACCCAGACTTGCTAGACAAAAACTAGCTTGGCTTTGCTTCCCTATTTTACACCTGTATCTTCAGTTGCTCTGCTGACAGCCTGATGACTTGGCTTATGTTTGTAGTGGTGAACTCTGAAATTGCAGCCTCCTGTTGAACTCCATAGGCCTCAAAGCTAATAGAATGCCTCAGCTGGGTTTTCCCTGAAAGAAAGAGGGTATTGCAGACCCCCAGTGAGTACTTAGTGATGCTATCTTTAATAAGAATTTACTGCAAGGGGCTAGAGTTGGAGAGGGGAATTATTTATTTAGCACATGTGGTTTTGACATATTGTTTCAGCCATCTTAAGGTGATGGCACCAGCGTGAAGAGCTTGAAGGCCACCAGGTTGCATTGTAAATGGACATGAGTCAACAATGTGGGACATGAGAGAGGTATTTGTTATCATTGCAAAGACCCCATTGGTATAGGTTTGAGGTACAGTGACACTGTCCAGTTTGCAAACAGTTAAGAAGTGCCCAGTAGTGGCATGGCCAGTTAAATCCTAGTTGACTGACTGTAGGGTCAGAGATGACATGGTTGATTGGTGCTTGTGCTGACCATTCTTCATGCCATTAAGCAAGGAAAAGTCAAGGAGTTTTGAAAGGGTGAACCATACTGGGAATCTTCAGGAGAGCTGAGCTATTGGTAGGTGGAATATGTCCCAGTTCCCTGGCAACACAGGATTATCCCAAAGTCTGGACGGTAAGTTTACTTCACAGTTTGTGCAGCAGAGATGAGGGGGAGCAATGTTACTGAAGACTGGTAACCACAGGAGTGGAGTGGGGCACAATATGACTGACAACCAGATGAATTGTAGCATGCAGTTGGTTGTCCACTAGTTTGCTGTGTGATGAACAAGCCCATACAGGGGCACAGTATCCTGCAACTGAATAACGGGGTGCAAGAGCAGATGAATGTTGTGTGGAGGCATTAGCATCCCAACTGGAGCCTGCAAGTTTGGCAAGTAGCTTACTCCTTGTTTTGATTTTTAAAACAGTTTTGGGGAGATGTGATTTATAAGTTAAAGTCCAGTCAAGAGTGACTCCAAGATAAACCAGGTGGGTTTCAAATTTGAGAGGCTGACTGTTTATAAAGTGATGATGAGGATTACTGCTACCTCCTGACTCTTGGAGTGATTGCCAAATGTCATCACCACAGGAGTAAGTCAGAAAATGCACAGAATATTTCAAGGCAAACCTGGTTCTTTGGGTGAATCTGATATCTTTTATATATCACCCAAAGAACCTTGTCTGCCTAAGTCCTTAGACCAACAAGGCTCAACCTGCACCCCAGAATATTCCAAGAGATTTTATGATGCTGCCATTTCCTAAGGAGCTAAATTAAGTGCTTGGGTCCTATCTAGACCCATCTGCAGAACCTTGTGGAGTTTCAATCACTGTGCTGTATGCATCTCATACAGGCCATGAAGGTTTACCCCAAAGATATAAAAGTAGGAATTTAGGCTAGATACAGACATTCAAAAAGCCCAAGGTGGAATCGATCCAAGTTGCACAGCTTTCAGAAAGTGGCACAGTTTAGATCAGTAGCAAACAGCGTGTGCATTCTCCCTTTGTTTGGGAGGAAGCAAATCTTATACCAGGTTCCACCATTTTTAAACCAATCTGTGTGCACAAATCTGTGTTCTGTTACGGGTATAGCTTGGTTTCTGATCATTTGTACCAGTAAAAGTGTAATGTCTATATGGTGTGGCCTTAAACTAAAAAAGGGGACTAATCTGTGCTGGATACAATTGACAGAACACAGCACCAGGAAGCTTTTGATGTATTGGCTCTCCTACCCCAGATACTTTATTCATGACAGAGGTACACATATCCCAGGCAGAAGCCATGTGTAAGGGCACAAAGCCAAGAGGACAGTGAGGATCAGTGGTGACTCTGTAGGCCTACAAAGCTCCATAGGAACCAACAGTAAATCTGCATTTGTTCCACAAATAACCAGAGCTGGGCCTGTTTGCTTGCATGCATTTTCAGAGGTCTTATGCTGCCTAAATCCACACTCAAGCATATGAAACTCATGGCTTGATTTCCAAAGGGGCAGAGCCTGCTGCCTTCCAGAGGAGCTGGAGGTGTCATCCCCACGTTCAATCCATATACTTTACCTTATGCTCTGAATCTCCTCAGCTTGCCCCTGCTACCACCAATTGGGCATCTTAAGTGGCCGTAGGCACCTAACTGCAATTCTGTTCCACTCTGTTCAAGCTTGATGTGTATATTTTTGTTAGTTCTGGTCATCTGACCCTGGAGTCGCAAAGAGGCATCAAGAAAGAGGAGGACCCGCATACCTTGTGTATCAACATTTTTTCAGGGACTTTGGCAGGGTAGACTGGAATCGTACATAGGTACCCAAGTCCAATTACCTGTGTAATAGCTGGAGTAGAATCTGCCCTACATGTACTTTGCCAAGCTTCCTGCACAATTAAACCCCACTTACTGCCTGCTCGCCCTCCCCATCGCCACACACCAAGATCCCTTCCCACAGTAAGATGGGGTTACCAGGGGAGTGGCTGCAGGCACTGTGTTTTCATGGCAATGTGAAGATTGCCAGGGAGTAGGGTTTTGGGTAGGGGGAAAGGGAAGGGGAGATTAACATTGTTGACTTCAGATATCACCTGGTCCAACAAGATTAAATGCTGGACTCAAGCTACCTACCAGAAAGGTTTCCCTGATGGTGAGCAATCTAGACAAAAAGGCAACTCAGCTACTTGGAGAGTATTTCATTTTTCCCGCTAGAAATAAAAAGTTTTGCAAGGCAGTTTACAAAGCTTGGGCCATTTTCACTTTTGATTTCAGGAGCCCTGTCTGCAGCAAGGAAATCAGCAAGGATCCTATCCCTTTCACTCTGTGGATGCTGCTGCTTCTTCAGGGAAAGGCAATAGAGACAGAAGCTCAGTAGGAAGGGTTGTCCCAGAAGTGAGACACACTAACAAGTCTTTATTTCTTCCTCAAATCACCCAAGAGTGTTTTGGAGAGGGGTTAGTACAGACCCACCCCCTCATAGGAGGGAGAAATAGTCCTCCTCCTCCCTGTTTGCATTACTAATTTTGTATGACTAAATTTCTAGGTGTTACCACTGCAAAAGAAACTGCATTGAACTTGGCCTCCTACAAAACTCAGACTGTGCTGTGCAAAAAGGCAGGGACTGTCTTTAAATATACAAGAAAGGAGTAATAAACCTGGGGTGGAACTTGGAATTGATCAGACAAGTACTACACAAAGACTGATATGCCAGAGAGGTCTGTTGGGCAGGCATACCCTAAAACAGCAGCATCAAACGTGTCCTGTAGGCCTAGCGGTAATGAGCCTGCTGCTGAATCTGTGGCATAGCTCCTGGCCAGCAAGTCAGACCAGTGTAGATACAGTCCTGTCCCTCCCCCAAGACGAGTACTGTAGTCTACCTGCTTCATAGCAGCAGTTTGAGGCTTACCAGGCAGTAGGAACAGCATAGATCCCACCCTGCCACTCCATCTCCTTGGGTGTTGTACCTAACTAGCTGCTGGCTATGGTTCTGGGACAAGAGGCTTGAAAAGTTTCCAATGCCTGTGTTGGAAGTCTGAGGAATCTCTTCTGGCTGATGCATACTCTATTACGTCCAACGCAATGCAAACATAGTTTTATGGCCTCTGTCCACATCTCCACTTACCAAAGCGATTTCAGTGCTGTGTCTGCATGGCCTAACTGTTCAGTTTAATTGATTTTGTGGGTCATGGGTAAATTGCAGTTAAAATGCCCCTAGGCAGAGCTGAAAATATCCTAATGACAGATAAGTATGGATTACAAGTAATAGCGTGTATTGCTCCCTGGTGCTGGCAGCTGGAAACTCAGTAAATTAATACATATATTGTTTTCTAATCTCATGCAATTGTTTTGCCCACTTGGAAAGGCACAGCCTTGGTTCAGCTACAAATCCAAGGTAAGGTTTTTTTTCCTTTCCCCTCTGAGTTCTTTTCTCAGCCTGTCTCTCCCATTAGATTATGTGTTAAATCTTTCCTGCAAGTTTGTACAGCTCTGGGAAACGTATTTAGTTAGCTACACAAGAACACCTATTTAGCACTCAGTTGTAGGGCAAAGATTTGTTTAAAGGAAAAAAATATTTTGGCTCTAATAGGATTTAGATTGTTTTTAAGTAAGAACAGACAGACTGTGGAGGAGGATTCCTTTACAGGTAGTCTCTCTTGTGTTAGTTGCCTGTCTTTTCACAGCCCCCTCAGCTGGAGAGAACTGTTATACCTCTTGGTATAAGATTGAATCTAACCACCATGTGATATTTAAGCTATAGCTATAGATATATATGTATATATGGAAAAAGAACAAGCTCAGCAGAAAGGATTTGCTTGGTTAGGGATGGAGTTTGAAACTGCTGCAGGAATTAGATGTCTGAAGAAGTGGATAACGTGATGCAGCTCTTCCAATTGGCACCACGGTAATTACAACCGTTCTGAGGCACTGATGGCAAGACAGAACTGCTTCCAATTTTGTCTTGCTGTGTCAAGAAAAAAGGGACACGGTGCTCAGGGCAGGGACCCTAGGAAGAGTACTAGTACTTTCTCTCTGTCTCTTTAATTTAGAAGGTGCACACTGCCACAAAATCCCCTTTTTCCCCCACAGGATTCTTTAACAAGGTTTTAAAGGAAGAGGGCACTGTACTCCCTATGCACAGTGAGGCATAAACTTCCACTAATGGCAACCTGGAAAGGAGAGAATAGGGCTCCAGTTTCTTTCCTCGGAGTTTAGTGCACGCTGACTAATGAAGATGATTTCTTCAGCACCTGTTCATACTGTCCTGGTTTTCTTGGAGCCAGAAAAAAGAAGCAAGAGTTTGATCTAAAAAATTTAGAAAGGGATGAGTAAGGGCAATCAGAAGAAGTTGATAAAACGATGGTGTGAGGCCTAATGGATTTTACTTGTCATCCAGCAGGCAGCAGGCCCCAGAGGTATTCGGCATATTCACCATTTGCCCTGGGGATCAAATAGCTCTGTTTTAATACCTGAAGACTGCGCCACTGATTTGTGCTCAGACAGAATAAACACACACCTTTGATGAGGTGCTAACTGTGATAAAACAACTACAATTGGCAGACTGAGGCACCCCTAGTAGAGGCAGTCTAGCAGACGAATTTTAATGTTGCAGCTCAAACTGTGATTTAAGTTGCAGTGGACTGCATGCCTGCAGTGCAAACGTACTGTTCACTGGGGGGAAATTTAATGGGACACATCTTCAGCTGGTATAGATCAGCATAGCTCCACTGAAGGCTCCAATACTAGCTAAGAATGTAGCCCATTGTTAAAAAGCTGAACATTACACCATTGTCTAAGCCACCGGGTCTCAACCTTGTGGCTTCGTGGGATAAACGAAAGGCATGATGCTGGCCTGCAGGCCTGGCCAGGCTCTGCACTGCCCCCGCCCAGTCCCGTGCACTGGGATCAGGCCCTGTGTACCCTACTTAGTGCACTGGGCTACAGCAAGTGAGGTTCACTACAGATCCATGGGGAGCCTATAAACTAGATAACAAGGTGCTAGGGGCCTTTATCTGGCTCACAAGCCAGGGGTTGAACACCTCTGGCCTAAGCCATTATCAGATCTTTCACATTTGTTCTACCCAGGGGTGTGCTGATGTCCCAGGGAAGAGTTGCTACTGTAAGGAGGAATATTTACTCACATTTCGAGAACTGCCATCCAGCGAAGATTGGTATTTCTGAAAGCTTAAGTAGAAACAAATACAGTAAAACACCCATAGCATCAGAGCACTAACACAAAGACATTTTCAAAATCCAGCAGAAATGCTCTTTGATTCCTATCTACAGGACTAGCAAAGATTAAAGCTACTTATTTTAAGTCAAAATTATTTTAGGTCAAAATATACTAGAGGCAATGTGTTTAGTTGCATATACAGGATAAGGGGCTGTCCATCGAAAGCTAATTTGAGGACAGCAGTTTTCAAAACTGTTGATTCTAGGGAGAAAGGACATTTCTCTGCAGCCCAGCAGGGTGGGATTTCAGATTCACGCCTTCCTCAATGTTCCCACTGGCTCACTTCAGGCAGCAGCAGATGGAGAGTTAATGAGATGTGGGGTGGGTGATGAAATGGGAGGTGCAAAGGAAATAGGGATGGAAGGGCAGTGAAATAAAGGGTGTCAGCCACTGAAGGATAAAATAAAAAAGTAAAAAAAGGAACTACAGAGGAAGTACATTGAAGAAGTTCACTTGTTTTAATAATTTGGGATTGGGGCATGGGGGGGCTGCTCATCATGCTTCCCGGGGTGACAGGGAGGTGGGAGCAGTGAGCAAAGGAACTTTTGGGGGAGCTATTTCCCCTGTCCTGGAAAGGAAGCCCCAGCTCCTGGGGACCCATTCCAGCCCCCTACCTTGTTCCCCTCCTCCACCCCTTAGGCCCCACTCCTGGACCCATCCATGCCCTGCAGCCTGGCTAGCTGGCATGTGCTCAGCAGGCTGTTTGCATGGGGTTGCACCCCTGGTGGCAGGAAAGTCACACTCCTGGGAGTTGGGTTGGTGCTAGGACTGCCCCTTAGGCAGTAGAGTTCATGGGGTGGAAAGTTTGTCCATAATGAACAGGAGGGTGGGGAAGGGGACAGTGCATCCTGGGATGCTGGAGGACTGCAACTTGGGTGGGTTGTCTTGGGTGGTTAATTCATGTGTGGCAACTTGGGACTGGCCACACATTAATGGAACATGAACATGAGCTGGGTAACACAGATCAGAAATAAACCTGCCCTGGAGTGGTGTAATTTTTAGCCACCTAAAGTGTGCTTAAAACTAGTGCCAGGTGTTAATGTGTGGACAATCCAGGGATTAAGAGGCTCCTGGAGCTGTCTAAAATGAATGTTAAAGCCCTGATACAAGTTCTTAAAATGCACTCAAACCCAAACATTTTCTCTGAAACCACAATGGTAAGAATTTCATAGATTTCATAGACATTAGGGCTGGAAGAG
>NW_017729032.1:223469547-223474510 GCF_001723915.1 Gavialis gangeticus
ACCCTAAATCTATGAAACTATCTATGAAACTATGAAACTATGACTGTGGCATGTTGAGCAAGTTTGGAGCAGCCCTGGGTGGCAGCAGATTTGGAGGGGTCAGCCTGCCAGCTCAGGGCTGCTTTGACCTGGCTCAACATGCTGTGGAGGGGCTGGATGGGCCACAAGGGTGCTCCAGTGTGGGGCTAGCTGGCAGGCAGCCCCACATTGAAGCACCCTTGTGCCCCAATAAGCCCCATCAGCATCTACACATGCATTGCTGTTCACTAAAAACTGTCATCACAGGATAGTACGTCGGAGCAGCAGAGTCTAGTAGTTTACTGCAGCCTATTAGGGCCTCACACATAGGCACCGAGACATTTACTGGAGAGCTAATTAGAAAGTAGCTCTGTAGTTGCACCTTGTCTGAGGTATATTTAGTGGCACTAGTGCTGGTAGCAAGGTAAATGATTCTGAAGTTGCAGACATTGCAGATAATGGACATTTATAATTTTTATATCTAACCTGGACCCTGAAACAAAATGGTCAGAAAGTCAGTCATACTGGCCGTATCTACATATTCACTTTACTTGAGATTAGACTAATTAACTGCAGAGTACAGTATTCCCATCTACATGTACAATAGCATTAGGCTACAGTAAACTAATTAACACTACAGTAAGATAGTACTATACCCAACAGTACTATTTTATACTGGGGTAATTTACTGAGATTAAACACATGTAAAGATGCTCACCATGGGTCTAAATTGCATCCAATCAGCCCAGCCAGCTGGGGGCCAGACTCCTGCCTGCCACCTAGCCATACAGCTCCACACCTTCAGCACCCTTGTGCCTCAACCAGCCCCTCTGCCCCTGACCCTGGCACCCGCAGCTGATCAGCTGGTGTAAACTGCTCCACCCAGACTTAAATTGCTGCTGTTCTGGGCGCATGTGTAGATGCTGCACCCAGGAATAGTTTATTCTGGCTCAAACTGCTTCAGAGTTTATTGCTTTGGATTAATTACACATGTAAATGCACACACTGAGTATTAGTGTGTTACTTTAAAAAAATGATATTGTCAATGAAAGATCCCTCCCACAGCAGATGTTTTTTTATCCAGTGTGTAGTGGGTTGTCACTTGCACAACACAATCGTTATTCTTCCTGGGATGAACCTGCCCCACAAGACACAACATAGACCATCAACAAGTGCAAAACAATAAAGGGTTAAACAGACCCTGAGAAAGTACCCTGGCTTGACGCTGCTGCCTTTAGCCTCGCGACCTTCTCTCTCTCTCCTTCATCTTCCTTACCTGGGAGCTTTTAACTTCTTTTTGGTCAGTCAATAATCCTCATCAGCTGACACAGCCCTCCTACGAAGGCATGAAATCCTTTCCTTTTTTCCTGCAGCTGAGCTGCAGCTCTTGAGTCATGCACCCTACTATGCAGTGTTTAAATTATATAATTTTTCCAGACCAGGGAAGATATTCAATAAATCATAAAAGGCTTTCTTCTTCTATTTAAACCTTTTTCTTTATCAATATAAACAGCATGAAAAATATTTAAATTTGTATTTTAAAATTCATAAATTCCTATGAAAATTTTATTCTATACTGGACATATTTACCTAGGGCTTGTATGTTTGCTTACACTGATCAATAAAACTTATTTCAGAAGTACAGGGGTAATATGTAAAAGGTACAATTGACTAATGCTCTCACAAACTAACACTAACACATGAACCCAACAGTTTTGAAGTTCATAAGTAATCCACCCAAAATAACTAAGATTATTGTAATACATTTATCATTTACTAGCATTGAAATATAACAAATATATGTAGGCAAGCCATAAGAATGGTTTCAAAATAATAAGTTTACTAACCAATTGATCCAGCTGGCACAGACATGTCCATAACGGCATCTTCAAGTTCATTGCCTTCTGAGAAGTAGTGTTGTAACCCTCTGGCCTAATGTGCTGCAGTATTTTATTTTAGAGACATGGCTAGAGCACCTGGGAAGTTAATGTTTACATATTTGTATATGCAAAGGAACTAAGAAAGGTCATTTAACTGACGTACCCAAAACTATTCAAAAGCAGGGGGTTGGTAGGTACTGTGCAAATGGTAGTTTTTCAATGAGCTGGAAAATAGGCCTCCATTACGGGTGCAGAATCATAAATATCCATAATTTGAGAGCACAGCTCAGGTAGAAAGACTAAAATAGGAGTCTAAAATCGCTTAAAACAGAGCCAATTTTAGCCCACAAGCCAAATTTTGCCCACCCTGGTCTAAGCAGCAGTCACGTGGTTATCCATGTGAGCACAAGCACTAAGTGTTTGCAGCATCAGCTTTAGGATTGGGACTATAATTGTCCAGCACTAAACACAAAAGACACAATCCATATTTAGGCCCCTACCACTTCTATGGTCTTAAAAACCAATACAGAAAGATGCCAGAATTAAAAATAATTCTAGAACATAATGAGCTGACATTATATTAGACTTATGCACATCTAGGCATCACATATGCACAGTAGGCATCTAGGGCTAGAAGCAGGTGTTGCATTTATCCTTGGATAAGAAGTGCCTGTTTTATCCCAGAAAAAACATCCTGGGATCACTGTGAGCATGTGCATGCACACACACACTTTTCTAATCACAGAGGTTGAATCCTGTGCCACTTTTCTGCCACTGAGTTGATACAATCCTGGGATAACTATACAAATGTATTCAGTAATATCCCAGTGGAAACTGTTACTACCTCCTAGCCAAGAAACTTTTTTTTAAGGTTTATTGCAGGATAATGGGTATAGATGTCCATCTGATTGCACTTTGTTCTGGGATAAAATGGTTTATCTTGAGATCTGTGACATCTTTTTGCAGCCAAGGACTAACTATGTTTTTGTGTCATTTAAAAAAAAGAGGTTTCTAAATCGGCGATTGCTGAATTATGATCATGATGATACTGAATTACAGAGATATCAGAACACTTCACAAAGCTCATATAGAATTCTAGTCACCAACCAACAGCCTAATCACAAATTTTGCTGTTGAGACCTTAGCAATTCAACAAATCAATAACAGATTTGACAGTAACAAACATCACAAATATTAGCAAGTAAGAGTTTATTTAGCTTCTGTTCCCAAAAGGCAAGCTCACCTGAACCTGTTAAGCTTAAAATTTCCATAACCATTAGAGAGAGCCTTCCTTCTACCCTAGAAAAATAAATTTTCTTACACTGCTTTAAGTCTCCTAGGATTACTTTACTTATCCCCCTGCTTTGAGAGGATTTCTTCAGTCTCCTTATTCACATTCAGAAACAAAGTGCATATACTTTCTCTCCAAAGAGTACTTAGATGTAAGATGTTTCCTGCTTATCTGCACATGCCAGAGTTGTCCAAGGTCATTTGCTTTGCAGCAATCATTGATATTTTCCAGAAAGAAATATAAGTCTGATTTATGCCAAGATCCTTGTAAATTGGGCTACAGCTGCCTTAGCTCCTAATTGAAATCCCTTATTTTTCTAACCTATCAGTGTGATAAGCTCTTGTCAAAAGGATCGAAAAACACATCCAAAGGCCAGCCACATATATTAACTCTGCCATCACACCAAGGTTGTATCTGTGTGTAACCTTCACGACTACAGTGGAATTGCTCCTGATTTATACGTGGGTGGTAACTGAGATGAGAATCAGACTGACTCTTTTCTCCTTCCTTAAAAGGACATCCTGAACTTACTTTCTGGTTTTCCTTTATTAATTTTATTTCTAAACTACTTTGCTTTCAGGGCAGACAAAAACCTATTATTTTAAAAAATAAAAACCAGATTAAAAAAAATGCATTTAAATTATTCTTAAGGTTTTCCTTTTAAAAATAAACCATCTTAGAATATTTCCTTGTTTATTTTTGTCTGTTCAGTAAAATTAAACTACAGTAGAACTCATGTACCAGAATACAGGTTTACTATTATCTACTTAGAGCATCTCTCACTCTTCATTTCCAGTCCTACCCACCTATGAGGATAAGGATGCTTATCTTGCTGGGGTCCTTTAACCCTAGCTGAGTTCCTGCCCTGGGGCAGGGGGCTGGGCTTGATGATCCTCAAGGTCCCTTCCAGCCATATGAAAGCTATGAAAATAATTTACATAACATATTCTTTTAAGTTGAGGAGCCTCTAGTAAAATCTCTGGAGTTAAAGACTGATTTTCTTCTATTTAAGAATAAGGGCAAAACATCTAAGCTTTGAGGTCAAGCTTTATAGATATGGCACACTAAGTCATGAATTAGGGGCTTGACCCTGCAAAGGATGCAAGGATCAGCAAAGTCATCACAGGTATTGGAAACCTGGTCTCTGACTCAAGCATGATCTGGATTATTCACTGAGCCCACCTGGATGGGCTTTGTGCATGTCCCAGCCTTGCATCCAGGAACTGTGTGGCACAGCATGGAGCCAACCCAGTCTGTCCCATCCCCTCCCAGCAGCACGCAGTTCCCAGCTGCAAGGCTGAGACCTGCACAGCACAGCGCAGAGCCAGGCCAGCCCGGGCCCTCTGTGCCACACCACATCCGTCCCTGGCATGCAGCAGGAAACCATGTGCTTCCAGGAGGGGATGAGATGAGCCAGGCTAGCTCCATGCTGCACCTTGTGGGTCCCAGCTGTGCAGGCAGGAACCCAGGAACCATGTGCTGCCAGAAGGGGAGGGGATGGGATAGGATGGCCTGGACTGGGCTTTGCAGCTGGGGATGGGTGCACTGCAGCCAGGACAGGACAGGATGGGTGGGACTGGATCCCCACCTCCCACCATACCCCCAAACACACCCTGTCATCCCTATCATACCCACACCCTCCCACACACCCATCCCAACCATATACCCCACACCCTTCATAATTTCATAGTTAGTAGGGTCGGAAGGGACCTGAGCAGATCATCAAATCCGACCCCCCGTCATGGCAGGAAAGAGTACTGGGGTCAAACGACCC
>NW_017729032.1:223474969-223478567 GCF_001723915.1 Gavialis gangeticus
TCCCCCCTTAGCCTTCTCTTGTGGAGCCCCCACATACACCCCCCTTTTCCCCCAAATACAATATACAAGCATAAGAGTGTATTTTGAGCTATTATGCAATTGCCTCTAGAAACAAACGCACATAAATCAGGACAAAAATATTTTTGAAATAAAATTAAAATATGTTATAGTAGATGTTGGATTTTTTTAGTTTGTTTTGTTTCTTTTTCTAGTTTCAAGATGGTAACCCCCACAAAAGGAGTCTAAGACTAATTACATACTAAAGGTTGAGGGAGAAAATGTCCACGTGTTCACATCATGCTCTTTTTATGTATTTGTTGTTACTGAGGTCAACCTAAGACCTTAGTCTCCTTGCTTAAGGTTGGGATAGGGAGGGTCAGTCTTATGTCCAGTGTAAAGCTAACTGTTTGTACTTGGATAGTAGGTAAGCAAACACACCTACTAAAGAGCTGAAGACAGAAGACACACAAATGTTTAAATTGATAAACTAAACATTTGGACAAAGAGATTTTCAAAGCAGCCCAAAGCAAGTCAAGAAAAGGATAAAAATCATCTTAAGGAGGAACTGCACAAGCATAGTTAATCAATTAGTTAATAGTATAGTTAATCCAGGGCAGCATTTATAGCCAACAGCACTCAAGGGAGTGATGTTGTACCATCATATCCATCCGCAGTCCCCTACCCTGGAGGCTTTCAAGAGGAGACTTGACAGTCACCTCACTGGGGTCACCTACCCCAGCTGTCTTCCTGCCTGGGCAGGGGGGGAAGGAAGGGGGGGAATCTGGACCTGATGATCTGCAAGGTCCCTTCCAGCCCCTAACAATCTATGAATCTACCTTTAACAGCCCAGTCTGAATGGCCAGATACCCATTTATAGCTGGGGACTTTGGAAAGAGGATGATTATCTAACAGGACTTCATCTATGGTTTCAATTGCAGCAAAACAGATTTAGTTTAAGGTTAAATCCAGGGTGGGGATGGAGTCCTCAGTACCAGAACAGCGGACCTAGATGCCCAGGAAAGTTGAAAACCTACAATGAAGATTTTATGATGCCAGACAGGCATTCATCTGGGATAGCATGAGTGATGCATCCTGCATTCATGAAGGTGGTTGGCTTGAGAGACTTCCCAACCTGGGTGATTCTAAACAAGACTAGTCTGTCTCAATGGGTTTTTAACTGCTAAAAATTCTCCCTCCAAAAAAATGTACCTGTACATAGTGGATTTCTGACTTACGTCCTTGCTGAATGAGTTCTGCGTAAGCACACAATTCCCACACCAGAACAGATTGAGAGTCCTCATAGTACCACAGAGTATAGCTTTCAGAAGCACCAAGCAGATTGAAGAGCTCAAATCCTATTTGTAAAAGCACAGTTGATGAAATGTGGGCTCATAAAAGTTTTTGGAAACGTTACCCTATATCACTTATGTAAATGATTTCCTGAATTTGTGCCTACAGTTGCAATTTCTTGGTTTATGTCTGTGTGGTCCAGATGGGAAAAAACTTTCATTTCTACCCCTACCTCAGTAACACTGATTTTCTTTTACATTGTCTCCTGATTTCATGTTTATCTTTTCTTTCCTCCAAAGCACTGAATGGGACCTGAAGTTTCTAAAGAATTTTTATTTATGACATTTTCCTGATTGCAGTACAAAAAGAAGGGTATTGCTTGCTTCCAGCTGGAGGATTGTAAATACTTGTCTGCTAGCTCCCAAGTTCTCCTCTTGCCAGCAGACACTATAATGGAATTTACAAGAATTAAACTCTTACTTGCACCCAGAGACCAATGATATTGTAAATGTCCAGTCTGAGTCAAAGCATTTCATAAGTCAGAAATGGCTGACCCAGGCAGAGAAGTGATATGTGGTAAAAAAACCCCTATCAAATGGTCAGGTTAGACAACAGCTAGATGATGAAATGTTCAGTTTTAAATATTTAGGGGGTAATGTATTATTTACTAATTGGTAGAGAATTACTCACATGCAACATGACTCTCTACACCAGTCAAGTTTTTTAAAACAATTCTTAAAGCAATGAAAACTGTGAGAGGTAACTCTTCAACTTGGATTTATAACAATACCTAGCATCAGATAAATGGCTGTCCCACAGCAGATTGTTCCATGAAACAAAAATGAGTGAATGTATGATAAAATACAAAATAAAGATCCATTATAGTGGAAACCACAGCTGCTGTTAGAGGCAAAAACTGATTCTGCTTATTAATTCTCAGGCTTTTTGAGTGGCTGGAATTCACCTTTTGGACAGAAGGCTGGAAGGGACCTTGCAGATCATTGGGCCCAGACTCCCCCCCCTCCCCCCCCACCTTATGTGCACAGTTCACTTCTCTTATGTTTAATAACAATATCAATACTTGATAGCTTTTTTCCCCCCTTTTAAGTGTCAAGAATTTGTTAAAAGCTTCCTGAACTTTTCCTTGGGTTTCTGATAGAAGCAATCCTAAAAACTACACAGAGGGAGAACTGAGGAACATCCATGGCAGGGGTGTCAGCAGCAGCAAAGAACATAACCAGGCACCAGGGCAGAGGGGCAGTGGTGCCATCTGGTTGTTGTTGCTGCCACCAAAATTGCCATTGTGAGGCTGCCAGGAGCAGCTGTTTTTTCACCTAAGCTTCCCTGCCTTAGTTACACCACTGGACGTCACGGTAGAAACGCTGAAGAAGCTACAAAGAAACTTGTTGGGTGGGGAGGGGGAAGAAGGTTGACGCCTGATATATTAATTCCAAAGTACAACCTGGCTGGGTTACAACGTACTCTAACAAGTGCATTGCGCTCCAGGGAGGTATGCCTGTTTGCCTGTCCGATTCCTTTGTCCCCTCCACCTTTGGTGTTCAAGTAATAAATGTAAGATTAAAATAAAGTTCATAGATTCCAATTCCTTCCATTTAAGTTGAAATTCAGGTTGGGGTGGCAAGACACACATACGGGACATAAAGCAGGACAGAACGGTATTAATAATGCCATCTTTTTTCGGTTACAAGACAGTCACATCATGGTTGACTGTCAAAACTAGTTCTGATAGTTTTTTTCAGAAAAAAAAACAGAAGAAATTTCTGCCCCAGTTGGGTAGATTGAGAGATTTAAAAAGAGAATTATTTTAAACTAAATAAACTTGCTCTTACTGTGTTTGCAACCCAAACACACCAGCCCTCAAAACACAACATTGAAAATGGATATGAACAAAAGTGAAACAGACTTTTCATTGATTTCCATTGTCCAGAAAATACAGAAGGTAAACAAGTACCACAAATAAGGACAAACAAAATCCTTGCTAGTAATTTAAAATGTTACTAGCAACACAGATAAAACCAGTTATTTACATAATTATTTAAATTCTCTTCAATATAAATTAAACAGCAGTTACCAGCTAGAAGCTCCCCTTTTAACTGCCTTAATTTCTACTAAGCAATTGAATTAATGAGTTGCTTACAGTTATGATCAATAATTCATTATCTATGAAGTGGTGTTCTTTTCACAACACAGCTTGTTACTGTGATACCACCTATAAAAATAACATAGGTGGATGTTAATTGTGTCATAAACTTCAGATTCAACAACCAATTTCCTTGTTATTTATCGC
>NW_017729032.1:223483567-223485785 GCF_001723915.1 Gavialis gangeticus
ACCACCTATAAAAATAACATAGGTGGATGTTAATTGTGTCATAAACTTCAGATTCAACAACCAATTTCCTTGTTAGGGGCGATAAATAACAAAGTGACTACTTCACAGGTTGCAGATACAGCTTCAGATACTACTGCTGTTAGCAACATATAATTTTGGTTTCAGGAGGATGAATACTACAAAGACAGAACAGCTATTAATTAAAGGTAGACATTCAACCCTCCACCACCCTTCTCCTCCTCATTTTTAGTTTTTGGCCAAGCTCTGAATTTTTAACAGGCTAATTTAGTCTGTCACCTGGTTACATGCCATGGCCTCTAATCCTGGAATTGCTTAGTTATATTTAGTACCTATATCCATTTTTATGTATATAATACCAGATTGTATTATATACATAACCAACTTTTAGGGCTTTGCTGCTACTGTTTTCTATTTATAATTTAGGGTCCGCATAAAAGTGATGGTGCAGTGATTCATCTTCAATTTGGGACACAAAGGTTCAAGTGCCAGCTCTGCTACAGACTTCCCAAGTGACGGGCAAACCACTTTGCTCTTCAGTTCCTGATCAGTACAACAGTGGCTATAACCCTGCCATTTCACTGTGGATGAAGCTAAATGAATTACATACTGTTATGTGCTATGGTGACAGGCGCATATGCATACAAGACAGGACTAATTCAGTTAGCCTATATAATACAGGACTTTCCTGAATTAATTTGCATTAGAACAAGCAAAAATATCTGATCTTGACTTCAAAGGTGCCAATGATGATTCATCACAATGCATGAGAAGCTGTGCCATTGATTAATTATCCAGCTATTAAAAGTACAGCTGTGATTGATGATGGTGATGATGGATATGATATTCAAAAACCATTTGGCATTATAAGGCACAGCCAGAACGGGGCATAAAGCAGCTGTGGTGCCTGACTGGAAAGAAGTGTGACACCCATTGTAGGGACACCATTTGCATGTCACTTTGCCAAGACACTCCAGTGGACAGTTTCCAAGGAAGATGGTAGAGCAATCAATCTGCACACACAGAAAACAACATGAGTGCTACCGAAACAGAATGACTTAGTATTTGTGATTAGACACCTGATAATAATGAACTAGGAGTAAAACAAAAATGTTACTTTTGCTCCCATAGGCATTGACAAATCTTAGGATAATGTATTAGGAAAAAAGATATGGGATGAGTTGGAGAGATTAAATGTGAAGCAAGTTGATGGAATTTGGATCAAGAGAGAAACGTTTGAAGTAAGACCTCTTCAAATATTGTTGGATCTCTTCCATTTTAAATATAGTCATGAAGTTTTAAAAATCAAAGTTTACCCCTTTTCTGTCACTAGCTTGCATTTTAAATGACAAAATAAAACGGTACACAAATCTTTAAACTAGCTACATCTTTAGAGAAGCCACGAAAGCCCTACTAAAAAGCTAATAAACAAATCACCAAAACATTAGCTGTAACAGTTTTATTTTTTTTATTTTACTATATTGACATTTTATGCACAAATATTTTAGAGTAAAAATAGAAAATAATTGTTTCATGTAAAATTACCAAAAAAATTCAAAACCACGAAAGAAATACATAATTATTAGCAGAGTATAGGTGTCTTTATTTAAAGAGTAAAAAGTATGCAAAAACCTTCAGTTTTACAAAAATTGGGAATATACTTTATGTTTTTCTTCTGGCAGCAACAGAACATAACTCTTGACAATATATTCTACACCTTTTAATTAATAGAAGACATCAAGTCAGTCACAGATCTCTCCCTCAACTACAGAAAATGTCAGCATCGTTATGCTATTTGAAATACATCCCTGGTCCTTTTTTAATGGCAGAAGCAAAGCGGAAGAGCAGATGACCCTATGAAGAAGTAAAATGAACGCACCCAAAAGAGTACTGTAAGCTACTGAAGAATTTCAAAATAAAATGTATATACAAAGAAAGCTTTGATGTCTTACTACTTCCTAACAGGTTTCTTATTTTCTGTGTATACTCAAGGGTAAAACACTCATTTTAATTTTTATCTCAGATATTAAATCTTTCTTCTGTAGTCCTGTTTTGACTGGGTTGGTTAACATTTTAAGCCCTCTTTTTTTCTGCTCCTTGGCAGTATTCTAGACTTCTTTTAGAAAGCTATTCATAAACTGCTTTACGTTTAACAACTTGTCACTTCAGCTGTGACTTGTTTCCTAGTGACCCCCCCCCC
>NW_017729032.1:223485879-223494950 GCF_001723915.1 Gavialis gangeticus
CCCCCCCCCCCCCGTTTCAAACAGTGGGGCACTAGACCAGAAAAAAACAACCCAAAAGAAAAGTTTTAGCCATAGAACTTGCAGGTTAAATGTCACCATTAATAAGCAAGTTAGCCATCCCATAATTGTCTTATTTACAGAACAGATTACAAATTTCTGACTTACAGTGAAAATGGACAGATCTCCTACCAGAACAATGCTAACAAACAGGTATTTGACTTGACAGATGTGTTTGTATCTGTAACTAAAAACTGAATTTGCTTATAGTTTCTTATACAGCTAACGTATCTTTTGGATGAAACATGCTCTCCTGTTGATAGACAAAGGAGCACGTCAGATATTAAAAAAAAAACCCCATTTTCATAGATTAAGAATCCTGACAGGAGCTTGGCACAAGTACTACAATGAAGGTGGTAGTTATATTTTAAAAGTTAGACAAAAAACCCACACAAGAGATCCTTAGGCCTACAAGTAGGGGCATTGAGATGATGACTGATCTAGATAATACACATTCCATTTCATGAAGGGTTCTTGAGAAATAAAACCCTAAAGCTATATCAGCCTCTCCAATTTTATTTTCTTTGAAAGCAAATAAGACTCTTCTTTTCACCTATCAAGAACAATGGCCTCATGTTCCCACTCAGTTTCAGTATCTTTTAGATTCAGCACCTGTCAATGGAGTCAGGTTCTTGACTTAATTTTTCAGGGCAACTTGACCTTTCATAATGGAAATAAAGATTTTGTCCTTATCCAATTATATTTTAACTATGAGTCAAGTGAGGATAAAGCATCTACCAGCGGCTCGTTATTTTTTTTAAGTTATTGCTTGCAGAAAGCAGCAAAAATGTATAGTAACACAAAGGGGGAGGTGGGTAAAACTGAAAAGATACACTTTTCAGATGTCAAAAGTAGCAGTCTAGCAAGGCAGCAGGAACAGCTCAAACTGCAAAGACATTTTTGTTCTTCCCATGTATATGAAGCACTATGTATAACATGCAGTGTCTTGGGATTCAGGATACATTGCAACCATATATTTTTGTAAAAAATTATCCAGACAATTATCCTGCTTTGAACTCAGGAACATGCAGTTTTGTTTCTGAGGCTGCAAAACATTACCTGATGTTTGTAAATAAACTCATTAAAAGAAGTATTTTTCATATTTTAATATAGCAAACTTCAATATTTTCCAAAGTCAAGCTTTAGTTCTTTGTATAATTATTTGCAACCTACATTTTGTTTCTAAGCAAGATTGGACTGCTGACTGCGATTAAGTCTTCAGTTTATCAGGATCAGCTACAGTGCAGGTACGAGCATCCTGGACTAATCAGTACTCTGTGGAGTATTAAAAACCAAAAGATACTCTTTGGGTGAGGGGAAACCTTTTCAAGTTTTTAACCACCACCTGACTAAAGAAAACATGGATTTTTTTTTTTACTGAGTTTCTAGCATGACAATGTCTTTCAAAACAGTTTTGTACTTATCCTTATATATGCATGTTATCTACATATTTAAATGAAATACTCATAATTGGCTTTTGACCTAAGCCAGATTTAAATCTGGATCTCTTTCTTCAGCACTGATCTTCAGCTCAGTATATTCTTAGTTTCTTTTGCTTATAAGTAGAGAAACTATCTTAAAGACTTGATGCCTTGTAAGGTTTTAATGCGTCTTTTCTTTCAGCTCTGCTTGATTGGAAGAAAATAATGAGCATGTTTATTGACAACCTATGCTTTACCATTAAATGCATCAGATTCCATTTGGTAATCAGTGGCAAATAAAAATAGTGAAAATGGTTGAACTCAAGTAACTGACCAGCCTGTTTCCTGTATATACTTCACACAGTAACAAATATTTGCAGGGCTGGATACACAACATTGAGAACAGTTCACCTTTTCTGACCAATTCCAGACTACATTCCACAGTGGGTCAGTGTTCATGTTGAAAAAGCTGTGGTGATCCCCTAACTCATACTGAAATATATGCTGCTTAAAAGATCCAAATTTATGGGTGTCCTAGTTCCTTGTAGAAAATCATGCATCATATTGTACTGCCAAAGAATAATAGAAGCTTCCAATTCTGATAAAGATAAGAGCAGTAACTGCTCTGGGTATATAGGAAAGGCCTCTGGCTCCTACTTTCAGGTCCTAGTGCTTAATTATCTTTCTCTGTTTGCAGGGATGCTGTAGCTAGCGCCACTGCTGTGACTGGTTGTGCAATGCCGTGAAGCTGCATCTTCGCCAGCTTCTTCTGCTCACACTCTGTGACCAAACGATTCAATTCCGCTGCACTGTAGCCAATGAGAGTTTTCAAGTCACAGACAAATTTGTACACAAATCTCTTGCCTTGTACTTTGCAGATCATGTCCCCATCATAATAATACCTTCATGGAGAGGGGGGAAAAAAAAAGCAAAATCAGTGTGAACTAAGAGACCACTATATTCAGTGCCTGGACCCCAGAGAAAATAATCAGGATACACTGCCTAGGGAAACTCCAGTTCCCTAAATTTGTTTCCTTTCTTCTGATCTAGTTGTGTGTGTGAAAATATACTTAGTCCTTCACACTTTTTTAATTCGATGTAATTTTGATGAAGAAACAGAAACAACTGAATACAATTCTTTCCCAAATGCTTTGGCAGACAGCTCAAGAAAATCTTTGTTGCTGATGGTAATACTCAGAATGACAGCAGTTTAAACTTTTTAGCTTTACACGTCACATACTACTTTGCCGTCAGCAAACAGAAGATCAAAAATTAGCCGAGTATTACTTTTCTGTTGGATAAGGAAACCGATACTGTTTCTGGTAATTCACTGGTAGCAGTCAGGGACACACCAAAAACCCTCAAATCAATTGTAATCCCTGATTATTACGAGAGAGAACAAGAGCTACTTGTTCATCTTTACAACTTTCCAACATTTGGGCAAAATATCTTATGCATTCATCACCAGCTTCACTGTCATTTAATAATCAGAAATTTACAGTGGTTTTAATTAGTAAGCAGTAAGTTAGATCTCACTTTTTGTTTAAACAAATCCAGGAAAAGAACAACATTTATTTTAGTGGCAGCAAGAGGCCTAAATTATCCCAAGACTCTCAAGCATTAGAAAACATCGCAATATTGAAACAGCTGCCAAAAGAACAATCATATGAGGAACAAAAAAAGATTCCCCCCCCCGCCCCAAACCATCATTTAGGCAAATAATTATATAAATACCCTGATAATAAGAACATGATTCTTTATCTCTTCAGCTGTGCTGGAGTGCTGAAAGTCTTACGTACCCCTCCTCCCTTTCCCCTTTTATCTTAAAAAAAAAAAAATCACTTTCTTTGTTTTGATACTGGAATACTCTTTTTTATGTATATCCTAATACCACAACTGGATAAAGCAAAATAGTAATACAGCAAAGGGAACAACATTACACATTTTATAAATGTTAAAACAATACTTTAAGAAATTTTAGGAAATATTAAGGATCCCAGTTTTATTAATGTTCAATTTGAAGCATTTTACACATTTAATTGTATATTCAAGGTGGCACAATTTAAATCAAGACAATTAAAAAAAAACCTACCTGGTTTTTAAGAAGCCACTGACTTAAGCAAGTTTGAAAATGCGTGTCACTGCAATTTTAGATAAAGCACACTGAAGTATAAATAGCAGTTTTGGGTTGTTGTTTTTTTTTTTTTTTTACTGATACTTATGGGTGGCTACCTTATTTGACTTTCAAAACATGCTATAAACAAAAGCCAAAATACTGAAAATAGCAAAATATTAGTACGTGATTTTACTCACATTAAGGGTGCTAAAAATTCCATAAAGCCTCACACCATCAGGATTAAAACTGTATTACAATTAAAATCATTTTCTCAGGAACATTAAATCTTTGTCGCTTCAAAACAGAACTGCTTCATTGTTAACACTGAGAAATAGTAGGTTTGTAATATACTCAGAAAATTGTTGTGAATTTATATACCACCATCCAAGCCAGAACTTTCTGAAAACTGAAGCTTAATCCCACATTTAGGTGATTAAAACAGTGCTTCCCAAACATTTCCTCCTCATGATCCCATTTCCTCAGCATAGCCCCTCACTTTCAACTCACAGCCCCCCATGCCCCGATGTGCCCCAGGGCTAAGGCTCACAGTCCCCTGCCACCCCCCAGTAGTGCCCGAGCCCTGGCTGCTGCCTGTGGGAGGCAGTAGCTGCTGTGGCAGGAGCGGAGCACAGAGCCCAGATCCCCCTCCTCCTGCCCCCACACACGGTGGGCGGCACAGCTGAAGCAGAGCCTGGGATGGGGGGAGGATGTGGACTGCCCACTCAGGGCTTCCCACCCTGCTGTGCTCCCCACGGGATGGGGGCGGGGGGTGGGGAGTGTTGTGGTGCAGCGGGTGGGATCCAGCATGGGTGGGAGCACCATGCTGCCATGCTCACCTAGGTGATGTGCTCCCTAGAGCCTACCTGCAGCGTGGGCCACAAATCCATGCTGCTGCCATGCTTCACCTTGGCAGCCGTGGTAATGCAGGGCAACAGGGTATGTTGTGGGGAAGTGTACGTGGTATATGTGGAAGGGTTGCTGAGGGGACAGGGTGTAAACAAACCTTACCTCAGAGCACGACTAAGCTTCTCATAGTTCATGGTGGGTTTATTTTTACGTTGTCCCCATTTCTGTGCAACCAGCTCAGGTTGATTCAGCTTAAACTCTCCTTCATCACCAACCCAAGAAATACAGTCCCGAGCATCTTTGTCAGTAAGAAGTTCTAGCAAGAACTGCCATAACTGGATCTGGCCATTATTTCCTATTGTAAAGCAACAAAAAGTGAAATTAACCTAAGCTCATCGAAACTGCAAACACAGAAGAATGCACTGCAACACTGCAATGAAAATAAATTACATTCTTAGGAGCAGCTATTACTTTTAAGCATTTGTAGTTGAACTCCAAAGACTAGTATTTTCCTGCCAAGGCAAGTTAAGCCATCAATACCAATCTCCTTCACACGCGCACACACACGCGCCAAATGAACATCACAAACCTACTGAGTTTGAACTATATTTTTATTCAGTGTCAAGTGCAATTATTTGAGTACATTTTAATCCTTGAAAATATGCCTTTGAGTTTTCCCTTACAAATATATATTTGAGGAAGAGACACACTCAGATGTTCCTCTCAAATTTCCTACTGAAATTACTTTAAGACTTTTTCAAATTCATATTAGGTCAGGTCAAGCTCCCTCAGGTATAGCTGCCAAAATACTGACTTTTTTTTTTTTTTTAATGATCCTTCAAGCTTTATTTCCTAAAACTATAAAGGGGTACTTAGAAACAAGCTGATTTTCCGGAAGTACTTATCATGCAGTAACTCCCTTTGGAATCAGTTTTGAAGGTCTTATCTTAGGAGCTCAGTTTTAGCTTCCTCATTTTGAAAATCTTGGTGCATTCATTACAAGACACTTTGCAAAAGCTTAAAGAACATATAAATGACCTTAAGAAAAGAACATAAGGACACTTGTCTAATGAAGAGCCAAATGAAGAAAACTGAACAGAAATTCTGGAAATAAACTGCAGAACAGTATGCAGTTTTCCTGAATAAACCTTCACTTAAATGACATCGCTAACAAAATGATGGCAGGAACTGAACAAATATTGCTCCTAGTGCCCGACTAAGGATCTGTTTCATACTAATTATTTGCCCTCTTAGTTTCCTCCTTCAGCATCTAACAAACAAAATTAAAGTTTAAATAAATGGTATGGAAGCAGGGTGCAGAAAGGACAGGAGATCTTTACTGACAACAATGGTCATAATCCGGCATTTGTCTGATCTACCAGATGATACATCCAATAAACACACTGCTCTAACACTATTCTGGGAATTTTATTGGCTCAGAATAGGAAGAGGGTCATTAACTACTTCATCCCTGCAGCGTCTGAATTTTTCCTGCCAACCTACCATCCAAGTACTACTGAACACAGAAAGCTTGATAAAAATAGCATCTTAGAGAGTGATCCAAGGTATGCTGCATATTTGTCATGCAATTTAACCATTAAACACCCTGAAGCAATCTACTATGGTATAAGAAGAAAACCTCCACTGATCACATACCCTTGTTTGTCATCTACTATCCCACACTTGAACCAATAAAAAGGATCATCAAACAATTACAGGTTAGACTCAAAAAGGACCAGATCTTGAGAGAAATATCCCCAGACACTCTGATCCTAGCCTTCAGACACCCCTCAACCTTTCCCAATACAACAGAGCCAAACTCCCTGCTAACCTGCAGGGACATAATAGGACCCAACTCTGCCTCAACAGTATAGGCAAGACCTGTCAAGTCATCTCTACTGCTACAACAATCAACACTCCCCACAATAAAACTGATCAGAATCCATGGATCACACACTTGTCTATGGTATGCCTCATCCCATGCACCACATATCCTCATGGAAACTACATGGATGAAACCAAACAAAACCTAGAGACCAGAATCATAGAAAGTTAGGGTTGGAAAGGACCTCAGGAGGTTATCTAGCCCAACCCCTTGCTCAAGGCAAGACCAGCCCCAAACAGATCATTCCAGCCAAAGCTTTGTCTAGGCAGGTTTTGAAAACCTCCAAGGATGAAGCTTCCACCACCACCACTGGGTAACTGGTTTCAGTGTTTTACTACACTCCTAGTGAGAAAATTCTTCCTAATATCTAACCTAAACTCCCCTTGCTGCAGCTTGAGACTGTTGCTCCTTCTTCTGTCATCTGCCACCACTGTGAACAGTCTAGCTCCATCCTCTTTCAAACCCCACTTCAGGAGTTGAAGGCTGCTATTAAGTCTCCTCTCAGTAAGATAAAGGACAGACATTAGAATGCAGATAGAATATTTTTCACAGGGTAGTCTCTCCTTGCCCTCATAGTTCTCACATGCAAGGGAAATTTACCAGGCACCTTCAAACAACAAGTTTGGAAACAAAAATTCACTAGCCTGTTGGGACACACTGAGGGATTTAAAAAATAACTTCTTGGCCTATATGGTAATCTGCCTAATGCTCACTACATTTCACAGGTGATAATAAGCCTCCTGAACAATCCTGCTCTTCCACTTACCAGGGTTTTACTATGTTGTTCTTGTCAGTTGGCTACCTGATAATTTCTCTCATATCCTGTTTTTATTTACCTATGGAGTTTTGTACAAGACATTGTTCCATCTGTTGTTTAGCTCTGCTGTGCCTGCTTCTCTCCAGAGACCCAAGAAAGGCTACTGTGATACCCAAAAGCTTGTCTAAGTGTATCCAAATGATGCGGCTGGTCTAATAAAAGATACTACCCACAAGCACTCTTGCCTCTAAAATACATTTTTAAGAAATGGAGACCATACCCGTTCTGTTTCCTGGTGAACTTCTGTCTTCTCCTGAGATTCTTGGAGCTCTCTGTACTTTGGCTGCCTTTGCACTGCTGTTTATTACTTTAATGGTGGTTGGGGTAGCAGGCTGTACAGATGCTGGAATAATTTGCACAGCTGTAGAAGGTAAAACATTGGAGAAGAACATTCATTACAAAAGGCTGAAAGAAAAACTTCATACACAAAGGCATACTTTAAAAGCTATTGATAATACAAGTAAGAACCAAACATTTTCCTCTACAAGTTGTCATCTCCCTAAAAATAACTTAAATACTTTCTACCCATTTAAAGTGGATTTGACTGTATTTTCTAAATATATTATACATTTCTATCATTTTGACCTCAGCAGTCTTTCCTGCTCACAGAAGGGAGGCTGGACCCAATGATCTCACGAGGTCCCTTCCAGCCCTAAATTTCTGTGAATTGTCCATTTTACTAAATTTGTTTGGGTGTGAGTGTGTATGATTTAGCCGTGAAAAATTATTTCATTATTATAATTTTACTAAGGCCAATACTTGGGAAGCCACCATAAACCCATGCAATTGGGCTTTAAGAATATCCTGACCTGAGGGCTGGGAGAAAAAAAAAATCCATCTTACTAAATTTGTAGTGCAGTCCCTCCATGACTGCTTCCTCAAATTTATAAACTAGAATATACTGGCTGCCCCTCCAAATCCTTTACCTCTTCCCAAAGTCACTGAATACTCTTCTCTGCTAATTTATACAGAAAGCAATGAAGTATTTTTTTTAGTGGTTCAAAAAGACTGCAAAGGTATTGTAGAGATCCCTCTATGGGACCTTTGTCTCGTAACAAAATCCATGGCAAAGACATAATATACCATTCTAAGGTATGCATAAATACCATTCTAAGAGGACTTCCAAAAATTAGTTCATTTCTACATGATAAGTACTAGTATATTAAGTTGTTCTGCAACAGTTTGAGACTCATGGTATTTCATTTTAAAATGAATGTCTTTATATCAGTTCTAAGCAGGTCTCTATGGATCATGTTGCTTTTCAATATTACTAAATATTTTCTTTCTAATTCAGAAAATTTTAAAAATTGTAATCTAGTAACACCAAGTGCAGCTTTAAAAATGATTGCTGGAAATATTAAAATCTTGGACAAAAAATAAAGCTATACTTCTGGTATACATTCACCAAGAATGTGGATTCAAACAGCTGATATTACCAATACGATTTGATAAAAAAATTGGGCAGAAAGCCTATGATTAAAGAAAAGAATTAGAAATATTCTTTGGCTTGATTAAACTAAACTCTTAAGAGTTTTGCTTTCAAAAATGGATTTCTTGTGGGGCTCTCCAAATATCTGTCATGTCAACATCTTGTTGACAGATACTTGTCTTAATAAGCTGCTGGCATTACTACTCACGCTGATCAATAGTAACAGTTGCTATTTCTCCAGAATGTTCTTGGCTAGCCAATACATCTGCAAAGTAAAAGTAAAATATAAGTCTTTATTCAAATCCTTTCCCTAGAAAGTCATTTGAAGGCCAATGACTTCTAAAACAGAAAATCAGCTTGGAATTCTGAGCATAACATAAAGGCTTAGAAGTATACAAAAATTAACTTACAGAAATAAAATATTTAACAGTATATATATAATGCATGCATAGCACATGGGTATCTGGGACTACATTTAATTCTCACTATTAGTTTATGCA
>NW_017729032.1:223499950-223504121 GCF_001723915.1 Gavialis gangeticus
TGGGACAACATTTAATTCTCACTATTAGTTTATGCATGAGAGCCTTACTATTGTTTTTTTCCCCTTTCTTAAATCTACTTTTATACTTATAGGATTTTTTAAATGTTTCAAAATCCACTGAGACAGAAATCAACAACTGCCTTTAAACTTAACTGTACCTCAATTATTATACACATAGACAAACCTGAAAGATGAGTGCATTGGCTTATTCCCTTTTGCATTTATACATGATTGCAATGTGCACCATAAACTGCACTTAATCAATAATTAATTAAAAACTGTCAAAAATAAAAAACGAACCTAAGTTCTATTAAAACCAAAGCAGAACTTATAAGCTTCACAATTTACTTCCTATATTACCATATTTACTTGAATACAAGATGACCAAGATTATAAGACAACCTGCAGGTAATTAGATTCTATATACAGAAAATACATACATTTGGAATTATGTACACATTTTCCATAATTTTCCAGGTATAGAACCTAATTATTGGAGGTTTGTCTTGAGTTTGTCAACCTCCCACTGCTACAGAAGGAAAAATAAATGTAGGGGGTCAAGTAGTCCCTTTGCTCTCCACTTCCCATCAGCTTTTTCCATTTTTTTAAAGTAATGTTTGTGTTCCAAGCCAAATCAAGTCCAAATCCATGAGTCAGTCCAGAACCGTAAGTGGCCCTACACCCAGCAAACATCCTCCACCCCACCAGGGGCTTCAGATATTTCCAATGTCTTTTGGCAGGCATCCTATGTCCAGACCCTAAGTTTTGCTTGCCCTCAGCCATATGGCTGCAGAAGCAAGCTAGGGAGGAGTCTCCCACTTCCATTAAATAGGCATTAAGCCCCAACACCTCAGAAGGTACTAAACCATGCCAGAAGAACAGTTATCCCCAGGAGGCTTAAGGAAAACTGCTTTCTTGGACTCAGATACATGGCGTTTCCCCTGCCAGGTAACCTACCGCAAAGACAGGTTAGTATTATCAGCTTTTTCCATTGGCCGGCCCTTCTATCTCTCCTTACTGTCAAGACCCTACATGCTCTCAGCACATGGAAGTGTCCCACCAGACTCAACACCATTTCAAGCCATGGTGACTTCATACCTCAGCACTGTTCAGTATGTGTGTACTCCAGATAACCCCAACAAAGGTTCCTTGTGCTAATAAGCCCCAACTCATGACTGGAACTGCATATTCTTATTATGTGTCCTAGCATCTTCCAGAAAGGTATATGCAGATGAGATACAGGGCAACCTGGTCTATTTTCGTTATGGAGGGTGAGGCCACACTAATCATGACAGGTTGACAGAGGGATTCTGGGTAAGCTGTTTGAGCCCCGTTTGGTGATGTTTGCCAAATGTTTTTAAGGCTGAAGAAACGGGAATTATTGGAAATGAGAAAGAAAGGTGCAGCTCAGCTGTGGGAGTCAAAAGGAAGTTGAAATATGTGCAGTGTAGTGGCTCACCATGGCTTTAAAAAAAAGAGAGTCATCGGTGAAAGGGACCATGCTCAACAGGTACTACCATAGGTCTTACTCAGATGGACAGCACAAATCTTAGGAGCGCCTCATAGTTAGCTTCTCACTGGCTAACTTCCAGTGGGAGGATCGCAGCTACATGCCGCTTTTATGGAAATGGAAGACTCCTTCCTAGCTTGCTCCTCTGGCCATACAGCTGAGGGCAAGCAAAACTCGAGGGCATCAGAACGTCAAGCATGTGGGCTTGGGCCTACACATAGGATGCTTTCCAAAGGATTTGGAAGTACCTGAAGCCCCAGTCTGGGGCTGGTCCAAGCAGGGCCACATATGGTTCTTGAATGATTCAAACTGACTTGGACCTGATCTGGCTAATTTGACCTGGGACACAAAAAATTTTCATTAAACCCCTCCCCCCACCCCCCCAAACACTCTATATTTGTGGTAAGCTCTCAACAGCATATTTCCCCCATACATGTCATGCACTTCACAGTCATTCTTAGGATTGGCTGCACTTAATCAACTTTATAGTTGGTTTCCATTATGTAACACATGATGCTTTTAGCAGCAGTTCAAAGATAGGCAAAATATTTATAATATGGTTTCCTTGCAGGCAAATATAAAAGAAGGGGCTTTTTCTCCCATGTTAACTGGGGGAAAAAGACCTTGTCTTGCATTTGAGTAAATACCGTAGATTAAGAATAAATCTGAGGAAAGGAGTACCAGATTAATATGTACACTTAACTTTCATAACAGTGAATATTCTGGCTAGCATATTTGGTTATCTAGTATTCAGCATTCATTCACAGTAAAAATGAGAAGTAGGAAAACAAAACCAATAATGAATAGTCCAAGTTATTTTTAATGACAAAACAGCAACTAAAACATGAGAGGGCTCACATACATTTTCTGAGA
Source organism: Gavialis gangeticus (assembly GCF_001723915.1). Classification (NCBI taxonomy): domain Eukaryota; kingdom Metazoa; phylum Chordata; order Crocodylia; family Gavialidae; genus Gavialis; species Gavialis gangeticus. The sequence goes on from NW_017729032.1 coordinate 223,502,334, forward strand.
AGTTCTAAGTGGCTCCAAAGGATTTCACCCCGAGGAACTCTCTGAAAGAAGTCCTCTTGATTGAGGCTGCATAACTCTCGCCCCGGAATGCTAAGACTATTGATGTCTATATCTGTCATGGTAAATTCCTTCATCACCCATACCACCCAGTGAAGTACTTGGTCTGTTGACCACTGTACAGGGTCTAAGGAAAAATAGAAAAGAAAGAAACAACAAAAAACAACTCTTAAAAATATTGTCCATTTTAGATGTTATACAACTGTTTCTTACAGGTACTAAAAACAGAAAGTACCATAGAAAAAGTATTACAAATGGCTGTACCACATAACTGGAACAAATACCTGAACGGTCTTATGAAAAGAATGAATTCCATTAAAAATATCTTTACTGAAACTCAAGTTTCAAAAAAGCCTGGTTTTAGTTATAAAGCCTGGCCCTGGACCATTCAGCACAGCAGTCCAAGCAAAGATCAATATTGATTCCTTTGCAACTAAAGAATAAGAATCTAAATTTTTATTACAAAAAGATGAGAAGAAAAAGAAGAAAGAAGTTTAATATTAACAATCCAGATGTACTGAAAACCTACTTTGTTTGAATTGCTGGGTAGTAGAAAAACACCAATGTTATTATTCAAAGGATTTTGGTTAGCAAAACATAAAATCATCAGTGTAAGAATTTTGCACTTTTGGTACAACAGTATTTTTTTCTTTAAATTATAGTTGGTCTTCAGGTTAAAAAGGATACGGACTCATCAGCTCCTGATCAGTCAAATAACCCAGTGCTGTACAACAATAATTCAATAATAATACAACAGTTTCTAGATGAGTTAGTTGACCCTAAAAGGTAAGTATGTTATTTTAAATACCTTATAACATGGATGCTGAATCTCTGGACCATGGACTAAACGCAAACCACAGATCCATTGCATCTGGGCCACAGGGCTCCCCATGGGTCAGGAAATTTGGTGGTGGGGGAGCAGTGGCAATTAATACACCCATTCTTCCCTGCTAAATTTCCAAACCCCAAGCCCTGTGGTAGGTCTGCTGATGGCCAGACCATAATCCCCCCTGAAGGGATGCATCAAATCCCTCTCCAGCCCCAAAGGCTGGGTAAGGGCCTCATCAAGACCTCTCTCCCACCATGGCTGGGTCAAGGCCCCTTCCCTTGCAGTCCTGAGTTGAGGCCAAGGTGCCCCCTGCTCCCCCCTCCATGAAGATGAATGAAAGACTACCAGCCTGATCTGGCCCACAGGTGGACCAGACACTGCCCATTCAGCTGTCCAGGCAAAAGGGCTGAAAACCACTGCCTTATAACATACTGTATAGTGGAAGTTTTTTTTTTTTAAATGATATCCTGTAGGTTAATATTAAACTAATATATCACACAGCTGCACATGCATCACCTAGAGACAAATGTAATATCAATATCATGGGGCAACATAGAATAGCATAAGTGTGGAAGACATTATATCAGTTTAATGGAATAGTAGGAAACATGATATGTAACGTTTAAATACTTGTCAAGTATGCAGACAGAGATCAACATACACAAGCAAAGAAACACAGAGCAGAAGGAACCAAAAGAAAAAAAAAAGCCCTAGAGGGTCTAGATCCGAAAGAAATTTTAATTTAATTAAAATATCTTCAATATTTCAGTCAGTAAAAATTAGAAACCTACGCTAAGAGGCAGATGGTTACAAGTGAAAGGCTGCCAAAATCACGTGCATTTCTTAAAAAAAAAAAAAAGGGAGGGGGGGGGGGGAGGGGGGGGGGGGGGGGAGGGGGGGGG
>NW_017729032.1:223504154-223522117 GCF_001723915.1 Gavialis gangeticus
GGGGGAGAGGGAAGGAAGAATTACTGGAAACCCTGGCTCCCTGCTATGTCAAGGTATCTGTACTGTACTCATCACCAGCAGTGCAAATTGTCAAGACAGTATCTAAGCACTTGAATTCATCACTCTCCACCCCTTATTAATATCATGCATTTCTTAACTGCATTACCATAGGGTATTCCAAGGCGCTCTTGCTCTTTTCGGTAGCCTTCCAGAGCTGCAGCCCATCGTGTCACTTGCTCGGAAGTCTCATCTGAAATGGTTGTGATGTGCTTCGTCCCATCCAGGGTTATCACTTGGGCCTCCTCAACAAGATGAGCTTCAGCCTCAGCATGATGGGCATCTGGATCAATCACTACCTCCACAGTTTCAACAGGCTTTACAATTTCAAGGATGTTTAACTTAGGGTCTATTCCTAAATGAAAAGAAAAACAAACATGCAGAAAAGAAGTATTACCTTTGAGCACTAGGAACCACATAAAAGGCTTTCATTTAAACTCCTCCAAATTCACCTTACACATAGCACACACAATTTAATAAGCAATCACAATTTCCTTCTTCTATTATTTTATTTATGGCTCACTTTCCTCTTTAACTGTTAGGAAGAACGTGCGAGCTCACTCCAGACATGCAAATGACTGGGAACTTTGTACGGACATGTAACAGAATAGTGCACTTTTTCCCATGGAAGAAACACAGTAGGTCAAACATCAGGTATTACTTTAAAAATGGCTACTTTTGAAGACTGAACATGCTTTTGAAACTGATATGCATGCTTTCAATACTGCTCTTCTAAAAATTGCATAGGCTGTTAAGTTGTCTAGTAGAGCAGGAAGCTAGAAACCAGAATGCCCAGACTCTAAACCTAGCTTTACTAGCTATTCGTTTGTGACTTTGGGTCACTCAGCTCCTCTCAAGACCAAAGGATAACATACATTTACTTATTCTGCAAGTGTTAGGAGTCTTGTTTGTAAACCACCCCCAAGTGCTACATATATTATTAGCAGTCTTGTTACATCACCCCTTCTACTGTAGTAACACTAAATGTCAGCTTCCCCATTTACATTTATTAAAACAGACCTGCAGACTTATTCATGACTCCATCCCAAACCCCCATACCACTCCATTGTCCCATTCCTGTCTCCACCTGATCTCCAGTGACTCCTTACTATGTTATCCATATAACTTCTCTGTTATTTTATAGGTCTCCCTGTAACTCCATGGAGCTTATTCTATGGAGTACAGATAAATCCCCAGGTACATTTTTTTGGTACTATCTTAAGTTTGCGTAACACCTAGCATGAGATTCAGTCTGTACTTATCAATACATATGACAGTAACACCTAACGATATTTGCTAGCCAGCTTGTTTGTTTATGGAGAAAAAAAATGTAAAAGAGAACTATTAAATATAAACTTTAATCATGTTTAATCCTGATCTCCTCGCTTAGGCAGAACTTCCTTTGACTTTAATAGGAACAGCTGCCTGAGGAAACAGTATCTGGACAGGGTACATGCATTTTATTCATCTTAACAGCCTCTGCACAAACTCATCAAGACACAAGGGGGCAAAAAGCAACAACTATTAACACTTGGTAAGTGAGACAACAAAACTGGCAGGTAACCGTTTCCTGTTTCACTATGGCCATTTATTATTAATAGTTATCACTAAAAGTTTTAGATTTAAAGTAGTCAAAGGGAAAAATATCAATTACAAGTGCAATTCTAGGCTTCTTAATTCAAGGAAAATTTTGGTTTCTTCTTTACGTAAAGTTTCTTCTATGTAGAAGATCAAATGTTGACTGAATGTGCAAGTCTGTGTAGTAAGACATTATTTCAGTAACACTGTTTCAGAAAGGATTCGATTTAAAAGTAACTGAAGGTATGGCAGAAGTAGCTGATGAAGCTGTTGTAAAGTAAGAAGAAACTTATGCCTGAAGTAGAGAAAAGGACACCACTGGAAGGAGGTGATCTCTGTAACAACCCAGAAAGATAATCCTAGCAGCTCTATTCTGAATGAATACTACAATCAGACAATCATGATGAAATGGGCTGCCTCCCCCAGGTATTGATCAACATTTTGATCATTTGCCACATTTCAGGTGCTGCTCTCACTTGCAGGCTTACAAGTTGAGGTATACTGCCCACCATTTACCAGTTACATGGGCTGTCAATGCAACATTTTTCTGAAGTACTATAAATAATTCCATCATAAAAATACAATCTTCTTTGCCAAAATTAGTGACAAATTGCTTGAATACCTATATACCCAATTAAACACTTTTCAAAATTCCCTGTTTAAAACTAAAAAAAATCTTTTCTGCTCCCCTTTATATAAATCAATTTAAACAGATCTTAAATCATTTTAAGTTGTGAAATGGAACATACTAAAACACAGACACTGACATTCCTTTTTATATTATTACATGAAGGCTGCAATCTCTCAATAAAAAGTGCTATAGAAAAGCAGATATTTTGGAGCCAAATTCTGCCTGAAAGTACCTAACTATGAAGTCAGCGGAGTGACTTTTATTTTATGCTGATGGAACAGCAGAATGTAGTCTTTTGATTGCATTTCTACCACGGCATTTCCATGGCCACTGAAGGGGAGATGATCAAAAAATACAGTGTTCAGAAATAGGAAGTGAAGGAGACTAAAATGAATGCAATACCAAAATTTAAAAGGGTCTAATGAAGTAAATAGTCAAGAATATCATTAAAAGCAAGTAAAGAAAGCAAGTAAAGACTTTATACAAACCAGAAGATGTTCACTCAAAGCTAGCATAGTTTTTAACAAAAACTAACAGTCTAGTTTTAAGTTCCAGGACAGATTAGAAAAGGCAGCAGGGATATAAGGCCATCCTTTTGATCCTCAAAGAATGAGTAAAGCATACAAGTACGTTTACATTTTCTCCTATGGAACTGCTCACTTGCTACACGAAACAATTCAGTCTGTCAAGTAACTACATGCCAAAAGAACTGGGAATATATTGCTTAATCCACTGTAAATGGATCCAGACTGTGAGCAGCTATGTTCTGAAGTAACAGCCTGCCACCTACCTTTCTGCAATGTAAGGTTAAAATAAATTCAATGGATATCTGTGTTTACTCCCACATCATTCCCCTCATCCATTTTGTAAAAAAACAGAGGACAACACTCCAATGTGTATAGGCAAACATGTTTCCTTACACACATTACATACGAAACACTGTAGGTTCTTGAAATCAAATTTTTTCCTCCAACTTTAACATTTAAGAAATCACTCAATTTTGCAGTTTTATTTCTGACAATTTTTAAATCTGCTGATTTCCACTTGATTATGTTCCATAAATTATTTCCCATACTATATTTTTGTACAGGTGAATATCACTAAAGAACCCTTTCTTTACATTGTAAAAACTGGTCTTACACAAAGCTTCAGCCATTTATATCTATGCCTCAATGTTTCATCTTATTTCAACTCTATTTGTTAAGGGAACAATCTCTAGTTGCTTTCAAGTTGTTTTGTTCTTATAGTTATTCTCGTCTTTTATAAGTTACTCTATTTTCTTATTGCAAGCTGTCATAAGCCTTTGTTGGAAAGGTGGTCTATACATGCAATAAATAATAAATCTGTCAGACTGGGGCAGGTCTGGTCATTCATATGATTTCAAATGTATTTATTAAACTGTAAACAAGAGGAAAAGTGGATCTGCGGACATAAAAGTACAAAAAGTTGGTAAGAATCTACTGTTACTCCACCCCCATTAAGCACCTTACTACTACCAATTAATTATTGAGGACCCAAGGGGCATATGTGGACTGAAAAAGTCCATCATGAATTTGAAAGAGGGAATCATGATCTGGCAGAGAAAGTTAGTATCTAAGCCAAATCCTGATGGAAGAACTACATAAACATATAATGGCAAGGAAAAATTCTTATGTTAATGTTAAGCACACAAAAGCATAAGAAGTGTCATCCTGGCTTAGATCATAGGTCCATCTAGTTCAGTCCATCCTGATATCATTCCTGTACCTCTCAGTGACAGAGTAGAAGCTAAAGAGAAGAGAATACATTCAGGGCCTATCCAGACTGACTGTTGCCTACTCTTTGCCCCTTACAGCATCCAGTATTTAGAGGACTAGGAAGTCCTAATTGGCAGGCTACTCCCTTAACTATCATGTTTAATACCCACTGATGAACCTGTCCTGAATAAATTTGTCCCACTTTTTCAAACCTGGCTAAATTATCAGCCTGTACACCATTTTGTACCAATGAATTCCACACGTTAATTACATGCCAAGTTAAAAAAAATGCTCTCCTTTTGTTTGTTTTAAATTTGTTACCTCTTGCTATAACTGTATCCTCTAATTTTATGAGTGTACAAATCCTGTAGATTTAATTAGCAGTGACCTCCTTAAAATTAACTTTCTGTTAATAAAACTGAGCATTAAGATATGTGATTTTTGATTGTGTGTGTACCTTTTGTTTAGAATGGGGTGGCCAACCTACGGCATCCACAACACAAGTGGGATATGCAGTCACATCAAAGCTGGGGGCAAGGCTGCAAGTGAACAGGGGAGGAGAGATGCAGGACAATTTGGGGTTGAAAGGGCATGTTGTGGCTCACAAGGCTTGTGTGGCCCCAGCTGGGAGGTCCCAGTACAGACCAGGGAGGTAGGGCCCATCCCATCTGCTGTGCCCTAGTCATCTGCTTGGCTGCTTTAGGGTGAACACAATCTTGAATAGCTTTATCATTGTGTTAATAAAGGTAAGAAGCCCAACAGCCTGGTTTTGAAACATGCTAGCTTTTCCCTGCTGCTCTCCTTCCCTCCCAGACCTGTCCAGGAGGGAAGGGAAACAGCACCTGCTACTTTCCACCTCTTCCCCAAATTGCTCCATCTGGCTGCTCCCAAGAGCTGACTGCAGCAGGCATGAAAACTCTTCTGCTCTCCAGCAACCCTCAGGCTCCACTGTCAGGTCCCACTATGCTGGGTCCAGCTGGGTGGCAGGAGCAGGGCCAAAAACCAGGCTTGGAGAGGCTCTCCAGAAGCAACTGCCGCAGCTCCCAGCCCATTCTCTAGACTGGGGTTCCTCAGTCAAGGGAATGGGTGAGGAGCTTTCCAGTGGTGTTCAACTCTCCACATGGCAAGTTGTGAAGCAGCTGCTGTTCTCCACTCCTTTACCAGATTGGGATCATCCTGGTCTGGGGAAGGTGTGGAGAGGTGACAGTTGCAAGCTGAACACCTGTACTGCTCCTTCTCTAGGAAGCAAATCTAGTGGAGAAAGTTTCTCAGAACTTTCCACTGCTAGAAATGAATGACTGTTCAAGGCTATAGTCACATCAGTCCATTGGCCCAGCCTCACTTCTCTCTGTCAGTTGTTCTTCCCAGGTTTGGATCCCGACTTCGTTGCTTTCATCAACACCAACCAAATCTCCTACTTGCATCCCTTTCCATCATTCAGTATTCCAAGTAGATGGTTTCCTTCTCTACTTTGAGGCTCCCTGAGCACTAGAAGTAGTAGTAACAAGCCTTTACAAATGGAGAAAATGTTATTTTTTCAGAGGCTTATAATTTAGTTAAATTTAGATGGACATCAAGAAGCCCATCTTTGCTACTAGTTTGACTCCACTGCCGTATTTCAAGACTGCTTCAAAAGATTCGAGACTGTTGCTCCTGGTAAAAGTCAAGACATGTCTATAAAATGGGAAAATCATTTGTCTAACTTCCTCTTGTGAAACAGCTACACTGTTGGTTAAAACTGACCAGTTTAGATTTCACTTAAAGGCAGATAGCCAGCAGGGAAAATTTCTGTCCGAATTGTTTAAAATCTGACAAAGTTGCTAGTAGCTGGAAACAAATCTTAAAAATGGGAAGTATTTAGTATCACCACTTACACATATATTACTTTTGTCACCATCCAAAGTTATATAAAAGAGTATAAAACTATTTATAGGACAGACTACTGGAAATAAACCAATCACTAACTTTTTGGCCCTAATGGCAGTCATTCCATTATAGAGGTCTTGCACCTTCAGCACCGGAGGAGGCATACTAGCCAAAACAGAATACTGAAATAAACGGATCACTGGTTTGAACTAGAATTAAAACACCCACATTCTGTAATACTAGTGTTTATACTTCATGGATGTAAACAGTCACCTGATACCAAGTCATGTCATAATACACATTAAAAAAACTGGAGTTAAACAGGAAAAGTTATTTTATAGGCTATGTGTATGCAGCCAGAACTTAAGTGATCCTGGCTCTCTCTCTCTAAACACACTGGTAATGGGCAATGAAGCAGGGCAAATCTCTGGATCAAATCTGGCAGAATAACATGGCAGAATAAGATGAAGAAATCGTTGATGGCCTCTAATTTCAAAGACCTCTGAAAATTAAGTTTCTGAATTTTTCACATCATGTAACTCAGTTCCTCAGACTCCTTCTACAGAGCTAAAATATGGACCCTGACCACACTCAAAATTGCTGATATATAACGAAGCAAATGTGTGTAAATAACAGTGCCCCGTACTCCTTTAACCTCAGCATACCCACCTCAGCAAAATATCCAAAACAGCAAAAAGGAGACAAGTAAGAAAAGAAGGAGAGAACAACAATGTGCTTCACAGTAAAAGGAAAGAGTTGAGTGAATTAAAACAACAACAATCACCAAAATTAACTACAAATATAAACCAATACCTGGAAATCCCAACTATGAAATGCAGTGTGTTGGCATCTGCATTATTAACTAATCTGCTCTGACATGAAACAAGATACTTTTTTTATGAACCACTACAGAAGAACTACTTTGGATTATTTAGCAGCTGGCATTGCTTCATTTATATTTACAGATGGCTTATCAAAATTTAATATAACAGTTGAACTGGCATAACAGACTGCCTCTTAAGAAACAGTAGAGTCCAATCCATCACAAAGATTAGCACCACAGACTGGAAATTTATTGCTAGCTTAATTTTGTAAAATGCATGAATTGCAATCTAAAACGAACCTCAGTAAGTCAAAGAGAAACAATATGAGAAGAGAGTTATTTCATTTCCATATCTCACTCCACATACACAAATTCCCTCTTTAAACAGATATTGTAAACACTTGGGAATGGACGGTGATCACAACATTTTAGAAAAATTTTAGTGGAAATTGTCTGATTGTGGGAGACTTCAATTACCCCAATACAGACTGGGTAACTGACACTATGTGTTACAGTAGAACACAGATATTTCTGCATGAGTTGGCTAATAGAGTTCTCTATCTAATGGTGACTGTGCCAATGAAAGAAAAGCTACCTGAGACCATGGACAGAAACTGCATTTGTAATGCGATAAACAGTTTTGCAGTACTACAAAAGCTGAGCGCACAGACATGCACACCTCCTGTAACACTAAAAAAAATGGTGGAAGTGCTACAGAAACACTTCTGGGCAAAACTGGAACTTCTCTGTAGTGTTATGTTTTGTAGCACCACATGTAAGATCTGTACAGTCCATTGCAACAGGTCAGAGGGATCTTTCGGTTCTCCAACATCCCACAGTGCTCTGCTTCCACCCCTCCAAAAGAAGGCAGAAAGAATGGAGCAGTCACTGAGAGCAAGCCTGGGAGAGTTCAGAGGCAGTGCCACTTGATTACTGACAACCTGCCAGCATTGCAGTAGTGGGGAATACACTGATGGGAAAAGAAAGCTGCAGGACCAAGCAAGCCCCCTACTTGTCCCCATGGCTGGAGGGCACTTCAATGAATATCTTCACATGACTTTGCAGCACTCCAGCTGGGAGGGTGTGCATGTCTATGTGCACTTATATTGCTACAATACTGTAGGCCTTCCCAGTGCTCTGGAACTTGTAGCATTACAAGCGTCATGTCTGTCCATGGCCTTAGATTTGGTTTTGGCCATAACAGAGGATCTTTCAGAAAAACTTGCTACAGAGAATAATCTTGGATCAAGTGATCATGAATTGAAATAAGAATTGGTCTATAACAAGGCTGTCCAATTGGCAACCTGTAGGCTGCATACAGCCCCTAAACTTAACTCATGGCTTGCAGACCCTTGCCTGGTCACCATGTCTGCTCCTGCTGCTGCTGCAATCTCCAGGCTCCCACTCCTCCTTCCAGCTTCCAGTTTCTGCTCCACCTTTGCCTCCAGGGAAGGCCAGTGCAGTCTGTAGGACCTGGGGAGGTCTGTGGCTCATGCAGGAAGGCAGCCAAGAAGCAAACACAGCATGTAGCCCCTGACTACCCAAAAGTTGGACAGCCCTGGTTTAAGAAGAGTCTTGGATTTTAAGAAATGAAAGCAATTAAGGAGGCTAAGTGGATCCAGAAATTAAGACACCTGGATGTGGAGTGACATAAAACTACCACACAGCAAAAGTACAAATACTATCAACTTGTTTCTCCATGCTTGGAGTACAGTTGATAAGGAAGAGCTAGACTTGCATGGATGAACAGGAATCTAAACATGCCGTTAAGAATGAGCACAGAATCTACAAACAATGAAAAAATGGAACTGATCAATATGGAAGAACATCTGTCTGTCTGTGGTCAAAGAATGTTGAACAACAAATAACCAAAAGCTTAGTTGAAGCTGATTTTGCAAAGGATATGAAAACAAATAATCAAAAACTTATTTTGTCACACAAGTAAAGAAAAAATATAGGGAGGAAATGTGGGGCCAATATTTGCTGATGGTGGGGCAGAGATCAACCTTTTGTATGGCTGAAGAACTAACAAATACTTTGCTTTAGTCTTTATGAGGATGAAGAGGATACTGATGGCCTACCATGTGGCACTGAGGATATGAATACAGAATAAATGTTAGCTTTTGCTGTCACAAAACAGGGAGGCCCCAATAATCTCCATTCTAGAACACTGAAGGAATTGGCAAACAAAATACCAATTCCACTAGCTTGGATCTTCAAAAAATGGCTATGACTGGAACACAGGAAATGCAGTACCTATTTCTTAAAAAGGAAGAAAGAGTGATTCAGACAATTACAAGCCTGTTAATTTGACTTCAACAGTTGGTAAGGTCATAGAACTCATGGAAGTAAAAAATAGTTTAAGACAGGAAAGGCAACGGAAAATGGAACAACACGCAACCTGGGTTAATCAGAGGATAATCACATCAGAGTAATTTATTATCAACCTATGTCCACTGATTTCTTGGATAAGGATAATGCAGTGAACCTAAGTCTTCTAGATCTAATAATACCATGCCCTGTGGGAAATTATTGGTCTAGCTAGTAAGGAAGGGATCAATGCTACATTCACGAGATGAATAAAAATTTGCTCAAAGGGAGTCTATGGTGGGTTATGTTGAAAAGGGGTTACATGAGTGGAGAGCTGTTACCAGTAGCGATCCTCAAAAGTCAGGCTTGGGCCCCGGTTAACATGATCAGTAACCTTGGTTGCTGAGAGAAGTGTCTCCATTAAATTTGTAATTACATTAACTTGGGAGGAAAATAAGTGTATTGCATATGCAAAGGAGGGCCAGATTATTATACAGAAAGATTTAGCTAGTCTTGTGGAATGGAGCAAAAGAAATGCATAAAGTTTAGCACTATGAAGTGTAAAGGCGTGCATCTAAAGACAAGTAACAAAGACTTCAGCTATAAGATGGAGAGGCACAGGCTGGAGATGTCTGAGGAATAGAAGTGGAACCTGGGTGTATTGGTTGATTGTAGGATGAACATGAACCAACGCAATGAAACTATGAAAAAGACTAATGCAATTTTAGGGTGTATAACAGAGGAAGCATGTGTAGGGAAATTATTTGTATGACTGGCATGCCATATGGAATGGTGCCAATATAGTCTCTAATACCGCTGTATGTGGCACTTTTTAAGACTCCATTTAAAATTCTATGTGCAGCTCTGGGTACCAGTGTTCAAAGACAATAAACTTAAAATGTTTTTATGAGTTCAGAGAAGATCACTAATATGGTCAAGGGAACTGAGACATTTTCTTATGTATAAAGTTATAGCAGCTTGCTTAGTTTAGCAACAGAGATTGAGGGGGACTCTTTACCAGTAAATTTGTGGGGGAAACATTAAGGAAGGGAAAAAGAGAAGCTTTTTTGGCTAAAAAAGGCCATCGCTAGCTTAAGATCAAATGGCTATAAACTGGCTATGGATAAATTTAGACTGGAAATTACAAGACTGCTGTCAGAGAAGCGAAGTTTTGGAATGGTCTCCCCAGCAAAGCAGTAGAATGAAGAACCTGTCTCTTAGAGATGAATTTGGATAAGTTTATGAAAGGGATGGTATGCCAGAATAGGAAGTTCTGGGACACCCATCAGTATATGTGATATGCAATCTGGTGTCTGCAGTCTCTGAGCTGAAGGTAGCTCTTGTAGAGTGGAAGGTATTTGATAATCCGAGGTCTAAATTCTTTTTCTATTAACCAGGTATGGCTAGGAAGAATTTTTTCCCCATTTCATGAAAGCTACCGGCTTCTGAGGGTTTTTTTCTACCTTCTTCATTGGGGAATGCTGCCTTCTGCTAATACTTGGGGTTTTGACTGAGTGCCTTAATACTTATACCAATACTTAGAAAACTCAGAGGTTACTTAGAAAGCCCAGGCTTAAAAGTCTTGCACTTCTGTTCAGAGTCATATCAATAGCCAAATCTGCGGTCTAAAAAGAATTTTCCCACAGGTCAAATTGGCAGGAACCATGAAGTTTTTGTCCCTCTCTCTACCACAGTGCAAGGTCCTTTTCCTGGGGTCTTCTTAACATATATTTACAAACTGCTACAAAATCTTGCAGTGCCAGGGTGTTGGCAGCATCCTTTGTTTCTGCTTTTGTGTCACATTTGTACTAGGCCTGTGAGAAACAGCTAGTATTTGCTTTGGATCCGCATTTGGCCGATTTGGGGGACAGTGATTCGATCCGTTGATTCGAGTCACTGACCCAAATTGATTCTAATTGGGGCAGTAGCCGAATCTCCAAATCACCCAGGCCCATCCCCCGCCCACTCTTCCAGCCTGGCAGTGGCTGCCCCACCTGCCCCAGTGCCTGGCACTTTGGAAAAAAAAAAGCCCCAACTCACTGGGTACTGCATGGGGGGGTTCTGCACGAGCCCTCCAACCCCCCTCGCTTCCCCAGTCCCCCCATGGCTGCCTCGGCTGCCTCAGCTCCAGCCCTTTAAAGAAAACAAAAACAAGAAAAACCCCCAGACTAACCAGTTCCTGCCAGCAGGGGGTGACCCCCATTTCCCCCCGCTGTGTGGCGGGCTCTGCACAAGCCTCCAGAAGCCCCGAGGCTGCTGCACGAGCGGTGAGTCCCAGGGTTTTTCTCAGTTTTTTTTTTCTTAAAGGACTGGAGCTGGCTCAGGCGACGCAACCATGAGGGGTGCCAGGGGAGCAAAAGGCAGGAGGGTCCGGGGGTGGGGAATCATGGCACAGCCCCCCATGCAGTGTGGGGCAGTGCAGGACAGCAGGGATTGCGCCCCGCCCCGCCCAGTGAGTCAGGGCTTTTTTTTAAAGCACTGGGAGCTGGGGCAGGTAGGGCAGCCTGGGGAGGTTGGGAGAGCAGTTGGGGGGCACTTGAGAGGACTGGGGAGCAGGCAGGGGATGGGGCCTCGCAGGGGTCCTCCCATGGTCCATACCCCCAACCCCCACTTACCAGCTCCAAGTCTGGCTCCAGCTCCCTGCTGCAGCCAGCAGGGACTGTCCAAATCAAAGCTCTCTGAATCTCTTCCAAAGATTTGGAGAGCTTCAAATCGATTCGAACCTTTTTACTGGTCCCTTGATTCGATTTGGATTTGGAGATTTGGCCACCAAATCCGGCCAAATCTCCTCCAAATCAAATCCGCACCCAAAGCTTTGCACAGCTCTAATATTTACAGAGTGTTTTGAATACAGTTCTTTATAGCTGTGGGAAAGTGTTTGCAGTGGTGACTTCGAAGGCTCCAGAGCTGTCCTAGTTAACACTTACCTCTAATTGCAACCAACTGGATTTGATGGCCCACGAGGCCTACCAGTCCTGTGACCCTAAACAAGCATTCAATCCTTCTCCAAGCTACCAACACCCTTACAGTACATTAACTTTTAAGTATTCTAAAATAAAAATCTATATAATTTGTTTACTTTATATGTAGGTCCCTCCTGAATTAACAGCCATCTTCCCAATTCCTTCAGACATGTCTGCATCACTTGTAAGTCCCACTAAGGAGGGATCCCACTACAGTACTTTATGTCCAGAAAGTAACCTACCTCTGCATGCATAGAATCTTGCAACTCTAACTCGTAGAAACTTGACTCACAACATTACCTCTACAATGAGAACCTTGCTGAAACATCCTTTTTACAAAGGATAATATAGCATCAATTTAAACTACACATGGGATGCAAAGCTACTACAATTGGGCGACTCCCAGATTTTGCTAGACTTCATTTGTGGGGAGGGATGGTAGAGACCTTTTTCTAACAGAAACTACTTATGTGGAAAAGCATAATCGAAAACTAATATTTTTCCATACTTGTCCCAAAAGCCAGTAGTCAGATTCCCCTTCAATAGCTGAAGCCATTTAAAACTATATGCACTGTAAATGTGACTGGAGATGACAGTTGCTAGGGATGTGGCAAATGGAGAGTTAACAGGGGAACTTCTTGACTGATGTCATAAAAAAAGAGTACATAAATCAGATTGCAGACACTTGTTAACTGTCACAATGGCTTATTTCAATATGGTATCCTAAGAGCTATCAAACAGATGATGACCGTAACCTTTTTGCTCCAGAATTTTTGTGCGTATTTACTTGTGCCAGCACCCCCCATAATTTAAGTATTTATAAGGTAGTCCAGGACATGTGTTTTACTGAGACAGCCTAAACTAGCTGGTGGCAATTATCTTTCATCTTCCCAGGTATTTTGTCCAGTGAGCAACTGCTTATCCTCACTGAAAGTCCTCACATGCAGGGTACTGAGGAGTTCCATTACCATACCACTGGTTCCCTCACTAGAGGAGAGTAACACATTTTGGGCTGAGGTAGCTTCAGGCCACAATACATTTTAATTACAATCAAATAAACCCATGGTACAATGCAAAATTCATCCTGTAGTAGCATGAATCATACAGTTACATTTTAAATATTACAATTCAAAAACAGCATTTTTGCATGAAGGTATTTATGATAAAGCTTATTCTAGACTACAGCAAATAAAACATTTAATTGTTTACCTTGCCTGGATATTACTTGTACACTAAGCTGCACTGTTCCATCTGTTTTCACTCCTTGGTCAAAGAGACTGCGATCTGGGTCCAGCTTAATAAGGAGATTTTAAAAAAAATGATTAGCATCACAAAACATTCAGAAAGTTTTCTTGTATGTTAAGTGCTATACCTTCAAATTTGCCAGGCTTTCACACAATACAGCTAAAGAAATCAACTTTTTAAAAATTAAGATTGCATGAATAATGCACTCTTTAGCTAGATAAATAAACAGGTCTCCTTACAACCATTTAGACACAAATTATTCCTCTACACTCGCCTCTGAAAATGTTACTTCAACTAATTAAAAGAGCTTCAATGTAGAAGAATAATGCTTAAAGTGACTCTTTCAACCTGAGGTCCAATGAGACCACAATAGGTTCCAGGAATCATACCCTTGCACTTGGATGTTTCTCAATTTTTAATGCCTTTGTTCTGGAGTATGTTTTCCCTCCCTAATGCTCTTGATAAACCTCAGCACACAGATGAAATAGTGAAACTACAGAAAAATAATGTGTTATCAAACAGCTAGGAAATAAAGTAAAATACTTCTTTCTGATCCAAACTGGTAACTGCAACAATACATTTAATATTTTCACACAAAAGTGATTTCTTTTTAAAGTTTACAATATTCCTTTAGCAAAGCTACTTAACGGTTCACTCCAGGACAGTGATCAAAGACAGTTGCCTAGACAACCTTTGCTTCTTTAGCTATACAACCCTGGAAATCTTACATCTTGCCACACCAACTTTGATTAATCTCTGAATGCATCTCTGACAAGGACTAACACCCTTTGTTACATTACAACACTCTTCTCTTATATAGATTAACCTTTTTGTAACAAAGCATGTGTCATAACCATATATCAAAAAATGTATGATAGAACTG
This sequence comes from Gavialis gangeticus, assembly GCF_001723915.1. Taxonomy (NCBI): domain Eukaryota; kingdom Metazoa; phylum Chordata; order Crocodylia; family Gavialidae; genus Gavialis; species Gavialis gangeticus. The sequence goes on from NW_017729032.1 coordinate 223,518,247, forward strand.
TTTTTTTCTAATGCAACAGAGTTCAAAGCAACATACCACCTTCTAGCCACTGCATGGAACACAAGAGCGGTGACAGATGGAGGAAGGGACATTTTTATCAGAGTCTAACTACCTGGGCTAGATACAGACATTACATTTTTATTGGTATAAGTGATTGGAAACCAGTCTATATCTGTACCAGAAAAGTGGCTCGGCACTCAAAGCTGGTCTATATCTGTAAAAGAATTTTGGCACACAGACTGGTTTAAAAATGGCAGAACCCGGTCTAAGATTTGTCCACCACCAAAGGGCAAATGTGTGTTCTGTTCGTACTGATCTAAACTATGTCGCTTACACAAAACTGCCTAAATCAGATTTGATTGCGCCTCAGGTTTTTTTAATACCTGCATCTAGCCCTGATGTCCAGAAGATCCAGTGATCAGAGTTAAAAGCTCCAATCACTCATTTGTCACTTGTAATTGTTACATGGAACAAGCTCAGAGCTGTTTTCACTGGATTCTAATCCTTTTATGTCAATAAAAATACCTTTTTCTGCTTCTTTCTCTCTCTAGCAAGAGGAAAATTGATTTTTTTTTATCACCTACTTCCATTTTACATGTTGGTAAAATGTAGTCAATTCTGGAAACATCATGATGATATTCATTACAAAAAAACCATTTCTACTACAAGAGTGCCAAATTATTTTTTTGGCTCTATAGGGCGCCTCCTCTTTCTCCTCCTTTCATCATCACAGTATCAAATAAGAGACTAAAAAGGGAAGATAGCGTCCATTTCTCATCACAATCCTAAAAGGGGCCCAGCAAGAGTAGAAATGTTCTTTTTACACAATAGACTTTCATGACTGCCCTTAGGTACATCTGCCTTGGAAAAGTTAAATTAGCAAAACAAAAATACTATTCACAGTGGAGAATTTTATTAGGTTTACTAACATTTTCATTTTGCTACTTCCAAATGCAATATTATCAGTTAATGTTGCATCTTTTAGCTTTCTTAGTTGTGACTTTAAACGCACAGAAATTTTTGTGTAAACCTTTAAAAACCATTTTGCAATACATTCACCATTTCTAACTATTCATCACTTGCACATCACCATAAAGGGAAAAAATAGGATAATGAATGTGGTCTTAAAAATGAAGTCTAACAAGGTTAAAAAACTCAGATCTAAATGAATATAAAAAAGGGGAGGGGCAGGAAAAGTAATTTGCAGTTTTAGTAAACAAAGTTTCACATTTTCCCTGAGTTCTGAATTAACAATACAAAGTTAAATCTCTATAACAGGAATTATTCTCTCATGGTCTCCCTATGTCAGCACTATTCCCATGGAACAACTCAACTGAAATACACAAAAATAAAGCTTAGCTTCTGACAGTTACTACCCCACCATCATAACATCACGTACAACTTCAGGTAGATACAAATTTTAATTTGTATGTTAATATCCAATCATGCCCTGACTAGCTTGATGCTTTTTCTATAAAATATATTTGATCTTTTAATTATGCTAAAGTCATTAAGTAACACACCTTTTTAAGAAATATAACTAAATATATCCAGTGAGTGTTCTTTTGTTAAGCTACCCACATTCAATTTTAAGGACTTAGGCTAGCAAGATCACATATTTTCCCATGTAAGATTCTGTTATTCGGTTTCTCCACTTTTTTTCCTGAAAAACCACATACTTGTGATTATTTTGCAAACTCAAAAATATTTTAAAGAGAGGCCTACCTAAAGAAGGATCAGAGTGATCGCATGCTCATCTACTACATAAGATAAACATCAGCCTAAACAAAGTCCATTATTTCCTCTTTTAGCTCCAGGAACCCCCATCCTTCAGTCAGTACAATACAGCATGTATTAGTGTCTCCACTTACACATGCAGCAATAATTTGGGAGAGAATAACCCAATAGGTATGCCAATATACATTCTTCCTACACAGTGAACCGTGACTATGCATCATACTTTCAGCTTCACAAGAACATGTCATGAAATTATTGTTATTTTTTAGAAGTACGTCTAGAAATACCAGAAAACAAAACTGTTTTAAGTACTCTTCTCACTTCTGGATTCAGGAAGCCTGAAAATGATATCTCAAAGAAACACTGGCATTGTAGGAAACAATCAAGCTATTTGATTTTAAGCATATTATGAAAGGTAGCGTACTTATTTTCAGAACTATGCCTCTTCCCCCCCGCCTCTAAGCTTGATCATTCAGAAAATTCCCACAGAAACCCTGAAAGTCATCCAGTTTTATTTGCAGTGAATTAGTAATCAGAGTACATGTATTAAACAATATCAAGCTGACAATGAGCCAGACATTTGCAAGATTAGACCCTTAACTGGAACCTATCTACCAAATAAAACATGTTATACTCCAAGCCAACATCAGAGCAGAAGGAAGGGATTGAATATACAGAAATGGTCTCAAAGCAGAGTTCTCAAATGCAGTTTTTCAACCCCTCTTTGCTTTACCTGAATATCCTGTAGGCAGATTTCATGTGCATCCAAGGAACACTGTAGTCTTGGTTCCAGCAACTTCTTAAGATTTCCAATTGGTTCATTGATGTCAATAGCCTGGCTCACAAATTCTGCTGTGGTGTATGTCTGCTCAACAATGCTTAAAAACCAAAAGAATACAAGAATTGCTAAATGAACATAAAGACAGCTTTCAAAATGTAGTAACTATGGGTTTCAATCAGAGCTGGCCTCAGAGAAAACAGCGCCCTAGGGGAACTCTTATTTTGGTGTCCCCTCCTCCTTCCCCTGCCCCCACGTCAGCAGCACTGCTGTGGCAGAGGCAGGGACACACAGCACAGTTCGGCAGAGAAGCAGAGCAGTATGGTGCGCCAGGCAAGTACCCTGCTGCTCCCAGCAGATGGAGGCAGGGAGCAGGCTAGTTACTGCTCTTCCTGCAAGAAGCGGGGATTGGCTGGGACAGGGGAAGAGAGTTGCTGTGCGCATGGTTTGCTCACACATGTTTGCATGACCACAGCACCCTAGGTTCACCACTAAGGCTGGCTCTGGTTTCAATACTAATAAAAATGGTAGTTAGAAAAGGATTAAGAATTTAACCTACACAAAACCCAATGATAACTTCTGAAATGTTTATTGTACTGAAAGCCACTCTCATCTTGGACAAAGAATACTGTTACATTCAACTCCAAGAGATTTGAGAATCATTCTAAAGAAATCCTAGCCTATTCTGAGCAAAAAAAATGAATGAACAGGAGGAATAGGATCTTCTAAAAATATTAAAACTACTTTCTGATAATTATTTAGTACAGATTAAGTTATCAAAAATCTATTAGCTCTAAGTAACTTGCAAGTAGTGTGTATGTAGTAAGTATCCTACTTTTCAGGTGGAAGAGTACATTTATAGTTTTAGTATCTGTTCTTAAAATGTTTAAGAGCTACACCTAATTAGCTTTTTTTTAAAGTTTAAGATCAAGACAAGTCACATGTACAAGCTGAGACGAGTAGGAAAAAAGCTGCTCTCAATGCTTTAAAATGAAGTACTCTTCATTTTTTCTGATGACAATTATGTAATTATGTTATGATCAATATAAACTGGATTTCTGCTCCTTTGCACTTCAGGTATCTGCAACACTGCTGCTCTTTCAGTAAACAAGTATTGTATAAATTAAGTGCAATGGAAAGAAACATACCTACATGAATCATTTTAACAGTCCAGTTACCAAATAGAGAAAATTTTACTTAACATAAGAATACCTGTACTGGATTAGACAAGTAGTCAGAATGCTTTCTCTATTTCATTAAATGTCTCTGTGTAACAGGACCAAAAGTAACCAGGAGTTTTCTATGCACCCGTCTCAGCATGCTCCTGCCAACTATTTATTTTTAAAGAAAACTCTT
>NW_017729032.1:223527117-223534250 GCF_001723915.1 Gavialis gangeticus
TCAGCATGATGTGGTATTCTGTATACATTTATCATAGTTCCATTAACATCTTCTCCAAAATATCAGTCTTCATATTTTCAAAACTGTCTAATCCAATGCAGCCAAGAAAAGACTTCCAATTTTGGGCACTCAACTAAAAATCCTCACTATTTCTTTTTTGAAATAAAATTACTGAAACAGAACATCATTATGGAAAGGAGAACGACTGATTTATAAGACTGAAAATGAAGCTATGTTTTATTCCAGTTTTCTCTAAACTCTTATGATTTGTACTTTGGTGACGAGGGCTGTATACTGAATAGATATTTTTATAAATGACACCCAAGTCTCTTTCCTGAGTGGTTATTTGTGATACAACTGGCAATAGGATACAGCAGTTTAAAGAATTCCTTCCAGTGTGCATTGCAATGCATTTGCTCATCTACTAACAAGATGCCTAACTTCCACGTCTCATTATGTTCCTTTAATGTTCACCACTCTTCTAGTTCTGACTAACCTATATAATTTGCATCTTCTGCAGACTTTATCATCTTGCTGTTCATTCCCTTATTTAAATCACTAATTATTATAATCAAACCGCAAACTTAGAATGGGTCCTTGGGGATTATATAAACCCTCCACAGCTAAGACTGCAATCAACTTGTAAGTTAAAAGCCTTTGGTTAGATGCTGCTTAAAATTTTGGCCAGATTTACTAAGAAGGTCAAGGAAATGTATCTGTCTTCAATCTTGGAAGATAAAAGTTTGAGTCATGAGTAATTTACATATATATACTCCAACAAGAAATATTCTCCCTCAAAATGAAGCAGATATATTTGAAGAAAATAAGATAGTAACTAAGCAGCTTTTACAATTATCTTTATCTTATGAACAGTGCTTAGATAACTGAATAAAATGGCATGGAAATCACACAAAACGCTGTTTTTAAATTTTTTTCTTTTACCACTTTTATAATACATATCCCTTTGATCAATTACAACAAAAAATATGAAGTGCAAAATATTGCTGTCAATGGTTAAAAACAGTACATTTTAAAAAATGTCAGTTCTGAAAACCGTCAGTGAAACCAATACTACCTCCGACCCTCCCCGTAAAAAACCCAAGGTTACAGAATCATGAAGTCATAATGGAAGAAATAACTATTTCCCAAAGTCACCATGCGTCCTGCAGCTGGTAGAACATGGAAAAGCAAACTTTCCAAACAAGGTCACTGAAGGAGGTGGGCAGAACAGTTTAAAGCATCTCACTAAACATATAGGAGGTTTGTGGCAAAGGTGGAAACAGAATTCTGATCTCAAAGACAGATACACATTTTACATATTCTTCTTTACTCCCCCCCTCCCCCGCCCACCCATTAACTGAAGATAATGCTTGCACAATTTGCTTTAAGAACATCAGATAAAGTAACTAGAGATGTTCAAGGAAGCCAGGAAACATTAGGAAACACCCATTTTTTAGGACAAAGCCCACCGAACAAGAGCTCTACAGAAGCAGTTCCTGTTCCCCACACAGAACTCTGCTGACCTATTTATCTTATTTTATTTTTTTAAAACATACTTTTTATATTTCCACAAACTGAAAAAAATATTAAAAGGGAAAAAAGGCCAAAAAGCCTTATTCCAAAACCCAGTTAAAGTTTTTTCCATTTTCATGTTACTTACAAAACTCAGGAACTGAAAGCAAATAAGTTAAATAGTTAATTGTTAAAGTCTTACCTTCCTGTCTCAACCACTTTGTATTAGGAATGCTCAATTCCCAGCCTATGGGCCAAATCTGGCCCTTGGTTCTATGTCACCAAGCCCACAGGGCTCCCCCAAGGGTCTAGAAATTTGGTGGTGGTGGAACAGCGGCACTAGTACCTCACTGCCCAATTTCCACACCTATGGGGAGACTTGGGTCCTGCACACTGGATTGGGTGCCTGATCCAGCACACAGGGCTGAGCAAGGACAGCAACATGCCCCAGGGCCTGATCCCACCACATGGAGGGCAGAAGGCGATGGTGGTGCTGGGCCACAAACCCAGTGTATGATGAGGGGAGGGCAAGTGCCAGCCCCCCAGGACCCAATCCTGGTACAGAGAGCAGGAAAGGAGTGGTTCTGGGCCCCAGGGCCCAAACCTGCCCATAAACTGGCCCTGTGCCACTCATCTGGCCCTCAGGGCCAGAAGTCTGAGCACCACAGATTTATAATGTTGTATGTAAAATACATATATTTTATCACAATACAATAATAATAACATAAAATATTATCTTTTATTATAAAAGCATTAAAAATAAAAAAATTTTGAAAAGGAGGCTTTTATATTTACGTACTATGGATTGGCCTTAAAGATAAATCCAACTGGAGGCAGATGACCAAAAAAATTGCATACCTGTCAACTGTTTAACTATTTTGAAGGAATGTTGGAAGATAGCTTTTATCTACACAGCTATAATACACCAAAAACCTGCCATCATTACATGTGTTGGAATTAAGATTCTTATTTTGCTTTATATGCTGCTATAAATTTGCTGTATTTGCTTATTTTGCTTTGTATGTTACTTTATACATAAGATGCAGGCTATTTCCATAAATAATACATTAATGTGATTTGTAATCAACAATAAGTTGATGACGATCCAAATGCTTACACTCATTTGTTCAAATTTGGCTTTGAAGGTCCTTCTAGCATGACAGGAATAACTGCAGAAAATAATTAATTCTGGGTGTTGGTAGTGGTGGTGATGTTCAGGGAGCCTCATTTTCTCCGATAACAAAAAAGTGTGTGCGTGTATGTCATTTTAATCATAGAAAAATGTGAATTTTGGTGGGCAGGAGGGGGTGTTAAGTCAGAAAATGTGGGATTTTTTAAATCAAGGAAAACCAGGATTCCTGGTGTTATTGCTGTTAAAGTATCAAAAATAGTTCCTGTAACCAAAATCCTTCTCTCGTCTGTTCATATGCAGGAGGAAAATTGCTTGCTGTGGGAAAGGGCTAGAATGTTGGAACCAGAAGACCCCACAGCAGTTGGGAGAACTTTGTCAAGTCCTAATGTCCCTCCAGGGGAAACCAGGGAGAGCAACAGGATGAAGCAGGAACAAGGACGTAGCAGAGTATGACAGTCAAATGGTGGCAGGCAAGTGACGGTGAGCTGAAGAGAGATAATAGGCTGAAAGTTCACCCAAAAGGTAAGTATGATGCTGACAGCCTCTACACAAATATAGCGAAGCAGGTGAGCTGCTGCCCAACCCGTCTTTCATTTACTGATTTTCTCCTCTAAATTTTCAAGGAGTCAATTCTTGCCTGCAAGGCAGACATCAGTCCTGATGAAGTCTTAATGGGAATCGGGGGTACTAGTATTCCAGGACTTCTAAGTATTGTGGTTGTGACCGTAGCTTCCAAAAACTGAAGACATGTGACTATCAACCCCATTTTTATATACAAAAAGGAAAAACAGAAACAGCAGAATAAATTAGTAGCCTGCCTAGAAACATTAGTCAATGAATGAAGCCTAAACTCCTATGGTAGGGAATAGGTATAAAAATCACTTTTACAATGTCTACATTTTTTAATTGATGAAACTTTTCACCTTAAAAATAAACGAAACTATGTGTGTACTGAAAAGGCCCAAACTTGCTATATAAAGAGTATACAGCAATTCGCATCCCAGAAAAACTGACCTCAATTTTGTCAATAGCTCAAATGGGCTGGCTACACTGACATAAGCATGGGGTCATCCTGTATAGTTTTATGGAGCTGGCTTCTCTGCTTACAAGCAGAGGGAATATTGAAAAATAAAAGCTTTTACTCAGTTTTTGAGAAACATGAAACGCTTGGAGTTCAGACTTAGGAGAGGCTACCATGTTGCTCAGAAATACGATTGTCTCCAAGGAAAAGGGACTAATGTATGAGGTAAGCTCTTGAAAAGTAAGTCATGATTACTTATGCTTGAAAGTAAAGACTGAGGCAATTAAACAGAAAGAGATTTGAACAGGAAAATGAGAACTAATTTAGACCTGAAGCCAGTCAAACTGCTGTTTCAAGCAATACTGTTTCTACTGTTAATATAAATGGATCAGTTATCTTGCCTTTCTGCTTTATTTAAAAGTTTTTGGGTGGCATGACTGGCATTGATGGAGAAGTGAGGGAGGGCTGGACTTGGATGCTTCCATGTTGGTTACAGAGGGATATGATGAAATTTAAGGGCTTGCAAAAAACACAAACAGGGTTATCAAGAAAGTGAAAGCAAAGTGAAGAATGGGAGAGATGAAACGCATAGAACTAGGAACAAAATGGCAGAGAAACAAGAGAAACAATTATAATTGAACAAAATGCATTTCCTATTGCACAGTGGGGAAGGTTCTACCTCAGGGAAAAAGGTGTTAGGGAAAAGGTTAAGCAAGCTGAAGTGAACGTGCTAACGGAGAAGACATTTTTGCAACATGGCAAGAGGGATTAGAAGTTGCAGTAATACATACCAAAAACAGGATACTCCAGGTCATGCTAACACTATTACATCTGCTATATTTTGGTTTCCTATTGCATACAATAACAAACAAGTTCAAGTGACAGCTGCCTAACCATCCTTTGCCCAGGTCTGAAGCACTGCATCTCCCCACTGAAAACGGCAACAAGACAAACTGATTTCAAGTAGCAGCAATTACTTGAAGCCTTATGACTCGGACTGAGCACTAATTTAAAACACATACCTTTCTTCTGTGCACTCCTGTTTCTCGGTTCCATCAATTTCTATTTCTATCAGCTCCTCTGTATCTCTCTTAGTCATGGCTAAAACACTTCAACTACAGACCTGAAATACAGAAATTGCAGAAGAAATTTCATGAAATATAAACAATTAATATTTGAACACTAGTTTCCCAACAACATGATTTTTTGCAATAAAGTATGTAACTTAAAAAATGTTTCCATTGGAAATCCAACTCACACAATCAGAATAGTGGGAGGGTAATGTAGAAACTATACAGTATCTATTAATACTTGTTTATTAATAAGTTGGTGGACGGTTTTAGTAAATTCAGGAACGTAAATAGATGCATACGCACAGACTACACAACCGGAGGCAACTTTTATTGTATTTATTTGAATGTTTCCATCTTTGTTGGATGCTGTATGAAGCAATTATGTTCACCCATCATAGGCTGGTAACATTTATATTCTAGATTGTTGTTTTTAAACATTTTAGGTTTTTTGTCTAATATTTGCCATGGGCTGCTTTTCAGAGGAACGTGAAAAAAGTATTAACCATACACTTTTAAGCTTTACTTCAATACATACATTGCATTGACTGCATTTCCATTATTATCCCACTTTTATACTGTGGTTTCTTATAAGGGAATTTGTTTACCATACATTCATGAAACACCTAATGGCTACAGGATTTTTCATGTGTAGTTCTTACTGCTCCCTAACTTCAACAATCAATATGTACACTAAAATTATTTTTGTACCGCCACCTAACGGGCATCTTCTCATCCCTCTTTCCCACTCCCTCTCAAATACATCTTTCAAGGCCCAGAAGACACTACTTAAGTCTATTTGAAATTATCCTTCAAGGGTGGAGTGCATCTGAGTAGCAGCAACTCAAAGAACATAGTGAATTATGGGCTTCCAAAACTGAAGTTTTAAGTATATCAAGATCATTTCCACAGCTTCGTTTATTCTCAGGAGCACTGCAAATGTGTATCATATCTATAAAGCACTCTGAAACAACAAAGGTATCTTCATTTTGGGTCCATGCAGAACCTGCAGAATTCAAGAGCCTGCCTGGAAAACAGCATTTCTTCTGGCAAGTACATTAGACCTGTGCTCATCGCAGACATGCCACAGTCTTTTGGCTCCTTGGCTCCATGTTCAGATTCTGTTTGACCTGTAAATGCCCAACACTGACTTAGCTTCCACAAGACTGTGACCACAAGCTATTCCACAGTTGCAGATAGCGGAAATACCCAATACATTTCAGCAGGGCCCCCCAAAAGGAGGTTGCTTAGCAGGCTGTTCTTCAGCAGGGCCCCAGGCCTGGGGAACTTTTCATAGCCTGAGTCTTCCAACCAGCAGCAGCTCATTAGGTAACTTTTAGGCTTAGCCCTACTTCCCCAAAGCAAAACAGACATGGCAAAGGGCAAGTCGTAAGTGATCAACAGCCAGCTGCTGAGTGTTGCACACCTTAAGTTGAGGTGACAGATGCATTACTGTGAACGGGTAGTCTGCCTGTATTACTAACCTCATTTTAAAGAGGGACTCCCAGAACCAGGGTGGAAGCCCTTCTCGGCTTCCCACAGAAAAAATGGGACATGTTTGTGTGCGTTTACACAGCCCCCAAGGCAGAGGGGATGCTAGGTGCTGGAGGAGCATTGGGAACGCAGATGTTAGGACAGCATGTGTATCTGGAAAATACCCCTAATGTTTCTAGGGCTGTGAGCATGGAGCAAAGCAGTAGTGTCTCAGTGGAAGGAGATGACAGGATAAGGAGCAACGGTCTCCAGTTGCAGCAAGGGAAGTTTAGGTTGATATTAGGAAAAACTCTCTCACTAGGGAAGTGGCGAAGCACTAGAATGGGTTACTCAGAGATAATGGACTCTCCATCTTTGGTGGGTTTTGGTTAGACAAAACCTGGGCTGCAATGATCTAGCTGGGGATGGTCCTGCTTGGAGCAGGGAGCTCCTTGATGACCTCTTGAGGTCCTTTCCAGCCCTCATTATCCATGCTCTTTTCCCCCGTGGCTCAGGCTACCCCCTGCCCCAGAGGTGCAGGGAGGATTCTGTGTGCAGGGTTGCTTTGGCCAAGGCCGCTCCTGCCTCTGGAGAACAGGAGGCCCTTTCCAGGCCCGCTTCTCTAGGGCTACAAACGAGGAGTACTGAAGGGCCGGGTCCAGCCGCCGCCTCTAGCTGACAGCTCCGCAGACAGGGGCAGCCCCAAGCGCCTTCCGCTTCCTTCCACTTTCCTCCTTTTGGGCCCTCTGTGCGTGTGGCTGCTTCGCTCAGCCCCGGCTCGGACGGGCCAGCTGGCACCCGCCCCCCGAGCGCGGCAGCACCGCGGGTACCACCAGCGTTTCGCGCCCTCTGAGGCGCGGCCGCCGCCGGCTGCCCTCCGCCGGGCGGGACGCAGTTGTGTCCAGGCCCGGGAGCAGGTAGCGGG
>NW_017729032.1:223534261-223537933 GCF_001723915.1 Gavialis gangeticus
GGGGCTGGGCGGTGAGGCCTGCGCGGCGGCCCGGGCAAAGAGGGAGGGAGGGAGCGCGGCCACAGGCGCCCCCCCGACGCGCAGGTGCGAGGACTACAAGTCCCAGCATGCCCTGCGCGCGCCCACCCCACCAATCCGCGGTCGGCGGGGGCGGGGCTTCGCCCCTCACGGCACTTCCCGGCCCTGCCTTGGGACCTGGAAGTCGCTATCGCACTTCCGGTGGCCTGTGTGAGGGCGTGCGGGCGGCAGTGGCAGCGGCAGTCCCTGGCTTCCCTTTCGCCAGCGGTCGTGGGCTCTGGGTCAGCCGCGCCGGAGAGTGGGGGAGGGGTGGCATGGTGTGGTAGGGGGTTCCCGTCGTGCCTTGCGTACGGGCGCTACCCGGCGTGCCGCGCGGGGGAGGGGCGGGGCTGGGGCCGTTTGACACTCGCCCAAGGTGACTTAGGGCCGGGAGCGCTGAGGTCCGCGCGTGGCTGCGCCGCACTAGAGGCTGCGCCCTCTCGGGGCCGCCCCCTCTAAATAGCCCCGGGGTGAAAGGTGGTGGTTGTCCCTTGTGGGGTTACGACCGTTAAGGCGGTTACGACTGTTAAAAAAGAGTGAGCGGATAGTACGCAGCGTTGAAGGGGCGGAGATGGAGGGGGATTGGGGGGGCTCTTGGCCTGGGGCAGGTCACCTTGGCTGGGAGTGTCTGGCCTGGCTGGCTGCTGAGAAGTGCTGAGCCCTAGTGTCACGGTGCCTTTGGAAGCCAGGGTGTGTTTTGCTCTCTTTAGTTCGGGGAATTCAGCCCTCTGTCTTCCCCTGGCCCACAGGAGCTTGGTCTGTCCTCTTGTGCACAGGGCCATGTGAGAGGAGCACAGCAAACTTACAGCAAAAAGCACAAGAGGCGCTTGTCCTGCGTGCAGTGGGGCTGAGACTCTTCCCCTGTTCTTTACCCTTACACGAACTCTGAAGTAGAAAAAGGAAAGAGTTGGTGAAAGAGCCTCCTTGTTACGTTCTGCTCATTTTTCAGCGTCACCATGGTTCTCCAGCAGATCTTCAGGCTTTCTTCCCTCTTCCGTCTTGCCAGCGCCTTGCACTTGCGAAGGAACATTGGGCTTTCTGCCATTGCGTTTAACAAGGCAAAGGAGCTGGATCCGGTTCAGAAGCTCTTCGTGGACAAGATTAGAGAATACAGTGCAAAGCGCCAGTAAGTAAATGGCAGTAATTTTGCCACAAACAAAACCCTTTTGATGAGGTAAAGGGAATGGTAAAGAGAAAGGTGTAACAAATGTCAGAATGGGGATTGCTCTCATTAATGGGCATGATTAGGCATACAGAACTCGCTAGCTAGAATGGGTGGGAGTTTTGAAATGCCCGTTTGGGTGGAAAATAATTGACTTTGTGTGATCAGTTCTAAAAGTTCAAAATTTCATCCAACGTTGAGGGCAGTCATCTTTTTTAGAGCAAGGACTTGGTTTTGGATCTTCCAAACTTTAATTAGTTAGTGCCCTCACTTTTGAGACTGGCTAACTGTTCCTGTGTGGGTCTCTTCATCTTTTTTCTGTTTGGAGCTGTTGTTCAATACAAAAATCAATGGATGTTCCTTGTGTTGCAAGGAGAGACTGAGTATAACCTGATTGAGCACTTAATCTCAGATGGAAGAGACCTAGGGTAGTCCCCAACCATTGGGCAGACCTAAGACATCCTTCTTAACTTGTTGGACTGTCTCACATTTGTTTGCAAGGCACCCTTATTTTTGTTCTGATGTGGAATAAAAACAAGATTTTGTAAAGATTTAATTTTTGCTTTTCTGATAACCTTATTGTTAGCATCACTGTGGAAAGTAGGTGGGTCTTCCATTCTTGAAGCCCAAGTGATATTTTTTTAAACAAAGCTTTTGCTAAGCAACTTGAATGATGCATAAAGGAATGATAATAAATGCATTCAGTTGCAGTTTCCATTTCAGGATTAATTTAGGGAAATTAAGTGCCCTAATTTGGTTCTTAAGAGTCCACATATTTCTGGATTTATTTGACATCTCTTACTGCTTCATGGAGCCATACTTGAGAATAGAATCAGAAAATCAGGGTGGGAAGGGATGTCAGGAGGTCATATAGTCCAACACTCTGCTCAAAACAGGACCATCCCTAACTAGATCATCCCAGTCAAAGCTTTGTCTAGCTGGGTCTTAAAAACCTCCAAGGATGGAGCTTCTGCCACCTCTCTGGCTAACCTGTTCCAGTGTTTTACTACCCTTCTAGTGAGAAAATTCTTCCTAATATTTAACCTAAATTTCCCTTGCTGCAACTTGAGATCATTGCTGCTTCTGCCATCTGCCACCACTGATCATCAGCTTCATCCTCTTTTGAACCCCACTTCAGGTAGTTGAAGGCTTCAATTAAATCCCCTCTGTCTTCTCTTCTATAGACTAAATAAGCCCAGTTCCCTCAGTCTTTCCTCATAAGTCATGTTCCCCAGCCCCTTCATCATTTTTGTTGCTCTTGTCTATATCCTTTCTGTGGGGGGGGGTGCCTAAAGCTGAACACAGTACTCCAAATGTGGCCTCACTAGTGCTGAATAGAGGGGAATAATCACTTTCCTGGACCTACTGGTAACTTGCCTACTAATGCAGCCTAGGATGCCGTTAGCCTTCTTGGCAACAAGGGCACACTGCTGGCTGATTGAGTTTGTCAGCTGTAACTCCCAGGTCCTCTTCTACAGAGCTGCTGCCCAGCCAGTCAGCTCCCATCCTGTACCAGTACATGGGATTGTTCCATCCATAGGGCTCATAAGCTTGCTTAGGTGTGCATCAATAGATAACTCGGACTGCTACAGGTGCCTAAAATATTTTATTTGCTGACTAGACCTTATAGACAAATTTAAAACACATTTTTGGTAAAAATTTCAAATAACATTTATCTTCTTCATGCTGAACAATTAGGATTTATAACTTTGTTTGATGCTTAAATATTTAAACAGCCTTTTCACTTTCAGAAGTATCAAACAAAAATATAAATCTCAAGTACCTTCACTGGATTGATCTTATTTTTGAGATGTAGCTGAAACATAGGATTTTCAAACTGGCAGACTAGTTAATTTCAAAGTGCACTTTTGTAATTTAATGTTCATGAAGCTGCATGTGGGTGGTAGTAAACCTAAGTAGCCTATGGGGTTGTTATATCCTAGGATATGTGTTCTTATTTATGGAAGTTACTTGTGTTTTAGGTTTTTCTTCACCTTATTCCACTTAACATTTCTGTTTCTGCTAGAGAACTGGAGCCTTATTTCAGCAAATTACCACTTCAGAAATGGTATCATCTTGTTTTAAACTCTCAAGTCTTGAAGGAATTGGGATTATTCAGAGCACTAATTGCCACGTCTCTCTTTTCATAGCTACTTGGGAAGTGACAGTGTTAGCAGTCCAGAAATTGCAGTCCAATCTATAGAAGCAGAACAGTGTCTAATACTCTCATTGTATGCTTGTTTCATTCAGCTCTAAGCTTAATGTAGAGCATACCAGAAGGCAACATCTCTTGATTTTACAACCTAAACCCTGCATTTAGGATAGATTTTGTATTTGCAAACATGTGACATACAAACTCTCTTAATTTCCAGCTATATAGTGTAAAAACCAAGAGTGAGAAAGAGAGACTAGCAAACCAAGTTGCAAAGTTCTCTACTTTATCGGCTTTTTTA
>NW_017729032.1:223542933-223592162 GCF_001723915.1 Gavialis gangeticus
AGTTGGGTGTGGCAGTCTCCTATTTGCATAGAATAATCTGTTAAAAGGGAAGATTTTAGTGTGAAATGTTTAGAATAAAGAGTTTGATCAGAAATGTTGTAATTCTAGGAAAGCAGGGGGTCCGGTTGATGTGAGCCCTGAATATCAGAAAGACATGAATGAAGAAATAATGAAACTTCAGCGGTTATATGGTGGGGGAGACCTAACCAAATTTCCAGATTTTAAATTTGAGGGTGAGTCTGCAGTTTTATTGACAAATTCTACTTTCGTAAGCATGCAGGTGAGAAACACAGTAGTGGGATGGAGATCTTTTTTATTTCCTTCTAAAGTGGTCTACTATGAATCAAACGTGTACTTGAGTGATTGCAAAAGTAAATGCTTAGTCTTGCTGTTTATTAGCTTGAGTCTCATTTCTAGTAGTCTTTTGCAAGGAATTGTAATAAATGGTAGTTGTGTCAAAACTCAGCCAAAAAAGTTAATGACTGGAATGACAATGAAGTTTAAAGGACACTTGTTTTGAGTTGATGTTACTCCATGCATAGATTAAGAGAACTAGTAAGGCAGTATGAAGAAGCTTATTTTTCTTTTTAGTACCTTATTTGCAAAGTTAAGACTTTCTGTTCAGCTGCTTTTGGCTTCCACTTATGCTTTTCACAATATTAATTTCACTTGCACCTGGAACAGTTGGCACAAGAATTCTCTAAATAGTCATTTCAGCCAGTCCCCTATTTTTAACTCCTTGGTGTCAGCAGATAAGAGACAAACTTGTAATTCACATGAGTAAATTGACAAGACAGTCTCTCCTCCCTTCCTCCCTGTGAAGTAAAAGCACAGTCTTGCAACCTTTCATTTGCTTTTACCGTTTAGTGAAGAGAAGATAAGGCCGCAGCTTAATAATTTGCAGAACCTCTCTGTAAAAAACTTAAGCAGCACAGGCTAGGAAACCGTCACCTCACTGAAATTAAAGCAATAGTCAAGATATTACTAATTGTAAAAAGATAAAGGAGGGAGAGAATTGTTTTTACTTCTTTCTTTTTCGTATTCCAAAAGTGTAGTTTGCCTGTTTCACAGGTAAGGAGATCTTTTATTATGACAGGTGGGTGTGAATGAAGACATGCTTCGATGTCTTTAAATTGCTTGGCTTGGATTCTAGAGACCAAAATTTGAAGAATTCTCCAAAATCCAGAAGTACCAAGCTACCTCTTCTCTAGCTTACATTTCCTAAAAACTGCTGTTTGTCTACCCTATACAGTAATACTGATTTATCCTTTTTTACCAAGAAAACGGTGGTTTTGGCCAAATCCTATAATGACACAGTTAAATTAGTGACTAGAAACCAGCCTTTTCTGAAATCTTATGGTTTATTTGAGAGCCAAATGCTCTCTAGGATTAAGATCCTTGTTTGACTGGGTTCAGAGTGAGCACACATCTGAACATCTGCGGCTTTGAATTCTTGGACATGAAATGAACAGTTTTCCAGTTTACCACGGGTTTGTTTATATTCAGGTTTCATGACCATATACTGATAGATTTTGTTTGCCTCTAACATCCGTGAGTGCCTGAAGCCATACTTGCCTAATCTATCATTTCCAAGACCAAAACTAAGCCTTAGTCCAGTACATAAGTGAAGTTATTTTGCTAGAGACCAACACACATTCTTAATGTGGAAAGTGGTATATAGCTTTTGTTTGCACAGAACTATTATTAAACAACCTTGGGATCCATCTAGTTGGGCACATATCTGTTCACGAGTACATTTCTAAAGCTAAAGACTCGGTTTGAAACCTCTGTCAGGAACACTGCAACTGCAGCTTATCACAAAGCTATCTTAAATCATGGTGGGTGGTGAAGTTGTCTTCCATCTGACATGTTAGCTGTCTGTCATTTTCCACTCCGTGTGGCTGCTATGACAATTTATACTTCAGGTTAGGGTTCCCTTTGCCTGAAAGCTGTTTTTAGCTACTTTTCAGCTAATATTGCTTGGGGTGGATCTAAAAGACTAAGTGAAAATCTGATAAAGACTAGAACTAGCAACTTTTTAGGTACACGAGGTTACAGTGCTGTGAGTTGCCATTTTCTGGATGTTACATGTTGGATCTGTGAAGGAAAATAACTCTTACCTGCTACTACTTTTTTTAGTATAGACCAAACTGAATATATCTGTCTTGTCCAACTGTCAGGATTGGTCTTTCTGTGGACATTACACAACATGATGCCTGTCGCATACGATTAGTGTGGCCCACCCTCTTCACCATGAGGTGAAGCCAGACTAGATTGTCCTCTGCCTTGTCTGCATATATATTTTTGGAGCACCCCAGGACTTGTGACAAACACCCAGTTCCAATCATGAGTGTGTGTGTATGTGTGAGGAGGGGGGATAGTTAGTATATGGATCCTTTGTGCAGGGGTTTCTGGAGTTAACTCAGCACTGCTCAGTACGTGTATGTATGGGGTCACCATGTCTTGAAATGCTGTTGGCTTTGGTGGGGTCCAACCCAATGAACTGTGGTAAATTGCAAACCTTTAGCTTTAGATTAATATCACACATAGTTTGTACTGCATGTAAGTAGGTGCCAAAGTGCTGCTCAAATGTGTGTTTATGGAACACCTGTTCTAAAACTTGCAGCAGTTTCCAAAAAGGTAACATAGGTCATTTCTGGATAAATTAAGCATATGAGTACTATGTGGAAATGGTTACAGCCATTTTTAACTTCAAGGTTATTGTTTTCAAATTTGTTCCTTCTATGTGTTTGGGGTCCTCTTAGAATCAAGGGCTGTCATCTATCTGTGTAAATATGGAAGCTATCAGGAAACTCTTTATTTTGACTGCAGCAGTTTGTCTACCAAGAACTCTTCAAATATAAACATAAGTGAACATTCTGCAGAAAAATGAGGCATATAGCTGTGGTGTTGAGAAAGGTCAGGTGTGTTCAGGGTCCCCCCCGCCCCCATAATTCTTTCATTTTCTTTAAGAGACTGAAAGAGCTTCAAAACTCTTTGAGGATTTAACCAGATACCATAATGGTTTAATGGATTTAACCATTAAAGTAATATACTTCACTCCTTTAAAGTAGATTAGAGTTTAAAAATAGCCTTTCCATATCTGTATACACGTGGCAGTTTGTTTTTTTTAAGGTAACTTGGGCTAGAGGAAACTCATATGTTCTCATCTCATTAATGTTTTCTCAACAGCATTCTGACCAAGGATCTTTACGGTAATTAGACAAACAGTTAAATGTCTCCTCCCTGATGTATGTAATGACTAACTTGGGAAAATGCTGCACACGCTACAATTACTTGTTTGCTAAATGTCCCTCTGCACCACTGTTTCAGCCCTTGATTACAAATAGCTGTTATATGTAGTTACCTGCTAATAACTTTTTTGTAAATGTGTCCTAATAATAGGGATGTGTGGCTCTGAATAGTATTTGGAGTTTGAATAACCTGAAAATAATATGACTTTTTCTTTTCTCCTCTTAGAACCCAACTTGGAAGCAACTCAGAAGTGATCTTGGAAGTCTGGGTTTTCTAAGCAGCAGTGTTTTCTCATGGAACTGTTGTTGGATAGGCTGGCAGTTGTAACTGAATAAGTGTTGTGGTTCACTTTCACATGCTTGTACTTTAATAACTGTGGTGTAGATTCTAAACTCAACATAACATATTTCTGTTCTTGCAAATAGCCATATTTAGTAAAACCCTCCCTTGGAAATCAAAAATGCTAAAATGCGCTTGGAAGTCTCATCTTTTGTTTAAGATTACATTAATTCTTAAACTTACAAAGAGGGATACAAAAAATAGCTTTGTCTTTAAAGCTGTCAGTATATGCCCTTACATATGGATCAACTATCAGTGATAAACCTCAGAAAAGTACAACAAAACATGTAAGGAAAGCACTCCTATATCCATGTGGCTGTTCCATGGTATATTACTGCAGTAGTGAAGGTCTAAAGACTTCTGTGAACTTAAATGGAAGATTCTGTGTAACTGTACATGAGAGTTGAATTGATTTAGACAAATTGGTACATTGGCCTCTTCTGCAGGCTGCCATCTTCTTTGGAATTTGAATCTAAACTTTCTAGCTCTTACTGTTTTAGAAAAGCCCATTATCACATCAAGCTTAAGCTACTTGTATCCACTCAGAAACATGGAGTGTGGGGGAGGATGAACTGACTGACTATATGGTAGTACATGGCACTGTTGGCCTCTTACTAGATTGCTGTTGAATCTAACTACTGAACTGTTATAAGCCTTGGTTTGGGTCAGAGTGTAGGTCTCTTTTACCACCAACCCCCCTACTTTTCTCCCCCCCACAGCTGGGGTTTGGACTGTCTCTAGGTCTGAACATTTCTTATTCCTAGACTGTACTTCCTCTACTGCTTTAACAAACCCTTCCTCAGAATCTTGCCAAAAGTTTATAAGCCTCTTAAAGATGCAGATGAGAGATGTGAGCAAACAGGCCTTATACATGGATCAACTATTAGCAATTTAATGCTAATCCTCTTGGCAGATGAGAATGTTGTATACAAGTAGCTTGTTTTCCAGTGCCCTTGGGAATTCTTAGAGAAGGTAGTTAACTAGGTTAGTCTCGTTAGAAGAGTGGCTTTGGTTACCAGTAACTAGTTCACAGAGGTATGAGCTTTCATAGGCAACAGCCTTATTTAGATGCTGTGAACAGACTGATGAAACAGGCTGTTGCCTATGAAAGCTTCTATGAACCAGTTGATCTCTAAGAAAACACCTTGTTCTGCCTTCTGCTTGGAAGTCCCCAGGAAAAGCAGGGTTACCTCCACTTTATCAGATTCCTGGTATAGGTAATTTTCCCTTAGCTTGAACTTCAAAAAATGTCCAGAATGAATACCTCCACTCCTGTGCCCTTGTCGCTTTTACTCCTGACAGGTGAGAAACCAGTTTTCCATGAAGGGGCTAATGTATTGTATAGCATACTTATACTTGAAC
This sequence comes from Gavialis gangeticus, assembly GCF_001723915.1. Classification (NCBI taxonomy): domain Eukaryota; kingdom Metazoa; phylum Chordata; order Crocodylia; family Gavialidae; genus Gavialis; species Gavialis gangeticus. The sequence continues at coordinate 223,547,890 of NW_017729032.1, forward strand.
ATAACTATAAAGATAATCTTTTTGACTGCTTTTAAGTCAGTAGTGTGATTCTTCAGAATGTCAGTCCAGTACATAAGTGAAAGAGATGAAGGGTAAAGGGTTGCAGATTCCTGGTGGAGTTAGCATCTTAGTAAAGCTACATAGTTTATAAGCACTCCTATAATGTTGTGGGACAGCATATAAAACCCTTGCCAAGGGAAAAATGGGGATGGGAAGAACAAGTTTGAAGGTATGGTTTCTTTAATCTCCCAGAGATTGGGAAGAGAGTAGAGCACATACAATGTACTTGGTTGAGGGGAAGATCAGGAGAATTGCAGTGAGACTCTGAAGCTGCAAAAGATAGAAAGGTGGCACACAAGGAGCTGATGGAAGCATGCCCAAATCACCTGATGCATGCAATAAGGTTGACTGACAGACCTTACAAAGTATGCAAGCTCTTAGTCACTTCACATACCAAGTACAAAGGCAAACATCAGAATGCAGAGAACCTGGAACAATAGATGAAATGGATGACCTACTATTAATCCTGATCAGCTGAGAAAGATAGGTGTTTTAATGACAACCAATTCATCTGGTCAGAGCACTTGAGGGAGATCTTAAGCAACTCAGATTCAAGTCCCTGCTCTAAGTGGTATCTTAGTTTCCTCTGTTTTCCTTGTAATACACTTTTTAAGGACTGAAATGTTTGGCCTAACCTAATGGCTTTGAGCTTGATATAATGTGTTAGGTAGAACTTTGTGGTGTGTGATACACAGATCAAATTTCATAGAACAGGTACTCTATGATTTATAAACCTCAACCTGTTTATCTGGGTGCTAAAGATTTCAGCTGCTTAAAGCTGTCACACCATTTCTGTAAAGCAGTTTTATATTGTTGATTTAAATAGTTGCAGTATATAGATAGAAAATGTGGAGAAAAAGTTGTTACCAAAGTGTTTCTGAAGCTTATTCTACAGTAGTAATTAAGGGTGCTGACAGACATGGAAAAAAATGCACTACTGCTTCTAGTAGAGCACATTCTTTGACTCAGCTCTGCAGCATCTGTAGAGATTAGGTGCTTCAGCGGGGCTTTTTGGTGTTTTTAGTTAAAGTTGATTCAATCAGCTATTAGGTAAAAGCACCAAAAAAGCCCCACTAAAGTACCTGATCTCTGGTGTTGGGAAAGGCAGGTGCAACTAACATGCTCCCTCTTCTGGGCATATGCTGGGCTCAGTGTAGGAGCACCATGAGTTTAAAGTAAAGCGCCGCTTTTTTTCCCCCACTCTGCAAACAGTCTATCTCCCCAGAAACTTTCAGAGTTATGCTCTGCTACCCCAGCATTTGAAACAAGGCAAGCTGTTTGAAGTTCAGCAAAAGGAACCAACCAAGAGTACTGTACCTGTACTCAGGACAGGTGTTGGATATGTTCACATTTATGTCAACAAAACTTAAGCACAAGTAGGTCTATGGTGTCCTGAATACAAATGCCTTTCTGCAATGAAACCTTAATGAGTTCATGTGAACAAACCTTTAGGATCATTGAGAGACTAAGCAGGTTGTGTACTATTGCGGGTACTAAAGCAAATTTGGTAAACCTGTTACTTCCCCTTCCTGTTGCTAAGGTTCTTCGTTACAGAGTTGAGATTCAAAAGGGTTGGCATTAAAGGTGACAGCTGTGGACAGAAGTGTTCTTGCTAATGCAACTAACTCCACACATAGGGAAAGCCAAATTTCAACACCATGGTAAAACTAGTGATGGCTGCAGAGCACTGAAAATAAGTTTGCAATAGATCAATCATGTCAGACACTATGGGCCATTTATTTCTTAATACTGTTCTAACAAAATCCAGGCAATAATGCTGCGTTAGTTTTGTTGGCACCACTTTCCATCACAGTGCAATGTACACATACAAATCTGTAGCAAAGAGAAAGCTTAACAAATCTTTATACCTTCCAGTAGAAAAAGGAGCTACAAATATTAACACTTGTTATACAGCATAACAGTGGTTAGAAGCTTTCTATTACACAGAAGGTAAACAATACTTAGGACAGCCCAAGTTCATTCCTGAGCAGTTTCAGAGTACTTGTTCACTGACTTCCTGTCAAATAGGTTAGAAAAAGTTAAGGCACTAGTAAACATGGAACACTGTACTACTAAACAGCAAAATTGGAGCCCTTCATATTGCCTTTTAGGGGCAGACAAGAAAGACACTACTAGAGTAGCCTCCAGTAAAAGGTCATAGAAAAAACGAATCTGTAGAGCTCATGATCCTGAATTGCTGGCTTAGCAAGAAATTTCTTTACTAAATATGCATGTAAGGAGGATGAAGAGCAGCTTTCATAGACATGATTTACTTTATAATCCACTTACTGCTATCCATAAATTAAAGAAAGTGATATTTAAAAAAAAACAAACATGAACACAGCTGGAATACTTTTCACAACAAAGTCTATCTTCTGATCCTGAATATTCCAACATTTATTTTCAGTATGTACCCCAAAAAGAACAAATAAAAATATTTGCAGAATAGAGTTTAAAAATCCCTTTGATGTATTGTATAACAAGTAGGAATTTGGTGTCCCTCACAGAGGCTGAAATCTTCTAAATAACAAAAGACTTGGTGTGCTTGAAATTCTAAATGAAAAAAAGAAAAGAAATGAGCAAGGTGACACTTGAGTAATGGCTCAGATATTTTCAGCAGAACATCCAGCTTAGCATTCATTCTGCTGAAATGCGTGCAACTTTATTCAGGACTCCAGGTTGGAAAATGGAACCAACTAACACATCATGCATATTCTACCCAGAAATGTGATAAAATCTTTATAATGAGATGGAACTCCTCACAGCAACTGAATACTGGACCTTGAAGACTGACCTAGGAATGTCACTAGGAGGTATTTAAGAATAAGAAAAATAGTTAATGCTTCTATAATAATGTTTTCTATCTTAAAAATACTTTTCTGTTGAAGTACAATTTCAGCAGAACACAATTATGTATGTTGTTAAGGTTGATGAGTATTCCTCAGATTCTCTTTCCCTTCCCTCTCCTCAGAATTAAAGGGAGGGGGCATGCCAAGAAAATGCAAGAGGAAATAAGCCTGGTTTATAAAGTTTTGATTTAGGGGTAGAATAGAATTTCACATAAAAGCTAATTCTTTTTGACATAACCCCCAGCAAGTCTAATGCATGCTCATTCGCTGGGTTCGAGTACAGAGGTCTCATTTCAACGTTGGACTGAGAGCTAAAACTCTCCTCACTCTATATCCCCTCAAACAATAGAGGACCAGCTAAATCCACTCTCATGAGCTAAGAGAATGAAAATTAGCAAGTTTTGGACTTATGCAAGTAGTGTGGAAGATGAGAGGTGCTACTGATTGAGGCAGAAGGGAACGAGAATTACAGATACTGTGTTTACAGGTTTTCAACTTACGCATTGGCGATCATTTGGGAGGAAGAAACTGGTCATATGTGATGCACATGTCAACAAACTTCTATTTATTAAAGGCAGGGAAAAGATGGTTCTGATTATATTCTCCATACAGCATGGGATGTGTGGCATCCCAATATTTAATTCCTTTGAATTTTTTCTCATTTTAACAAGGTTTTCTTAGAACAAACACTCTGCTAGTCTTCAACTAAAATGAATTGGGACTAACCACTACATCTAAATACCGGTTGTTTAGCAGTCTTTACTCATTTTAGCATTAAAGTGGGTAGTTATGAGAAGTGTATTGGTGGGCTCAGGGACAAGTCTATACATACCCAAGCTAAGTGCAAGATACTTGCCTTTTCACTTGCTGTAGGTGGATGGTCAGAATTCTTCCTGTTAATAGAGCAAATAAAGGAAGATTAGCTGTTTGATTTCTCTGCTTATACTTTTAACTTTCAAGAGTAACTTATTTTAGCACAGATTTATCCACTGTACATAGAACCCCATCTTGACTTCCAGTGTATAACAGTAATTATCTTGCAGAAAGATTAACAAGACTTGGCAATCAGCAAACATTGAGTTTGGGAACGCACTGAATTTCAGAATAGAGTGTTTGGCAATGTGATTTTTCATGCTCTGATCTGACTTTTAGAGTATCTCAGTGAAGGATAGAAACTTAACCATTTTTAGTGATTACAATTAACCAACTCAGTGATGGAGAAAGGGGGAAAATTTTTGCTAAAAAATATTCTTTCAGAGGCACAAAATAATAGCAACATTTTCTATTCTATACTAAGGGCATGCTCCTTGCCACTTGTCCACTACAATACCTGTAATAAATACTCTGGAAGCAGCTATGCAGCCAAGTCAGTATACCAAACTAGCTTTTACTAGCTTATCATTTTAAGGCTCCTACATGTGCTGCATATGCAGTTTGTAACCACTGAAAATAATTTCCAAGAAGCTTTTAAAAGTAATCTTTAAAGATAAATTAATAAATTACTTGTTTCTTTTCTTTACCCACACATGATCATGCAAGCTATAAAAACTGAACTTAGCAAGCCAGAAAAAAATGCGAGTTCTAGCTCAGAATTTTAGCTCCATATGTGGATACATAACTCAGACTGTCTCATAAAATAGACTGGCAATTGTCAATTTCTCAAAAAACATAGTCTGGTATATTTCCTAGGGAAAGACTGAGGAATATTCTTTCATCCTGGTTCACAACTAATTTTCAGACAGAAGATGCAGATGCAGATTTGGGTACCAATTTTTGACCTAGCTAATTAGCTACTAGGTATTAAGGCAGACCAAATGTATGCCTGCATCTGAATTGGAGAGCTGAATTATAATCCTGAAAGTTTACTTCTACGCGTTTCACAATAGTGTTTGGCTCATTTATTACAGCCAGTCTGAAGTTTGTCGACAGATTATTAGAAAACATAGTGATAAAAATCCAGACATTCCCAAGAGAAAGGAGCAAACTGGAGAATACTTTAAAGCAAATAATTAAAAGTAAAATTCTGAAAATCTCACACAACTATGTCTTAGGATCACACAGAAAACCCTTCCTCCCCCCAAAAAATAAATCACATTTTGTACATCATAAGTAGAAATGAACTTAAGTGATATGCAAGAGAATGAACAAACAAATGAACATCAAATAATTATACTTACCCAGAAGAGCTTTCTTCTGGGGGCAGAGGGGAAAGAAAAACAAATATCTTTAATGTAAAATCACTTTCCCAGCTGACAAACATCATTTGATACATCTGCTGTGGACTGCTGATTCTTGCCCTTCCTTTTCCCTTAATTTCTGGCAGCACAAATTAAATTTAGCTTCTCACTTGTGGGTGAGCAAATGACAGACCTTTGCATTAGTCCATCATGACACTGTTCCAAAGCTGGACAACTCCCCTCTAAAGTTACTGACTTACTCCTGAAAGCTTTCAGCTGCTTGTTTTCCTGAATCCAATTGCAAAAAATCAGCCTGCCACTCTAAAGCAGGATTTTAATATTCTCTTTCAGACACAGATTAATTTTCATGCATCAATGTATGCCTGCTGTATTATACTCTATGGCCTCTAATGTCAATAGCATAAGAAGACTGCCCTCCAATGCCTTCAACTAGCTATATAATAAAGTTCAACAAAAGCAAAACATTTCTTGACACGCATTTTTGTTACTGCCCAGCAGATGGAGCCAGCAAGTCCATCTTGATCCAAATGCAAGGGTGAATCTGCAGGTTTGTCTGCAGGCCAAACTCCCCAGAGGTGCTCTTATACCCACAACGGCGCTCTCTCCCTCCATGACACACTTGGCATATAACTTCTTTCTTCAGCTAGAGACTTCGTACCTAAGCAGTCACCTAGGTTAGATTCTGCCTCTGTTGAAGTCAGAGTTAATTTTCTTCAGTGACTGGCTAAGCTCACTTCCTGAGTATTGGGAAAGCCATCAGTAAAGATTTAATGCTTTCTAGTATTCCTGAACATCCTCATCTTTGCATAAGAAAGAAGCTTCAACTGCCTGAATTCCTGTTCAGTAGTCATATGAAATTAACTTGGCAATTCCATCTCTTTTTCTATTGCAAAAACCAAACCGGGAATGATAAAAATAAGTAGGCAGAACAATTAAATATAGGTGAGCTCCTCCACTTTCAATAGCAATGCTCTTCTTAACTTTTTCGTGCAAAATCAGACCCTGTAAGAATAGAGTGACTTTTCTTGACTACCGGCTATTTTTTTCCTGATTAGTCAGTAGAAATATTTAAACATAGCAAACCTTCTGATGTTCATAACACATGAAAGATTTTGTTTTACTTACTTGAAAAGTAACCCTTTCTTTGTGCGTGAAATACCCCAAGTCCGCATAATGCCATTATCAGAGACACAATTACTACAGCAGCTATGATTCCGCTTACATTAAGGTCGTCTATAATTGAGAACAATGAATCCAGTGTTAAAAAATAATCTTGCCAAAGTAGCTATTTTACCCTGTAAGAATTCCTGGCAGCAGAGGCACTCATAACTATAGAAAACAATATGTAGATGGCTGGGACATAAAAGTTATCAGCAACCCAAAATGTTGACAGAAGAAGTATTTGCTGCATCGCAACTACACACATATAGCAAAAACCACAGTTACCAGGAGTCTTTTTGATACATGTTGTATTAGGAACCAAAGAGTAAAATCTGGATAGAGACAAGGAGGTATTTTTTCTTCAAAAGAGAATCTAACCCAATTTACACACATATACACAGCAGAGGGAGAGTATATCCTGAAGCTTGTAAATGCAAACAGCTGCTCCAAGTAGATTTTTTTTAATTAGTTTGATTAAAATAGTATTAACATAGCAGCTGATCAAAGTGTTGGGACAGAATTACATTAGTGCCACTAGTAACTTTACAGGTGGGTGAACACTATTTACTGCCCCAGGGCTTCTGACCTAAGTAGAAGAGAGGTTTTTTAATAATGAAAACATCAAGGCCAAAACATTCCATCCCCCATGCCTAAAGTTATACTCCCAGAACCATATTTGGCCACCTAAATAGAAGAAGCCATATTTTTCAGGTGATGAGCAATCCTTAGCCCACTAATTAAGGAGAGCTAAAGAGACTTAGCACTTCTTAAAAAAAAAAATCAAATGATTTCTAGTGAAGTACTTTTTATTTCAAGGCCTGACTTCAGGCATGTACATTTGAAAATTTTAGCTCGAAAGCTTATCATTGCTCATCTCAAGGCACACCAAAGTCTAACTTAGATTAATGTTTTCCTAGCAGATGAAGTCAGTCTTGATAAAATATAGTATTTGCTCAAATGTACTAGAAGTGGCTTAAAGACCCGATTAAAAAACAACTTTCCATTCAGTTTAGTCGGCTTTCATCCAGGCCCTAAGAGTAAGAGATGTAAAGAATGATTTAAAAGGTTCCTGACAAAATGTATCAACTTTCCATTGATGATTATAATCCTTTTGGAAACCTAAAATATTTCCTTACTGACTTCACTCTGTCACACGGGCAGCACTTGTTAGTATTTTGCAGAGGTAGTCATAAATGCTGGCCTCCTGGAACAGATTTTTTTTCTTAACGGAAAAGACATAGTTGTACTTGTTTACAGAACAAAGGCTACATCCAACAAGTTACATGGATATTGCAGACTTGATAAGGACCAGAAAGCACAACATTTTTTTTGGTCTATCAAATTTGACAGTGTTCCTGTAAACAGACATAAATGTTACTTTTATTTATTTACTGTAGTTCTTTATTACTGTTTTCTGATAAGAAATACTTTTTTTTAAACTTGCTACATTAACGTCTTTTATAAAAGCATCTCAAAAGGAAAATATCTGTAAACCAAGACTTGCAGATAATGCTTTACCGTGTCTGCAAAAATACTCTTAAATGTTAATATATTCACAGAAGGCACTATTGTTCTGTGGAGTTAATGCATAATAATCTTCTGGATGTTGGCCACTTGATCATTCTAAAGCACTCACCACTAGCCAGTCTTTGGTAAAATTTGTAAATACAATCTTCTGTACTGCTGCTTCTAAAGTGGAAAAATACAAACATACAGAATGCCTCCTTAAATGGCACTCATAACAAACATCACATAATTGCCTTTCATTCTAGTACTAGGTGGACTTAATAATAAAAATATGTAGTTTCAACCCTATCTTAGCTTTTTCTCACATGTAATGTACAACAGAATATTTCCTGTCAGAAGGTTTGTTGGCCTTGGTTCGCTTTTGACACTTACCCACTTGCATTCGCTTCACAGAGCACTTCTGGGGAAGTCCAACTCCATTAAAGGCTTCACAATAATATTCTCCAGTGTCTGTCTTTGAAACGGTGTTAAACAACTTTTAAAATAGAAAAAGCAAATGCAGAAGAGGCATAGTTATCAAAAGGGATAAGGAAAATGCAGTTTCCTGCAGAATGAAATTCTGACCCATCTATGTTTATTTTTATCCCAAATTAGACAAAAATCAGGGCAACAGCTTTCCACTTTTGACGCATGGTTTTGAATCAGTGTCTTCCTCATCTTAGATCAGCTCCTAAACATATACCCCACTATCTGCCTCTGCTAAGTTAAGAGTTAATTTCCTTCAATATTCCAGTCAGTGGTTAGCCAAGGTCAGTTTATGAGCCCCCACCCACAAAATATTTTACTCTTAATTCAGCATTTCCCAATGATAAACATTCCATGAAAAAAATCCTGAAAAGTTTCAGTTTCAGCATTCCTCAGATAGAAAGGGAGTAATCCATTTTATGGATTTTACCCCAAAATGAAGTGTTTCATATTTTTGGCAAATCAGTATTTTCTGGTGAAAAAATGTCAGCTTTACAGAAACTACACTTTCCATCAGAAATTTATTGTAAAGGACAATTCCCCAACTAGCTCTAGTTATCAAATACTAATCAGTAGGTTTGTTAGAGCTAGAAAAATAAAGGAAAGAGACATCATCTAGACCAGTGGTTCTCAAATGTTTTTTGTACCAGAACCTATTTGTAAACATTGATGGCCAGTCCCAACCTAGTGCCCCTCACTCCTTACCTACTGCCCCCAAGCCCCAGCCCCCCCAGTGTATGGGGCAGAGGGGTGTGTGGGGATTCGAGGCCTCAACCAGTCCCTCACAAGCTGGACCTCTGCCGGCCTGCAAGGGAAAAGCCACGGTTTCCCACGTTTTTCTCCTTTAAAAGAGAATCCATTTTTTAAGTTTGACACATTTTTAAAGTTTGTTTGTGACCCTTTAATATATTCTTGCAACCCATGGGTTGAGAAACTCTGATCTAAACCAGACAGGGGTTGGCAATCCATGGTGCCTGGGCCAAATCTGGCCCATGGAGTCATTGAATTTGGCTTGTGAACATAGTGCTTTGGCAGCAGTTGCTCTCCCCATTAGGCTGAAGAGAGAAGCAACAGCAGTGGGGTCCTAGTATCCATCTTCATGTCTACCCACCTCTGATCCAGGCTGGGTCATTCTGGCTTGTCACTTGAAAAGATTGCTGACTTCTGATTACACAATCAGTTCTCAAAATTATTGGTTATTTTATTCTTTTTAAAAAATGAAGTATGCTGTTACTGATGTCAGTTTCATATGATAAATGTCAAGAAAGGGAGAGGTAGCTTTGGCAGCTAATCCTAACCTGAAATTAATGACCTTGGTGATTTAAAAACTGGTTCTTCTGAGAGCCACAACACTGGCATGTTCTCAAGTTGTCCACTAGCATATGTAGCAAGTCTCAAAGTTTTGTGCATTTGTGTGGGGTTATTTGCAGCTTCTCTTTCTCTATAAAACAAACCCATATCGTTGTATTTGTAATAAATCTTGTTAGGTTTTCCCCTACTCATTCTATATCTAAAGATAGTAAGGGAGAGCTATGCAAAGTCAAGATTTATAAAACAGACTAATACGTCTAGATACCCAGCTCAGTGCACCTTAAAGAACCCTCATTATCAGAGAGGCTTCTGGTCATCTATCCTCTAGAACAGAGGTGTCAAACATATGGCCCAGGGACTGGATCTGGTGCATGGAGTCCTGCCACCTGGTTCCCTGTGCTACCCCTGGGTCTGAGCAGACCCAAACGGGGCATGGCATGTGCTGGACTAGCTCCAGGGGTACGGCCTGGGACACACCCCACACAGTGTCAACCCCATATGCTCTAAGACTGCATCGCATGGGTGGGTGTATGCAGCACAGATCCCACAGCAACCAGAATGGGTGATACATATGGCACAGTCTGGCTGGGGGCTCTAATGTGGATCTCAGACAAGCCACAGCAGGTACCGACCCACAAGTAGCACCTGCTTGGGCTAGACTGTACGACACAGTGCCAGCTCTGGGATGCACACTGTACACGGTGCCTACCCCAGCAACTCCAGGACTGTGTGACACATGTAAGTTCCAACTCCATGGGTGCCCTGGGGCTCGAGCACCCATCCAAAAAACTTAGTGGGTGCTCAGCACCCACAACCCATGGCTGTGTTGGTGCTTGTAGATGTTAAAAATAAATCAACAAAAACAAACAAACCATGCTTTGCCAGAAGCAGAGCAATCTGGCTCTGTAGCATCTGTAAAGACTGGGTGCTTCAGCGGAGCTTTTTGGTGCTTTTAGCTAAAGTTGATTAATCAGCTATTAGATAAAAGTGCCAAAAAAGCCCCACTAAAGCGCCCAATCTTTACAGATGCTGTGGGTTGAAGTAATGCACTCCCTCCTCTGCATATGCATAGTGCTTGGCGTGAGAATACACCAAGTTTAAAAGTAAAGCACCATTTTAGGCAGGGTGGGAGGGACGGTTGCTGGGTTTTTTTGTTTTTTACATCTGCAAGCATACACTGGCAAAAAACAAAGTCAGCACCTATGGCCACGTGATGCCAGCACCTATGGCCACATGTGATGCCAGCACCTACGGCCACATGTGATGCCTGATCCAGCCAGCAGCTCTTTCCCTGTCCTGTGGCCAGCACTCCCTGCTGCAGCTGCTCGCATCCCACACGAGGCTGTCGGGAGCAGGCACAGGCAGCCCCAGGTGGGCTGCAAGCACCTGCAGTGCGGGGCGCTGGGCACAGGGCAGGTGAGGGGCCGCTTCCCCCCTCCGCCCGTGCTCAGCTTTTCCCCAGGCTCCTCCCCTGCCCAGGCTCCTCCCCTATCCTTCCCCCGTACCTAAGGTTCCAGCACGGGGCAGCCATGTGGTGCCAGGCCAGAAGTGGGACAGCCTGGGGCTTCTGGCTGGGGAGGCCAGGCTGGGCAGCCTCTGCTGTTGTGGGAGCCTGCCGGGCTTCCCCTGGGTCCTACTGCCCTTGGTTCCTGTAATTTTCTAAATTTTTTAGAGGCCCTATGGGCCAGATAGAATGGCCTCATGGGCCGAAGGCCATATTTTGCCCACCCTGACATAGAATCATAGATAAGTTGGGCTGGAATGGACCTCCAAAGGTCACCTAATCCAATCCCCTGTCTGAGGCAGGATAAGCCAAATCCATAATCTTAGTAAAAAACTACAGTTAACCCTGACACAACACCCTAACCTGCCACAGATAAGCAGGGGGACCACATCAGCCACATCTTGGTGTAAAAAAAAAAAAAAAAAAAAAGGATATCCCAGGAAGTTATCCATGCTCCCTGCTACAGATGAAAGCAAACCCCTCCACATACCAATTTGACCATGGGGAAAGTTTCTTTCTGTGACCAAATATGGTGATCTGACCTAGAGTGGAGGGGCAAGACCCTCTAGCCAAACTGCTCTGCATGCAGTGCCTGTCCCTGCCACTCCAGGATCCATGCTGCACACAATGCAGGTCCTGGACCAACTGGAGCAGCTTCCAGATCTGGTAGGCTAGGGGGTGGAGGAAGGGTCCATAGGGCTGGATGAGTCTGGCACCCTGCTCTAAGATATGAATACTTGATCATCCACAAAAGCAAGATGCTGGAAATTACTAGCCATTTTTAAAACCTTACCTTAGAAGATATCATTAATACAAATAGGTTTTGGTCGTCTTCCAAATGTTCTGGAAATTATGCCTCTGCTCACTTTGTACCTATTCCTGTATCCACTGACTTCACTGGTAAAGGACTGAACCCTTTATGGTCCAGCTAGATATTTTTATTTCCATTCACAAGCTGTATCTCCCATTGGCCCCTTCTAAAAAATCTCTAATTGCCATTCTAACCTCTTAAAAGCCTCCTTAACACCTACTTCTGTGGAGAGATACCAAATCATTCACAAATGGCATAGTTTAGGTAACTGACAACTATACTGCTGACTTTTTATTGCTACCTCATCCTTTCAATCCAGCCTCATTGGATTTTATCCATTTCATCTACTTGTCTTGTCATGTAATAAGCAAGTGATGTTATTCCTACTCTACCTAGCTCAATATAGCCCCTGTTCTCAAGCAAGCCTCCCATACACTACTGTAATGCCTCTAAACTCTTTTTAGATAACAAGGAAAGAGTTAACCAAAATGATCTTACCAGGGTTCCAGATTTTTTATTTAGGACATAAGTAATGTTTGCTTTTGCACTGCCTGTTCCTGAAGTTTCCACTAAAGCAACACCATTCTTAAACCACTTGTACTCAGAAGCAGGAGAACCTTCATTTTCTTTGCATCGCAGTTCTACTACTGTTCCACTCATTGCTGAGCTGGGCACTTCACATGTTGGAGTAGCTGAAGCCACTGAAGAACAAAAATTGTATTCATTTTTCCAGTAGTACAAGTATTCTCAAGTGGCATTCACAGTTCTATTACAATTTCTACATAAGCATACAAGGAGTGTCAAAATTGCTCAATATTAAAATAATAAGATAGATGAATGGGGGCCAGCCAAGAAAGAATGGGCCAAAAGACCAGGAGCCAGGGACAGGAAGGAATGGCTTGATCTCAGCCCCATAATGCCCTACTGCGTCTCCCTTGCTCTGCCCCACCCATTACCATATAATTCTAGTCCTAGATCAGCTTCCAAACCCTCACTCCTTTACTCCATCTACCAGCACATAGCTTCAAACAGGAAGCAGTGCATCAAAAGAATAAGGAGATCAGAATTTTCCATTTAAATTTTTAACTTTTTATTGAAAAAAGATTCTAATTTCAGTTCAATTTGGCTAGAAATAATTTTAGGAATGGTGTCTCCTCAGTTTGTTCCTTTTTTATTAATTAGTTGTAAGGATTGGTCAAAAGAGGGTAGGTGTTTTTTGAAGCTTGTTTTTAACCCCTATCATTCTCTCTTTAAAAGTTTTCATGTAAAAATCCATTTTTAAAAAATAGTTATTTTGAGGGGAGAAAACTGCTTTTCCACTTTTTTTGTTTTTGTAAGCTCTCCCTCCCCAAAGCAGAGGAGGATGGAGGAGTAAAAATGTATATATGTGTATGCACATACCTGCTCCTTCCTCTGCACTTTTTCTTAATGAGAAATACACAGAAAGTGAAAGAAAGGGCTCTGAGGTTATCTTTAAAAATAGTCTAAATTTATCAACTGGTAAAGTTGTCAAGGGTTTACTTATTTAAATACAGGGAGGAAATTGTGGCATCTCCAAACAACAAATGAGAAATGTTTGAGAAACTGATAATGGTGACAGATGCTGCTGATAAATAGATGACACTGTGTTGTACTTATCTAAACCATCAACAACTAAATGGCTGTAATTTGTATAAAAGTAATTTTTCCACATAATGAGAATTAGTATGCTTGCTGAGTGTTGACAACTGGAATAATTAGTAACAACATTTATTACTGGTATTAGTTTCTTATTCATAGTAACGTTTTCAATCAAAGAAACTATATATTCAGCATTTTCATATTTACAAAATGCAAACATGAACAAATCTCCTTTGCTAACAAAGAGAATGCCTGGAAAAAGGCCCCCCACACAGACCGAGACAACCAGTGTTTATGCCTCCCACTACCTGCTACCCTTCCGACAAAAACCCAGATAGTTAAATTGAAGATTCTACCCAACACTGTGAGAGTAATGGTAGCCTCTGCCAGATCTTGTGCCTGTTTGCCTGGTGCACTAACTTCACAACGGTATTCTCCAGAATCCTTTCGGGTCACGTTTCTAATGCGAATGCCGATATTCAACATTTCCGCTCGACCTTTAAGGTCACCTTTAAAAAAGGAAACAAAAAAGTAAAGAAAACAAACCAACCAACCAAAAATCCCCAGAGATGATCTGACAGATAGAAATGTATTTCTTAAAGATCAAGTCCATTCTAGAAATGAAATATGTCACGGATTTTTCAGCTTGTTTTACATAGAAACATTAGAAGTGCCACACTGGGTCCATCTAACCCAGTGTCCTGGCTCTGATGGTGGGAGGAGTGTATGTTTTAAAGGGAGAGCACTGAACCAGGCATATCTAGAGTGGTCTATTTCCTACCCATTGCCCTTCCTGATATCCACCAATGTTGGTTTGGAGATGCTAGAGGAAACATTTACAGTCATTCTGTTCAACAACTATCTATCACACATAAATTTCTCTAGTCTCTAGCATGGTGTCTAGTTTTGACACCACACAAGACATTTACATAGGAATTACTTTTTGCTTTTTGAGGGTTGAAAATATTTATGTTTCACTTTTCAGTGATAAATATTTATTTTTTATAAATATAAATAATATATTAGGTATTATTCTAGCTGCCCAATTTTAGCTCAATTCCCCATGGGCTGGAAGTTGTGCCTGTGCCACAGACAGGAGGCAGGAGGGTAAGAAGAAATGGGGAGGGAAGCACCAGCAGCAGCAGCATGGGTGCAGCTCCCAGCTGCTTGACTCAAGTGCAGAAACAGGCACATCTCTCAGCTGCTGATGTGCTGCTCAAGCTCCCCTGGCAGCCCACATCAGATCAGTGCAAGGTTGTTCCCACCTGCAGCTTGTAAAGGTTGTTAGCTGCTGCTATAAACTATACATTTTCAGGATCAGAATTAAATACTCTAAGGTGAAGACTATCCCTGTTGAGCATAAAGGCAAATGAATTACCTATGAAATGCACACAGTGTCCAGCAACATAGGTGCTGGAATACTAAGATTTCTGATTTTGGCAGCACAGGGAATCTCCAGCATGCTTTTATAGGACTTCGTAAACTGTCTATGGTTTAGAATCAGAAGGTTTAATATGATATTCATGACAGAAGATGTGGCCTTGCAGGTTGATTTTCTCCATAGTCGATGATTGAAATTTTTTTTTTTTTGCAGGTAGTATAAAGTTACAAATTTCTTTCAAAAGTTTGAATTCTGGGAAAAATATGGGAGAGGAAGATAGGACAAAACTTTACAGTAATTTTTTTAACAGAAGATAGAAAAAGTTCATAATAGAAAACCTGAATTTTGTGATTATCAGTTTTCATTAAAGACTAAAATTTTTGCTTGGCTTGAAAAAAAGTCAGTATTTGATTAAGTGAGCTTTGGCCTATGAAACTGTGCACTACATATATAAATTACACAGACACAGACACACACACACGCACTTTGGCTAGTCTATATGGTATAAATCTATCCTGCCTTCTGCTTGGAAGGTGAAAAAAATGTCACAAAAGTCACAAGTGGTTTAGTAAAGATGTGGCCATATGAAAGCTCTGAGTATATTTGGAATGAAATATGCAACATGGGCATTTAATACCTGCACGTAATTGCATACGAAGTTTATAATGTCTATTTGCCAAGCTTGCCACTTCCGTGGACAAAACAGGCACAATTAGGAATGTGCAAGTCTAACAATAAAACTAGCACTGCTTGTAAGTTCTGCAAACCAAATAGCTCTAGGTTTATTATTTTCCTCCCCAACCTTTACTTACTAAAAACACATTTCTTCCTCAAAACTTAAAAGCCAAATAAATTATTTTAAAGATGTTCATATATTCCTGGATTCTACTGTTATAAAATAGGATGCATTTAAAATGTATTGTTGAATTGTATGTATGAACTGTATATTGAACTGTATTCCAGCCATTCCTAAACATTTGGCTTTATATTAAAAATATCTTTCAGATGCATATCTAGAGGATTGCAAAGCTGCAATAAGAATAGGTCATTTCCTCTTTATTTACATATAGCTCAGTTTCTGGAAGGATTCAGGGAACCTGCATTGTCATTTTTTTCAAGCCTAAACAAAAGACACTAAAAAAATTAAAAAGTTAACTTAATCTATAAATCAAGGAGAAACTCATTGTCAGAGGCTCAGTTAAAATAATTTTCTCAGGCTTCCTCTTCTTGAAGATTTAATAAGTCTAGGAAGCCATTTACATGGTCAAGGATATCCTTCATCATCACAAAGAAAGTCTGGAAAGTCTGTTTGTCATTAATATTCAGAAAAGAAAACAAGTTGCATTTTAGCAGTTTCATCATTTTAACCCATCAATCTTCAAGATTGCAGCCTCTTACCTGTAAACGCACTATTATAGTAGACAAATGAGACTCCACCAGTTCCTCTTTTCTTCCATTCTATTCTTGGAGTAATAGTCTTTGGAACCGAGGGTCGGCAGCTAAGAATAGCCTCTATGAAAAAGAAGCAAGGCAATGATCAGCATTTTACCCCAGATTTAAGCCTCACAAAGATAAGAAATGATCTGAATATTTTTTGTATGAAATCAAAAATATATTCAGTAAGAGCCAAATTGTCCACTCAAAACTGACTTCCAGGGTTAAAAAAAAAGGAATAGAGAACAGAATTTAAACAGCTTCCCTTGCCAGTCACAAATATCTGAGAACCCTAAAGCAGGCTGGCTGCTTGGGCTGTAGCTCTTCCCAGTCTGGCCACCCCATGCTTCTCCCAGAAACAGGTGCTAAAATGTGTGGAACTGTCCTGTACACTTACTTCTGGGAGAAGGGAGAGAGGGAAGAAGGAGAGGTAAAGGAAATGGAGGAAGGACCAAGGAGGGCTGCAGCCCGAGCCAGCTTTCCTATCTTGCTTCCAGATTTAGAGAATCCAAATGTGGAAGTGTGTGCACGCTGCAGCCCTGTGCATGGGACAGTGGCTGTGTTGTGGCACTCCTGAGGAGATCTCATGTTGAGAACCTCTGTTCTTAACCCCAGTTATGAACCTCTGTGGTAGAACCATGTTAGTGAGATAGTGCACGTGAGCTAATAAGCTAGTTCCAGAGCTAGTGCGTAGAGATCCTGTTTTGGTAACCAAGGCACCCTTGCACCAAGTAGAATGCAAGTGTATGTATGTGTACTAGGATGGATGTGCACTAGGGCATTCACAACTAGTTTAGGACCTCTGTTTTGAGCTACATAGATTTACACACAGAGCATTTCATTTCTAGGTTATCCACTATATGCAGAGCAGATTCAGGAAGACCAAAGGCCATTTTGTCTCCAGTGGTACCCATCTACTTTTTAGTGGACACATCACAACACACACAACCACCTGCATTAACTCTCACTTGTTGCCAATCTCAGAAAGTGTGCCTGAGGACTGAATAAGTGAAGACAACAAAGTTGTCCCTCCAGACAGAGACCAAGATGCATTACCAGGGTATTGTGAGGAAGTCTGTACTGTTGTTTTCCCTGCTCTGCCAATGAATAGAATGTTTCATAACTCCAGGGCTACCAGCGAGGCACCTTTCATGAACAGTGAGATTGCATACAAAACAAGACTGCTTAAAAAAAAAATCCAGCAGCAGCGAGAGCGACTCCTTTTCCGCAACAGTTTTCTTTACAAAAGCATGTGTGTACTCAGGAAGTCTGAAGTTCCTGACGGCAGGTTGAATGGGATGGGTTGTGGCGTTTCCTGCACTTCAAGATTTGCTTTAAGTTTCCTTTCCATTTTATATCATCTGCTTTGTTGCCTTTATAACAATTTAAACAAATCTATTACTCACAGTCAGCCTGTCTTCACTTTTGGCCTCTGTGTGTGTTGGTTGCCTGACTGAGGTGGGGGCAGCTGAGTTACAGCGTTCTAAGCTCATGAATTTACCTGTACTTTGTGGACAAGATTTACAGTATACTGTAGTTGTTTCTCTCACTTGCCCAGACTTTTTTTTTTTCTTTTTGGCATTCATTTGCTTTTACTTCAGCGCCAGGGCTGAAGCCACCATCAATGACCCTGTCCTATCAGGAGGGAGAAAACAGAGCCCACTGCTGAGCTCACAGAATGCTTCCTGCTAAATTCAGAGGTTTATGTATAGCGATGAACATGCAGCATAGGTCTCTTCACTGTAAACCCAGGGGAGGCAAAGCACTCTAATGCAAGGATGTCAAACATGCAGCCCATGGGCCGGATCCAGCCCCTGAACCCAGGTCATCTGGCCTGAGCACTTTTCTCCTGCTCCTCAAACTCAGTATCTACAATCTCACAATAGCAAAGAGTGGATGCTAAGGGAAACCATATATATGCAGGGCCTACCAAAATTTATCTGGTCCCCTCCCCTTTCTCCCAAATAGCCTCCAATATTCAGAGGCCTAGGAAGTCCTAATTTGAAAGTTGTACCCCATGGCTATCATGTTTATTATCTGCTGATAGACCTATCCTGAACTAACTGATTTCATCCTCTTTTCAACCTGGTAAAATTATCAGCCTCTGCAACATCTTGTGGCAATGAGAACTGGAAGACAAAAAAAATGAATGGTTAAAGGAAGAAAGGTATGAATGGACATCCACTTGTTTACTTGAGTGTAAATTATTAAAGAAAAAAGTAACTTAAACTTATTCCCTATTGACTGTGCCCAATTGATAAGTGGAAGGTAGGAAAATATAATTTCCACACAGGAATGGTATTTAAAGATCAAATGGAAAATTACATATTTTATTTTTATAACAAAAAACTTATTTTAGAGGTAAATTTACGGTATGTTTTTTCTCATTTCACTCCTCAAACTTCGTGGCATTAATTAGGTTTAAAATACACAGTTCTCTGCTCCAATAATATATATCGCCTAAATAAATACAGTATTTTATTAGCATTGGGGAAATAAAAAGTGATATTCTCATCATAGTCAAACATGGATATGGGCTTGGAGATTGAAAGTTTGCATACCTTTCTCAATATATATATCTTGATCTGTATCTTGAGGGTGAAAGGATCTTCCACAATTCATAGTTGTGCTAAAAGCAGTTCACACACTTCCACAACTGCTCCTTTGTACTAGATGCAGCGTGACAAGCTTGGCACCATTTTCTATTTCCATTTTGTTCAGATACTAGTGCTGCTAATAAGGGAAATGCTGCTACATAAAGATAAAGACACCCAAATAAAATGCAACAGGAGAGGAAAGCAGAGAAAAAAAGGACTGAGATACAGGGAGTACAAGAACGTGTTATTAGGCACCAATGGGGAATAAAGAGATGATATATGAAATCAAGACATAAAACACACTAAGATAGTGTTTATCAAAATGGGATATGTAGTGACAATCTAGAAATTTTAGGATAGAGAGGAATAGGAAAGCAGAAAGGAAGGGGAACTAGTCTTTATTTCTCCATATATAACTATGATACGTAGATAATTGGAGTTGCTGCAGTGACGTAAAATGTTATTTTTAACTTATCCATCATGTGGAATTATAGCAATAATAACCCTATAAATAATAACAATAGTTTAATAACCACTAACTCACTGAACTCATACATAGTATATATCCTGATCACTCCCCTAAGGGGTGTATTTCAGGCAGCTGCACACAGTGGGGAACTAAGTGGCTTATATCTGGGTTCTTGTAAAGCTTAAATCCGCTGTGTTGGTAGACAGCAGTATCAGAGTGTTCAGTCTAGTATATGAATTAAATAATGTTAAACACAGTGTATGAATGACAAGAAAGAACAATGGGATGCTGAGACATACAATTACACTGAAAAAAAATGCATCCGAGGCTTAAGAGTGCCTAAGAGCCAGGACAGTAAACTGTTATTATTCTCTCACCCTTTCTGAGCCCTGAACACTTATGTTTTCTGCCTTCATTTTTTTCAAAAAATTCTATTAATTCTTGTGAGAGATGCCAGGTTGATGGCCTTGTAGACTAAGAGCTTTTTCATCTCCAGAAATATACAAACTTTTCCCAACAGTATTTTTCAAACTTGACTCCAAGGAACCATTTTTAGAATAAAAAAGACGGTTTTTGCTTATTTACTGTATATGCCTGATTAACCTCCAATACCCACATCATAGCATTTCAAACAAATACAAACACACAATTGCTAAGGCTCCATTCTTCACTAGCCAATGGGAATAGGACACCAATCTCTCTAAATCCCTTCACCAATTCTTCTTCCTCCTCAATAAATTCACACTTCTTGTGAAAACCTCCAAATCCCTACAAGAATCCTACCCCTCTAGGTCCAATCTTGTCAGTTTGTACATTCTGACAATGACACTAGCCATGTTACCTTGATCTTCTGGTTCCCCCTCAATCATCTCTACACTTTCTCCTTCTTTACTAGTTACATATGCACAACCTTCCCTAGCACACCAGATGAGTGCCCTCTCATTGAGGTGCCTCTGGAAGGCCCACTGACTCCCCAAACTCTATGTGAAACTTGGAAAAACAAAACAAAAAACAACCTCCTGAACTCATGAAACAAACAAAAAACCACTTCCTGAACCAATCCATGGGACATACCGATGCAAGAGTCAGCCATTAATCTAACCATGATGGTGACTCGATACAGGTTATTTTTCCTCTTCCTCCTTTTAATCTATTATTTTATTTCATATAACAAACTCCTCTGAGCAGGAACTTATTTTACAAACTGGAATACATTCAAATACAGAGAACAGTTCCAATCCAAATTCAGAAATAATGCTACTAATAGTTTCTTGGGTTGCCTACTGAGACTGCTAGTATTGGTGCTATAGTAGTGTGGACACTTGTTTGGTAAAAAAGAAACCTGTTAGATTGCAGTTACTGACTTTGGTTGATTTTGACTAGAGTTTTTGAGCTAAAACATGTCTATGCTTCTTTTTATACTTGTTCTTCATCATTGTTAGGAGAATGATGACCAATCTCCTAACATTATAGGTGGGGCTGATAGCATCCCCAGTGATTAAAGTTGCCTGATGCTTTCCATTGTAATGTTCATTCTTTCACTCGCAAAAACTTGTTTAATAGCTTAGACTGAAATGTTCTATGCTGGGCATCTGCCTCAAGTAGAACTTTTTGCAAAATTTCAGCAAAATGTTTCACTGACTTCTGAGAACAAAGTTAGGGAAAATACAATGTTGTTTTTTTGGTGTCATGTTCAAAGTTCTGGTGAACCCTAGTTTGAAAAATTCCAGTGCCCCCTCACACTCTGGAGCAGTAACTTGTAATTTGGCACAATGGTAGTATTGTGCCAAGGACACTCCTTGACATTCTTGTGAAATTCTCCAGATTTTAAAAGTAACAATATTTTCCAAAGATGCTATCCACACTGAGCATACTCCCACCTTCAACTGAACAGGGCTTCTTACAGCTGCAGTTTTCCACTGGTTCCAAACCTTGCCACAAACGGCTGTTACTTCTGTGTTCCCAATGGCTTTGTCATGGGTCCAGACACCGCAGGCAAGAAAGCTGACCAATTCAAATGGAAAAGCAACAAGCAGCAAGTCTGTAGGGTTTGGAAAAAATTTGGGGCAACCCTGTGTGGGGGCAGACTGGAACTGGAAACTGGAAGTCAGAGTAAAATAGACAGGAAGATGTATGAGAGGGGTGTTAATTGGCTCCTGGAGGTGAGGAAGGGAGAATGGGACTGGCTGGTAGGGCTGTGCAAAGCTGTGGGTGCCGATTCGATTCAGAGGAGATTTGCCCGATTCGGTGGCCAAATCTCTGAATCCAAATCTCATCGGGAGACCAATGAAAAGGTCCGAATCAATTTGAAGTTCTCCGAATTGATTCAGAAAAGAATCGGAGAGCTTCAGAGATTTAGCCAGTGTCCACTTGCTGCTGCAGGGAACTGAACCCGGACTCCATGCTGGTAAGTAGGGGGTGAGGGAGGCATGGCTGGAGGCAGGGGGATGGGTCCATGGGGGGGCCCCC
Organism: Gavialis gangeticus; assembly: GCF_001723915.1. Lineage (NCBI taxonomy): Eukaryota > Metazoa > Chordata > Crocodylia > Gavialidae > Gavialis > Gavialis gangeticus. The sequence goes on from NW_017729032.1 coordinate 223,569,746, forward strand.
CCACCAGGCCCCATCCCCTGCCTGCTCCCCCAGTTCCCCTGAGCACCCCCAACCCCCACCCACTCTCCCAGCCCCACCATGGCTGTCCCACCTGGCCTCAGCTCCCAGCTTTTTGCTTTAAAAAAGAAAAAAAGCCTCCACTCACCAGCTGCTGCCAGGTGGGGGGGCCATCTCCGCTGCCCTGCGCAGTGTGAGAGGCTCTGCCACAAATCCTGAGATCACTGGTGCACCCTGACAGCCAGCATTCCATGCTTGGATGATGGGCAGGGGCGCAGGTGAGAGCGCTGGTGCCTCCCCGAGAGCACCATCTGGGGAGTGGGGACACCAGAAGTGATCCCCATAGTCCCCCCCGTGGCCAATCATGCTGACCTGGAAGTGCCAGCAGCATGCGGCTGACACTTCTGGGTCAGCGCGATTGGCTGCAGGGTGACCTCCCCCTCCCACCCTCGTTGGTGTGATCAGCCATGAGGACCCCCCCACCGTCAGTGCCACTGGCTGCGGGGGAACCATCCACCCCAGTTGCTGACTAGCCGCTGGGGATGCAAGTGACCCCCCGACTCTGAAGACACCAATCACCCATGCGTGGGGGGGGGGGGCTCGTGGCAAAAGCTGGTGATTGCAGGGCCCTTTTAATTTAAAAAAAAAAAAGAGCCGGGATGCTGGGGCCAGATGGGGCAGCCATTGACGGGGCTGGGAGAATGGGCAGGGGGGGATGAGGCCTATTTGATTTGGAGATGTGGCTGATTTGGCGGCGGCCAAATTGATTTGGGACAGCGATTCAAATCACTAAATTGAATCACTGTCCCCTGAATTGGCTGAATCTGAAGCGAATACTAGCCACTTCATATAGGCCTATTGGCTGAGCAAAAAGGAGACTAGGACTAAGATGCAGCTAGCTGTATAATACAGCTACACAGCTGTAACACAGCTATAATACAGGCACAAGGGGCCTGAAATAGCGTTGTACTGGGAGCCTTAATTCTGGCACTTCCTAACTTCCAAATTCTCCACTCTGCAACCTTAAAAACATTCTTTTAATATTTTTGGTGTTTCATATATAAACATTTTACGTGCATATATATGCACACATATACACACTTAAATGCAGTGATGGCCATACTGTACCCTTAAACTCTTCTGCTTGAACATGATTATTGTCCGTTCTGACAGAGATGCCATACGCCATACGATTGTGATCTGTAATCAGAGGGGGGGAAAAAGAATTCAGACAATGAACACACTTTTTTCCACAGCTGCCTCATGAGATTTCATGCACTGCTTTTAAACCTGATTATAGAGAACAGACTGACTTTTCCTGATGGACAAGATGCTAAGCTAAAACTCAGGAGATCTGACACAGTCTTCCTCTCTTCATCGCAAGCCATCTGGGTTACCTTAGGCACGTCTCTTCATCTCTGTGCCTCAATTTTTCCATGTGCAAATGCAGATATTTTTAAAAGAATGTTTTCGTCTTTTGTAAACTACTCATGGAACTACTAATAAAGGAGTACTATATTGGACCTAGGAATCTGTAAGTAAATGGGATTAGGCTTTTAAATCCACGTACATGGATAGTGTCCTTCACAATCTACAGTGTACAATACGCAAAGCATCATTTTTTTCTTCTTACATGCATTTCTTACTGTAATGAGGCCTTCTCTTTTATAAGAACACATAGCATTATATACTCCAAAAGCAGGATTATGCCTGTTAGTGCATAAACTCCCTGAACAAAGGACTGTTATTCTTTTACTAGCAAATTGCCCGTCAAGAATGATGGATGAATTTCAAACAACAAAAACAAACAGATAGATTTTACTTTTTATATTTATTTAATAAATATTTATATAATTTAAATAAAATAGGCTGAACATTTGAAGATACCAATCCCTTCCTGCACTTGCTCTTGTCCAGCGGACTGGAGGTGGACCCGCCTATGCTGCTCTCCAGCTGCTGCCTGCATGCCTCTTTGCTAGGCAAGGGCAAGTGCAAGCTCCACACCTTGCAACAGCTGCTCACGCCCCGGGACTTAGTCCGCTCCGACCCTGGGCACCTCCTTCCCTGCTCGGGGCTCAGGACGGGGCTGCCGCTGCTCACCCACTACCTTGTGCCTCTGCCCAGCTCCCACTTTTCCTCAGATGGCCTCTCCCTCTGCCTTTCCCACTGCAGCGGGCTACTGGTGCCCTCCCAGGATGAGCTCAGAAGAAAACAGCTCTGGCCCCTAACTTTTTTCCCCCAATTCTGAAAGTTGGGATCATCCTGATATGGTCACTAAACAAATGCTAAGGTTTAGCAAAGACATTTCTCTGAAGACACAGAGTTACAGTTTTCATGCTATTCTCATCTAAAGAGTGTTACGGACAGACAGACACACAGACAATTGGTTAAGCCTTTCATTTATATATAGATTCTCAACTCAATGCATTTTATTGTTTCACATATGCTTTTTCTCTCATACAAGTTCACGGACTTCTCTTGGGAATTCAATATGGCAGCTAGCAAGATAATGCAGCCACTCATTTCACAGTTAAAACTCAGGTAGCACTCATCCTCAAATTATTGCACAAAATGTTGACATTTGATCTTCTGGACAAGACCTACCTGGTCTTGTGGAGGCATTCACAATGCCTAGCACAATAGAGCCTTGAACTCAAACTGGAGTGTTAAAGCACTACTGCAGTACAATTACAATAACTACCACCCAAGTCCAAACCATGCTAAACTATAAACGTATGAAGCCACAACCGCAGTTAAATGCTGTTGTTTCAATTTTTAAATGGCTTCTCCTATGGGTCTGTACTACTTTTGAAAAATAGGATCTAGTACTCACTGTATTTTCATGGACTTTCTCCCCCATTCACCTCAAAACATATAAATCACCTTTCCTTGAAACAAACTTTTTTTCTAGTATATTGTATGAGCAAGTTTACAGTTACCATTAACTTGATCATGGCTATTCAAGGCTGGTGCCCACATAACTCCACTGCAGTAAGACCCAATATACTGCTGGTGGCTAAAATTCAGCATAGGCACCTTTTTCTGAGGCACACAGATCAGAGAGGAGATAGGCAGCACAGAAGCAGATAGGCCAGGAAGCAGAAAGCAGAGGAGGCAAGGGAAGGGAATCAGAGTGGCACCTGGGGAAGTTGCAGGGCCAGTATGTGGCACATCTACCAAAAATGTTGGCCCCCAGTGCACTATACATTGATGTAAAGCTGAAGTTATGTAGTGGTTATTCAGGCCTTACTTATCAGGTTTTGAATTATGGCTTAGTACAAGGATACTAAGCAACCTTTTTCTAGCTGCTACAGACTTGGTCTTGTCCTTGCTGATCCCACTTTAGGGAGCTTAAGGTGAGATGATCTAATGATCAATTCTAGCCTGAGCTCCTGTTTAAATCACAAGCCATTAATTTTTCACCCAGTTGATGCTGTATGAAGCCCAATAACCCAGCAAGAAAGTTAAATAAATCTTAGTAAAATAGCTACAATTCACACTGCTGTTTCACATTTTTATTACCCAGAAATATATATACTGTTCTCACCTTGAAGCTTTAAGTTTTTACTAGGGGTGCACTGATAGCAATTTTGGGGGCCAATACCGATAGCCGATTTTTAAGGAGGTATGTCGGCTGATACCAATCCGATTTTCAATACAGCATGGAGAGCTGTGTACAGCTGGAAAGTTGGTTGTGGTGGAAGGGAGGGGATGAGGTAAGGGGCATGGGGGGGGCAGATCAAGGCCCGTGCTGTGAGGGAAGGAGTGGAGGTGGGGCTGGGGCTGGGGCAGGGCAGGGCATGAGATGGGACCACAGCTTGTCTGGGGGGCATGGCTCCCACTGTTCTGCGCTCCCTGGGAGGGCATTGGGAGGCGGGGATGTCTACCCCTCGGATCTGGGCGGGGTGTGTGGGATACCCTCGCGGACTGGGGTTAGGGCTGCACTAGGTGGTTTCCGGAGGGGGCTAGGCTACACTGCATTTGGGGTGGGTGGTGGCAGCACTGGGAGAGGGCTAAGGGGGGGGGCTGCAGTCACCCCAAAATTCCCCATACCCCTCCATAATCTCCCCTCCCAGCACTGCCACTGCCAGCCCTGAGTGTAGCCCAGCCCAGCCTGCACTGGGAAGAGCCCGGCACAGCCCCAGCCCACAGTGGCATCCTGCTCTGCCCCATGCAGATCCAGGGGCACCCCCCTCTCACATGATGTCTGGGTGTGCACAGCAGTGGGAGCTGCCCCCCTTCCCTGTGCCCCCCAGACAAGCCGCAGCTCCATCCCACACCCTGCCTCTGCTTGGCAGTGCCTGCCCTGGCCACAGCCCTAACCCTATTCCCTTCCTCACTGCAGGGGCCTTGATCTGCCCCCTCCATGCCCCTTACTTCCCCCCTCCCCTTCTACCACAACAGACTTACTAGCTACATGCAGCTCTCCAAGTTGCCAGGCTGCACTCCTTGCCATCTACATGCTGCACTATGGCCGCACACATGCATGGGCTATTTATCGGCCAAATTATTGGCCACATCAGGCCGATTTCCAATACAGCTGATTTTCTTTATATCAGTGCACCTCTAGTTTTTACTTCAAGCTTATTCCAATTAATATCCTTTTACATCTACTGATCCTTGTTTCCCCATTTAGATTATGTCAATTGTAATTTTAAATCATTCCTTTCTCACTAGTTTGATTTATTTTTTTGGGCTAGGGAAGAATATAAAAAAAGGAAATATTTTTGTTTCTTCCAAGTCTAAAGTATGTTTCTGTTACTATAATTTCTGTTAATAAATATTACATATTTTCTATTTTAGTAATCTCCTGTTTCATATTTCTAAGGGGTGAGGGGAAAAAAAACACTAAGTATGGCACAAAGTGCTTTATTTAAAGCCTGGCTAACACTTTATTTGTAGCTGGTTCAGAAATTTTAGGAATCATGGATATATGCCAGATCGTTAGACTTAGCTGTTTATAATAATTCACAACCATTTAAAATCTGAACATTTCTGCAGAGTTGAGTATGAAGACATTTTTGCTCCCCTTTAAAAAATCTAAACTTCTAAATTCTCATAAAAAATGCAATATCATTAATGCAATGCCATTCTAATACCAGTCAAAGTAGCTAAGAAATGGAATTGGGACCACAGTAAGAATTAATACATATTTTATGCCTACCAGAATGTGGCACATTCTTTGTGTTTTGCTATGAATAATGCTGTAATACCAATTTTAATTTAATTTATTTTTTGCATAGCACATGCTGATCTAGAAACTATGTTTCCAGAAAGACTGCTTACTTTCCTTCATCAAATGAGTTGAATGATATCTAGTTAAAAAGTGTATGAAAATGTTAGTTTGCAGTATATTATAAATCAAGAAACATTTTAAAAAATCCTACTTTCTTGAAAGGCATTTTGTAGCCCTCTAATAAGAATTTAAGTCAGAGAACAGCAGTAGAGAGGAGGCTGGTTAAGATAAAGAAGCCAGTAAAGTATTTTGGTCAAATACCAGAACAAAGGAGCAGCTCTAAAGCTATGGGAATTCCTTGTCTCAAGGGATGGGATGCTGCTGGCAACTACTTAAAATCTAAGACTTGGGTATTTTGAGGCTCTTTATCCTTCATGTAAAGAAAAGTAATGGAAAGATACTATATGCCAGAGCAGCCTGTCAATGAAACTTTCCTACCAAATATTTGGAGAAACATTTTACATTGCCATAATCTGTCCATGTGTTTGCAATCAGTCCCGTAAAGAACACACATTTGCTCTTCGTGACTTGAACAAAAGAAAAACACATTAGGTACTTTCAGAAACCACTATGTTTCCTCTGATTTGATTGCAGGAAACTGCAGGAGAACAGATTCAAAACAGTGATAGGGGTACAAAAGAAAACAGTCATACAATGTTTGTTTTGTAAAGTCCTAGATCACATGTTTATAGCAAAGGTTATCACAAGGTTTCTAAACATATTATAGGTTTAGGAACTCAGCTGTTTCAAGAATAAAATGATGGGAATGAAAGTTGCCTGTGTTAAAATCCCTAAATGTGGGTGGGAAAGACTAGCCTTCTATATTTGAAGTCAGCATCCCTACAAAATGTATGAAGTGAGTTAAAATATCTGTCCAGTGCCCTGGGTTAAACCATCAGAGGTGTTCTTGTTTTTTTGGCATAAGTCTTCTCAGGTCTGTAATTCCTTGCCAGAGATCATCACATACAAGTCATGAAAAGAACTCATCCTTTTGCTAATATTTTCATGAAAGATTTGTTGTTGATCTTATTTTATCTATTTAAAAAAATACAGGAATATAATGGATACATTAAAATTCAGTCTGAAGTTGCAGGGGACTGTCTATAATAACATTGTTTTCCCCCTCAAATAGGATGGATCATAAGTACCATAAACATGGTATGGCAATACTGACTCCACACTTTTAGGAAAAAGGGAAAAAGCAAACGTTTGGGGAAATCAAACCCAGGATTTCATGTTCACATTAACTACTGGAGCTCGGGGCAGCAAGGTAACTGCAAGACTCAACAGTCTGAAATTGAGTTAAGAGTGTTTCTAAGATTCAGCCACTAGAATTTTTGTAACATAATGTATGAGAAGAGTTAGATACATAAATGCAAATCCTAACATTAAACAAAGTATCTGACAGTGCAAATGCATCAATTGAAAAAAAATCACTTTAAAATTTTCTCAGGTGTTAAAGTTAGAAAATTATGTTTCTTGTAGGCTTCTGATTTTATTAAGAAAGGATGTATTCATGTGCAAGGTATGGAAAAAATCACTTTGCTACAAGTGAGTAGATAAGAGAATAAAAACATCCCCTCTGTAGTGGGTTGAGGAAGTTAAATTTATTATAAAATGAAATATTTTTCAGGATTATTCTTTTGAACAGAAAAAAAAGGGTGGCATGCTATTCTTCTTGGCTAAGTGGTCATCTACATGGCATTTTTGGTACTTACAAACCCGGAGGAATTCTACACCTGGATACTTAGCTCTGTGCACGTGGGCAACTACATATGCATACCAAGTGGGTGAGCACAGTTGCAGCCAGGGAATGCATGTATGCCCCTTGTGGATGCACAGAGGCCTTGGATGACAACAATGCAGTCAGCCAAAAAAACACAGAATCCTTGACTAGAATCAGGACCTGCTCCCCCTGGGTTAGCAGCCACCCTGCTGAGCCATACATCATGTGGTTTTCTCTCTTCTCCCTGCTGGTCCCTGATGTTTAGAGTGTTGTGCTATGAAGTCAGATGAATCGATGTTCAAACTGCTACACGTGTGAGGGCAGCTAAGGAAGCCAGAGGACTTGGGCTCTAAGGCAAGCGTCCTAGTCATTCAACTACTGGGGCAAAACACAAAAGCTTGCTCACTCATACGTCTCATCAGTGCACACACCCAGTTTTCACATGTGTTGTTGTCAACACATGAACGGCTTACACATCCAAAACTAGAACTCCTTTGGGCTCCTAAGTGCCAAAAGTACCAAAGGCTGGACACTTGGATAACCAGGAAGGGAAAAGAATGCCACTCTAAGTTTTCAGACTTTTCACTGTCAGAGAAAACTTTCCAAATATACAAGAAGATGTGATGCTGACTTCCTGAATCAGCTACTGCTTCTTCTTCAGCAATGCCTAAAAGGCTGATTGTCTTATGTGATGTCTTATCTGCATGCTTCGCCGTGACAGCTTATTTGTGCAAGTTACCCCTGCTTATTTCATAGCTAACCTTCCCTTCCACTACCCACCACCTGCAGATGCGCTGGGTAGCAGTACAGTTCTGCCCCACAGTCCTGAATCAGCAGACAAGTGGTCATTATCATCTCTGCTGCTGCTCAAAGCTTTTACATTTTAAGCATCAGCAGCAAGAAAGCATCAGTTAGCAATGACTAACCCTCTATTCATTTTCACATATTATTCACAACCATAAGTCAGATTTACTTTCCCTATTCTTGAGAAAGATGTGAGGAGAAGCAGCAGTGGCAGCTACTTGTTACATTTAAGAGGAAGGACTGTTAGGTAGAGGAGAGAGGGGGAGCAATGAAGGCCATCACAAAGCAAACTTTAGGGGTGAGAGAAAAACTGAATTTGCTCCACTCCGACAGCCAGGAAGGCACGTATGTGCTCAAATTTGCTGAGTACCTAGTAAGAAAAATGGAGCAGGGACAGTATCTGATAGAAATCTGCATACACCCCAATCCTCCATGGCAGGGGGTAAACAGTCTGCAAGGCACTGCTAATGCACCTTATTAGCAGGAACACTTTTTAAAAATCAGCTTCCCGCTTGCAGTTGTCCAATGATTTCTCTCAAAAGCTTTTTTAAGTGTTTTAGAAACTTCTCATCCTAGGACAAAAGGACTATGTTGTGAAGAGGGAATGGGGGGAAGGGAAAAAACATATTCTGAAATATAATGGAACCAAGGACTGGGCTGCCTGGTCCCAGACTTCCTATTTGACCATCTGCCCTGCACTTTAACAGGTTTAAAATTCCAGCTCCCTGACAAGGTATCCTATCAAAAAGACCCAATGCACTGTTTACTTCTCTGCTCCAATCTCAGAGCCACACACATTAGGCTAATCCTCTATTTTTCCTGCTCATTCAATTCCTCTAAGCAGACAAGAATTAGAAGCTGATTAATACGTATTTAAAAACTAGGGAGATGGATGGTGCATATATGTAAACAGCTGGAACACTTCCTCAAAGGCAAAGTCATTTAATACTGCCTTCACATTTAGTATTAAAGTAGTTTCTTTATTATTAGCACTCAAGTTAAAAATGCAGACAATATGCTACATACTGGGTTGCCTAGTTTAGCCAAGTGAGTCAGAAGAGAATTCCCACCAGTTTGACAACCGTCCAGGATGCCTGCACTAGAGGGAAGGTTTCACTTTCCAGAAAGAGGAAAGGATCAGGAAAAAAAAGTGTCTTCTTCAGACTTTCAGATTAGAGCTGTTAGAGACTCTTCCTTTCTGGTAGAAATTGAAAGAATCCTATATTTTGTAAATATAAAATTTAAATTGTGGGGACAGAAGAGGCCTGCTGATTAATACTTTCAGATTTTTGCAAAGCTAGTCTTTTTAAAACACCAGGCAAACAAAAAAGACATTTATTTTCTACTAAAAAGGTTTACACCATATAGATGTTTAGTCCTACTCTGCTTTCACAGGTCAGTAGGATGGATAAGTTAATGGAGGGGTGGGCAAAATACAGCCCGCAGACCAGATCCAGCCCACCAAAGGATTCTATCTGGCCCACAGCAGGTCCCTCAGCCTTGCCCAGCCCAGGTGCAGGGGCAGCCCAAGCCATGGAGCATGTGGCCAGTCCCACTGTCCCTGGGTGCATGGTGAGTAGGAAGTGGCACAGACTAGGCTTCCTGGCAGCTCCTGTGGTGGTGCTCCTTCTAATTGCCACTGCCAGCATCCCCTCTGCTGCCGCTGGACCCAGCCGCCACCCAGGCACCCTGGCCTGCCACCAGCAACCACTGGCAGGGGTGCTGGACAGAGCAGGCAGGTAGGATCTCCATGGAGAGCAGCCTGGGACCTCTGCAAGCAGGGCATGCTTGGCCAGGTTGATGGGATGGGGTGGCAGGTGGATGAGGAGCGGTGTCTGGGAGTAGGATGGGCAGACAGGAGCCAGGATCATGGGACAGTGACAGTGTGGGGCCAGAGCCCAGGGTAGAGCCATGATCTACTCCCCACACATCCTTGTCCACAGAATCTGCGCTTGTCACAGGAACTTGCGGGGAGTGGATTGCAGCTCTGCCTCGGGCCCCAGCCCCACCCTGTAACTGCCCTGTGATGCCAGTCCAGCCCCAGCCGCCTGACCTTCTCCATGCCAACCTGTGGCCCATCCCATCTGCCCAGCCAAGCATGCCCTACCCACAGGGGATCCTAACCCAGTCTCCATGGAGACCTGACCACCCGCATGCTCTGTCCAGCGACCCTGGAAGTGGATGCGGGGTGGATGGGCCTGTGGCCAGATAGGATCAATTGCCTCCCTACTTCACCCCATGCCAGGCTGGGTCAGCAACTTCCCCCCTCACCAGGCCCCCAACAGCTCACCAAAACTCCATAAGTGCCTCTCCAGCCCAAATAATTGCCCACCCCAGCTTAACGTATCAATCAAAAGCTAAAGAATGCCCACTGCAGAAAAATAATATTGAAAGAAGGATTAGTTTGTCACAGTGACTGAGGAAGTACTGGTTACAGTTGATCCAAAGCTAATACATAAGGAGTTTCACATTTAATAGCATCCTTCAACATTTTGAAACATAAATCAGTTTTTGTCATTTATTTTACCCTATTGAATCCAGTTTCAAATGCCACGAGAGGAGCACTATGCAACAATGTCATCAGATAAATTACATTCAATTTTTTTTTGTCAACAAATCATAACAAGAGAAATATACATTATGATAATGTTAATAAATGTTTTTTATGTATATTATATTGCAATGTAATATATATAGTATAAGTATATTGTGGCATGTGAATTGTACCAAGGGAGCTTGCAAATATAATTTTTTCCATTTATAAATTTTCAATGTTTTGGTACAGGATAGTTTTCAGAGGAAATTTTTCTGCAGGCCTTCATGATCTTTCTTTGTAGCAGAAAACTGTCATTTAAGTGCACAGCAACATTATCCTCAAGATACAACTGCACAGCCAACTGCTGCCCCCGTCCCAAAAATAAGTCCCTCAACAACAAGAGAATCAAGCAGAGGGTAATGATAACTACATCACATTTGTTGCATCAGCACTATGCAGGAGTGTCATTCTATATTCTCACACATGATGCGAGAACATTACCAACCCCACTTTAGTCTCAAGGGGTGTTATACACATGTTCTGGCAGTGGGGGGGGTGCTTTAATTAGAGCAGCTCTCAAAGAATGAATGCAGGATGCCGTCATTTTTCAGCATGGGGAAGGCTGATGCACATGACGCTGCAGGCGCTTTAATTAGAGCAGCTCTCAAAGAAATGCACAGCAACTTCTTTGAGAAGTTCCAAATGTCAAAAAGTCTTTGACATTTAATAGCATCCTTGAACATTTGAAACATAAATCAGTTTTGTTATTTATTTTATCCTATTGTCACATCTATCAGCCTCCCCTATGCTGAAAAAATGGCAGCGGGGGTGCTTTAAAGCTCACTTAACAAGCTTTAATTAAAGTGTCCCTGCCGCCATTTTTCAGAGCAGGGATGAGGATACATATGACATTGGAGCACAGTCATCACCACGCTTCGGCAGACTCAATTAATCGAGTCTTCTCCAATGCACTGGAATTACAGCACATTGGAGCAGCCTTACTACACGTGTATAGGCACCCAAGGTGCTTTCCTAAATCAGGGCCTTCAATTCATGTTTAAGCTTAACTGTGAACTTAACTTTCACTGACTATCTGTAGGGCCCATATGCTATCCTAGGGCCAAAAAGCAGGCATAATGAAAAGCAGAGTGGGTGGGAGGGGGCATAAGTGAAGAGTAAAAATAGTTCTCCTGGTTTCTTTTTCAGCTACAGATATTGCCCTTAGCAATCCTCAGGGTTGTAGTGGCTGGGCCTGTGGAGGCAAGAAGCTACAGTGCCAACAAGCTCATGATGGCCAGAACCAGCATGAAGGTAGCAGGGCCCTGTATGATTAGACCTTGCCATTCCCTGGATTCAATGCACATATCTAAGTAACTGTTAGATCTGGGAAGGGCATTTAGTAGTTCTCCCAATATACAAGTACTACATTTCCCAGTAGCAATGCCAATAGTTCTATCACTTACAGATTAACCAGTCAAGAACATTGCAACAATTTACATTGAGGTATAGGTTGCTGTGACTCTTCAGTTACAATAGACTGCTCTTGTGTCTTTTGAACCATTTGAGATTATGTCACTGCCTTGGATACGCGATATTTATTGCAGCTTCCAGATATGGGGCTACCTATGGGGCACCATCCTGAAATTCATTTGACATTTGCCCAGTTGTGGATTGCATCAGGGTAGAGTGCCATTGATTTAAATGGGACTCCATGGCAGCACAGCCATATATACATATATGTATGTACATGTACACACACGCTCATGAACTACAAATGGTATTATCAAAGCCATAGTTGGTAAGTGACTGAGACCTCAGTTCTGTAATACATTATGTCCACATTGGAGGCCATCTCCACAGGGGCAACTGCATGTAGAGGCAAAGTACTTTAATTTAAAAGATAATTCCACAATATTCATGACTAAATTTGCATATGAAAGACAGCTAAATATGCTCATTTTGTTGTTGGATTACAATCCAATGTTATTTATTTATTTTACTAATTTTTATTTTGTTTTGTCTGGAAACTTGGAAACACATGCACACAAATCCCTAATGGAAAGAGCCTCAAACTTGAAAGACTTATGCATGCAAGTAATATGTAGTTAGATGTCAAGTTCAGTGATTTGCTGGTTATGTTCACTGCTGTCTTACAAATCCACAAGCAAAGTACTGACAACAATCTAAACGCTATAGGATTTGTCGCATAGTATCCGAGTTATTCCAGAGAACCCATTTTCTTGAGAGAAGTATTATCTTACTGCATATAAAACAGCTAAAAATATTAGTCCCTCTATTTCTTTTAGGTATTAAAAAGGAAAGTTCTCTTCCCCTCCCCCACCTCTAAAGAAAAAAATATGAAATTTGCTAACTTTGTACAAGATGCAGGTTGTAAAAGTCTGCGGGAACTCTATACCTTAACAGGTATAATTAGACAAATTATGACAACTATAAATATATATTTTAAATGATCAATTAAAAAAAAAACAAAAACTTTCTAACAAGTCTACTACTGTTCCTGTTCCCATAGTAACCAATGGGGACTTAAAGAAAATGGGGGAGGGTGTTTTAAACTAGTCAGTGTCTCACAAAAAAGCCTATTTTCCAGTTTTCTAACACTTCTGCTTAAACTCGGTTTCCATAGCAACAACGTGGCAGCCCAGTTGTGGGGCAGCTTGTAAATGTAATGAAAGCCTAGCACTGCAACTGCACTGGCTTTAACTGTTGCCCATTTTAAGATGCAACACTTCTGAAGGCTGTATGTGTTACTATTGTTATGAGCTGCCCTTGAAAACCAGTAAGTCACTACAGGAAAATAATTTGTCAGGTTTCCCTCCCTCCCTCTGTATTTCCCTCTTAACCATAAAATGATGTGAAGAAGCAAAAACCGTTTTACTAAGCACATTAAGTTCTGATTACTCTGGATAGCAAATACCTATCTGTTGGTATCTCTTTTTTATAATACTTATCCATAATATATTTTAAATTAGGTAACAATTTCAGTAATAGTGATTAGCACCAAGACCTACCTCATCAGCTGTTATAGAACTCTTTTCAAGTTCAAGGTACTATACCAACTGAGATACAGGCCTTGATCATTTAAGATTGCAAAAGAGTTGGGAAATTGAAAGCTACACCAATTTTTTTTTCCTAAATGAGAGCAGAATATCAGATTTCTAAATTCATATATAGAAGTTCCTAAATAAAAGCAGTCTAGTCTTCAAAGGGGCCAATAACAGCAGAACTTACTGAAGCCAACGAGAACTGAACACTTAAAAGAAAAATTGGGAGGGGGCGGGGAATCATCAGACCACTTATTTAAAAGTCTAGAAGACAACTATTTGGCTCTAGAGCTGCAGCTAGCAACCTTTTAAGGCTGTGAGTTGAATTGACCCAGTTCAGATCAAAGGCAAGCAGGTAGGCAGGCAGTAGGACCCAGCTGCCACCAGCACTTTTCCCTCAATGGCAGCATGGAGAAAGTGCACTCAGCTGAAACCCCCTACCACTGAATGCCACCAATGCTCAGTGTCCGTGGGGCTGGGGCAAATGGTACCATGGACTGAATCCAGCCTGCAGCTGTAGGTTGCTAACCCTGCTCTAGAGATTTTTCTTCTAAGCAGGGATTGTATTTCCAATCAAGGCCCAGGAGCATTTCATTATAATTTTGCAATATTTGTATAAAAACTTTAGTTTTCAATTTTTATTAATTCAACAAGGCAAGTATTTATCTACTGATAACAGATGACAACCGTGACGTTTCAGAAATTAATTGTAACTGAAGTTCCAAGTACAAAAAGATCCAACCTTTCCTCCCTCTAATACATGCAAAGCTGAAAAACACTTTTCACGCTCTGATTTTATAAAATTAGTTCCGTTGTTCTTGATTCTCCGCCCCACCCCCATCTTCTAAAAAAATGTCATGCCCCATAGGAATATGGGACAAGATTCCAAGTCTCAGAAACTTGGGTTTTAGAACAATACATTTCCCCAATCTCATGCACGTGGCCACAAATATGAACATAAATGTTCCCCTAGACCAAAGCTTTACTTGTATATCTGTTGTTATTTAATGAAAGTTTACATAATTGATTTCACATTTAAAAACCCAATTCTACAGGAAGATGACTGAAAGCACCGTCTGCAACTGTAAAGGTCCATGATGCTAACTGAGGTCTGCACAAGTAAAGGAATCTCCCCAAGCCTTTCCCCTGCCCAACTTTTCTTTCCGTATGCCTGCTATTACTGGATCAGAGTTTCAACTTCTAAGGCACCTGAAAGGCTCTAAAGCAGGGGTTGGCAACACTTTTGGGCAGAGTGCCAAAAACACCTTCAACCTCGACTTGCAAGGTTGGCAGTGGAGATATGAGGGGCCCAATGCTTGCTGTGCTAGCACAGCCCCATCTTCTTCCCCACCATTTGCCCTGAGGCATGCATGCCAAGCAAAATGCCTTCATGTGCCATGCTCTGGCACCCGTTCCAGGGGTTGGCTGCTCCTGCTCTAGAGGTGTCACAACACCCAGGTTGAGAAAGACTGCTCAAGGGAAAGAATTAAGTTTCTAGGATAAAGATATGTTGACTCCCACATTATTGCTTTCTTCCACTCATGGAATGACACTTCAATAGCTATTCCAGCTCATCTGACAGAAGACATTTCCTGATTTTATGGTAGTTTTTCCTCAACTAGTCCTTCCAATCCATATTTGACCTGTGTAGGCTAATTATTTTGACTGTGGAGGGTGAATGAAGAATATGTTCTGGCTTCTAATTCCAAAAAGGTACCAGACTTGTGAGGATTATACAGTGCAAGCGAATTTTAACTAGCTGAAGGGCTACTAAATATACCATATTCACTCAAATATTCTATTTAAAGGTCAATTTTGAATCAATCACAGCAGCCCTGACAGTCAGCTGAGCTTGCCACTAAAGAAATATATAGATATAGATATATATTTCTTTAGGGAAAAAATAATCTCAAATGATTGATCTGTTTTATGTTAATATTATAATGCTCAGAGTAATTCTGGGATAATCTGTGGGATACGTTTGCAAAGCTTCATACTGACATTTACCTGCTCAATACCCATTGAGTGAGAAAGTACTGAGACTTCAATCTATGAGACACCCCTACTGAATCAATGGAAGTGTTTCATAAGTATCAATGGCAGCACAGCTCTTAAATGAAATAATTCAGGGCCCTGCTTATCTTGCTGGGGTGATCTGACCACAGCAGACTTCCTGCCCCTTGGGCAGGGGGCTGGACCTGATGGTCGCGTGAGGTCCCTCTTCCAGCCTTAATGTCTATGCATAATGTTTTGGAAATATAGGAGTCTGTGCTGATAGTTCTCTATAATTCAGTAGTTTATTTCTAAACCTCTAACTTCCAATACAATCCAAACATGCATTTTAAGATTGCATCCTGCATAGGGTTAAACTGGCACAGTGGAGCTAGTGAAATACTGTTTATATGTAATTTTTTTAGAACTAACATTTTAGACCAAGTTCTCAACTGCTCCAGACCGATACAGATCCCTATTAGTTCAATGGAGCTGTGCCAAATTACACCAGCAGAGAATCTGTCCTCTCTGGTACAGCCTAATTTATGCTTAATACTGAAGACATTTGATTGATCTTATCATAATCTTGTTCAAAGTGTGTGTAACTTAACTTTGAACTTAACATGTAACTTTGATAAGAATCAAGAGCATTCAAGAACACAAGAAGTTTTGGCAGTCAAAATTAAGGAGAAGTGGAAGAGCTTAATTAAAAGTTACATCCTGCATTGTTGTTATTTCAACATGTACCACATGTCCCTTTTATAAAGCCTTTTTTTTTTACGTTAGGTACAGACAGAAGGGAAATATCATATGATGATTTTGATCAGTACATATTCCTGTCCTGAACAACAGAGGACAATAGTGCAGGACAAACAAGAATAAAAATAGCACAGTAGTTTTCTTTGTATTTCTGTCATGTTGTAATATTAAACAGTGTGATCTTCACCTCCCAGCTTTTGAGCAAAAACACATGTTGCTAAAGATGAAGCATTTAAAACATTTGGGAAACACTAGTTACCAAGCAACTCTTTGCTGCTGTACTTGAAAAGGGGGAAGAGTTCAACAAGTAGACTAACATTCATCATGACTCATTAACTGGCCCAGTTTCACAGAACTGAGTTTTGAGGTCTCATCTACAGGCATTCAAACTCAGAAAGCAGTAACAAAATGAGAGAACAGCTTTCCCGCTCCCACAGAGACAAAAAAAAGAAAAGGCTGAGATTTTTTTTAAATGCCAAAAGACAAAGTAGCTGGAGAGAGATTAGTATGGCGAGACAAAGAATACAGAGCCAGATAAACTATTTAGCTGTGAAGGGAGAAAGACAACTCACATTTGTAAAAAAGTCGTTTAACACACCCTAAAAATAAAAACATCCAAAAAATTACTTTTGCCATTTCTATTTGTGATTTGAGATCAACTCCCCTTCATGAGGACAAGTTTTATACTGCAAGGAAGCAGTTGATCAAGAGTGCTGTACTCAGATTACTTTATGGGTCACAGTTAATGCCAAGGTAACATTTATAAGCAGTTTAAAGCAGTGTTTTCCAAAATGTTGATACCTGGGACACATTTTCTCTGGATTAAAATTGGCACCACATTTTACTCTTACACCCAGAAGGTTTACTTTTTTTTTTCAAAACACAACATATTCCATTCCCATGCCAGAGGAAATCATACCACTTCTGAGATGTAATTGGTATCACTTTTTAACAGTACATCTTTCTTTAAGAGTAGAATTCCCCTGGCCATGTAAGTATCAAAACTGCCATTTAAACCAGGAAGGGAACAGAATAGTATAACTACTGGATAACAGCAATCTGCTCTTTAAAACGTATTCATGTAAAAGGGAGATTGTTAATTTAAACAAGACTCCTATCTGAATCTGATTTGTACTACTCCTAAGAGTCTTTAACATTGGTAGGTAAATGATTTGTGTGGAGAAAGAAACTACTTTTCCTTTGCTCCCGAAAGCCTTCGACAGCTTTATGTATGTTACAGATTTCCCTCTGGAGTCGGGAACTGTCAACATGGGCGGCTGCTCAAGTTTAACTATATTATTCAAAACATAAGAAGTTAACCCAGTGTAAAAGCCTAAAGGGACACACCTATATCCACTAAAGAGTGGCTTGATTTTTTTTAAGGTGACTGGGAACAGGTTTGCCTGAACAAGAACAAACTACTCTTAAATGAAAAATGTTTGTCCATGTAAGGAGTTACACAGGTTTAACTACAGGTGTAGTTACCCCTCACAATTAGCTCATGGTAATTTTAGCTGGTGTTAAAATTAGCATGTGCTTTAAGCAGGCACTGTGCCTGGCTGGCTCACCTGCTCTCAGAGGCAGGGCAGGTGGCCCCGACTATGGGCAGCCAAGAGCTGGCAGGGTCCCCTCAGGCCTGCCAACCCATCTGCTGTCTGGGTCCCTGCTGCCCTCCACCTCGGGTTAGCCTGAGGCTGTCCCCCCATCCCCAGGGCCTCCCATCCCTCAGGGCTCCTCCTCCATGTCCCCTGGCTTACCTTCACTGCCCCTGCTTGGCTGCCACCGCTGTCATCAGGCTGAGTCCAGCCCAGAGGTTGGTAGCAGCATCCAAGTAGGGAAGTTTTGCTTCCCTGCTTGCTCCCCAGAGGTAGTGCCAGCCATTCAAGTGAGCCAGGAGCTGCCAGAAGGGCAATGAGTGGGGATCTGGAATCCCACGGCTGCCCCAGGCTGGCAGGGGAAGGAGGTACCGTTCATTCCCCGCCAGCCTCGATCAGGCCTGTAGTTCACCACCTGCCCCTCAAAAGCCTGCTTACCACTCTCCACTGCAGCTCCTGGCTTACCTGTGGCTGACAGTGCTGTCCCAGGGCAGCAAACAGGAAATGGGAATCCACCCACCACTGCTACTGCTCTCTGGGCTGGGCTCAGTCAGAAGAGTAGCACCCCAGTGGCAGCAGCTGGGCAAGTGGGTTCCCTTTCCTTGCTTGCTCCCCCAAGGACTACACTGACAGCCACAAGTAAGCCAGGGGACACGGAGGGTGTGGGTAAGCCATAAGGGCCTGGGGGCAGCCTGGAATGGGAGTGGAAAGGAGAGGGGAATCTTACCTTTAGGTGCTCCCTCAGGTGCCCTGCTGTCATTGTGGGGAAGACAGAGGGTGCCTACAGATGTTAGGGTCCTGCTTTAACTCATGGTGCTTTACATAAAGCACCATGAGTTAAGAGCTGCCCCACAACCCAACAACGTTGCGGGGGTGGGGAGGGAGGGGAGGGGAAGGGAAGGGGAAGGTTGGAGCCTGCCTGCACAGGCCCTGGCCAGCAGGTGTGGGGTGCTCACTACCCTTCTCTCCAGCCCTGCCTTCCCCTCCAGCTCCATGGTTGTCAGTGGAAAAGGGAGGGGGATGGGGAAGCAGCAGCATAGAGCTGCTGGCTGCTTTGAATGGCCAGAGCGGAGGGCTGGGGGCGTGGAATACAGCCCCCTTGCCTCATGGCGCCAGCCCAGCTCCCCCCAGTACCCCAGCTGGGGTAGCTGGGGGTGGCCTGCAAGGCAAGGGGTCTCAGTTCCATCCTGCCCCCCTATCAGCTCTAGCCATTCAAAGCAGCCCGCAACTCTGTACTGCTACTCCCCTCCCCTACTGACAGCCCTGCCTTAATGCAAAAAATTAACCCTGAAGGGAATGCAAGTTACTGCTTTACAGTACCTTAATGTAATACCTCTTTTGACCAGGGTTAATTTAAGTGATCAGCCATTTTAAAAGCACTCTGCAGCGTGTTAAGTCATGGCTGTAGAACAGTTTAAGGGGCCTGATTGCACAAAAAAGTAATTTGTGGAAGCATAGAGTGGCTGGGAGCTGCGCCTCCTTGGATGCTGAATGACCACTCCCAGCTGGTTTTGGGCCCCTGGAGCAGCCACATGACTGCAGTACAAACTGCCCAAAGCCAGTTAGTAATAAACCATGATGGAAAAAGATCATCTCTAATTTGCTCAGAGGGCCCTTTGCTTGTGTTTTCCTGCCCTAATATGTAGACACTCCTGGTTAAAGGGCCATTAACACATATCTAAGTTACTGTGCAACAATATCCTAAATTAGTGCAAGTCTGTGCGCAGACCAGACCCCAGTAGCTTCCAATATTGCAGTCAGCTTTATGTGGACAGCTTGTTATGGGACTTTGACAGAGCTCTACCAAGACATGGGAGTCCACATACACTTGTTGCATTTCAGGGGTGGGGACCTAAGTGATCCATTTCTTGTGTTGCTAGTTCTTGCAGAATCAGAAAAGAAGAAGTGTTGAAGGGAGAATTAAAACCACAAAATTATTCTGGGGTTGCTAACTTAAAGTTTGCTTGGAGCCTCATGAAATCTAGCATTTCCCATACTAAAGGTTCAATAATTTACTTTAAATCAGAGCTTGGAAGATTACCTCATCCTTCAGTCCAGACCATAATGTGCATTACTTTTGTAATAGCCATTTGTTAAAAACGCATTCCTTTCTGAACTGCCAGTTTTAGATGACTCACTGTTATTGATTTGGGTTGCAGTAGCATTCCGAGACCTCAGGGAATTAGCACCCCATTATACTAGGCAATGTATACATATGTATTAAGGCAGCAGGAGCAAGGCACAGGACGATGGAAAATGTATAAAAGGAAAATAAAAAGAGACAACAATAGATGACTGATAGGGACTGAAGACTGGCTCAAGTTTCCTAACAATTGATATTTTTCTAACCAGCTCTATTGGGTGTTCAAGAATATTCCACATCCTCCAAGAATTTCTCGCAGCCAATATAAAGCACTTATTCTCAACCAGGGTGCACGGAAATCCTTTCAAAAGATGCCACACAATATTCATACTGTTAGGTGTATGAACGCGATTCACAAGATACCATAATTGCTGAGATTTCAAATAAATGCAGAGAATGCATAGTGTCAAAAAGATTTTGACCTGTTATGAGTTTTGAGTTCTTTGCAACAGGAGAATTGTTTTATTCTTTTTCTGAGGTCTAAAAAGGGGTGAAAAGTAAGAGCTGGCATTTCCAAGTGGCACCTTCAGATTAACCAGGGGTGCCTTGAGCCTAAGAAGGGTGATAATAACTGATGTACAGTAACCATTGCTTTCAGTCCATCAAGGCTTAGACTCATCACTGCAAGTAGAAACATAATTAAAAAATAAGAGAGCATATTCATATGTGCTGCTTCAGGAGGGATTATATTCTGGTTTACTTCCATTATCTTGCCAGTCATTTATAACCAGTGAACGAAGTACTCATTGACTAGTGTTAGGAATATGGTTCAGAAGAATATATTTGTTTCCCACCTGTTCCAATATGTCGGTCAGATATAATCATTCAACCTTTAGCAATGGATGTAAGCTACTGCTGTCCAAGTCTAAAGAGGCCTGTATCAATGTAACTTGACAATTTTAAGTGCCACTCTTTTCCATTCAAGTAGATAGTTTCCCATCTCACTTAGCTATTAGCTTCCTGATATCTTGAAGCTAATGTAGGTTTCTCATCCTTTTGAGCCTGTATTTGTTGCAGCAGAAAGTCAGAACCTTACAATAAATATCTTATCAAACAAGCTTCTGCCATTGGAAGCTTAGCTTGGAGAGCAACAGGACACACCGCCTTTAAATCTTGACCATGGCCTCCAATAAAACATTGTGAGAATATCTTAGAAGGCCTAATATGCAACTCACTAGTGGACCAGCAATTGTAATTATACATCTCATACAACACTGTTGTTTTGAACTGCCCATTTTCTCTTATCTATTGTATAAACTGAAAAAAAGAAAGAGATGAACTTCACTGTTGATCAGAAAGTAGCAAACCAGCTAACTGGTTAACTGGCATACCCTTCTTTTGTCTCTCCCAAGAATTTTAGTTGTTCAATCGACAGTTTGGGGAAAGGATTTATTAATTTGGCTTGATTGCTAAGACCATGATTTCTAAACCATGCTTTATGCAATAGAGATTCCTGCACAATGCTCTCTATCAGTGCTAGTCAGCAAAGACATGGCAGCCTCTTTTAAACAGTGGTGTTGCTTTAATCAACATTTTTTGGTGAACACCTGAATTTCTAGGGTGTATGGATTTGTAGCAACTTGTATTTGCCTAGTGCATGGGCAACAAAGATACAGCCCATGGGTGAGATCCTACCCATGGATCCCTACCATCTGGACCATGATGCTGCTTGTGGGTCTCAAACTGATCTATATGCCGCACATGGGGCTGGATGTGGCAGGCAGGATGTGGTATGCAGAGCCAGTGTGGAGAGCCTGATGATTTTGACACACCTGGCCTAGTACCTGTCTTGCAGTGAGGCTAGCTGACTGCGGTGTGCTGGGGGTGCAACTGTGAGTGCTTTGTTTCAGGTGGGCCTTGTCTACCTACCTAAGGTATAAACCAGGAAGGCTCAGGCTTTATAAAAAGGCACCCCTTGCAAACAGAGGAGAAGCAAACAAAAGGCACCTGGAGGTTATGTTTTTCCTTCTCACAGCCCAGGTGTTTTCCAGGGACCAAGAAGGCACAAATGGAGACTGGATCAGCAGTTGTTACTTGCATGGGATGTGCTATGTTTGTCCACTTCCCAGAGGACAAATATAACTTAATCTGCACCAAGTGCAGGCTAGTGTCCATCCTGGAGAAAAAACACTTATTTGTCATCCATATATTTGTTGTCCTGTGAGGTGTGCTGTTTGCCTAGAACCTATTTTCAAGATGTTACAAGATCTGGCAATCTGTTTATCTGTCCCTTGGACAACTACTTCTTTCTGCTTGTTAGATGACCTTCATCTAACCCAGGAGGTGCACAGCCCCACCAAGGGGGATGCCTTGTTGGACTTGGTGTTGGCCACGGGTGACGACCTGGTAAGGGGGCTGCGGGTGCTTGACCCCCTGGGCGACAATGACCACTGCCTGCTAGAATTCACCATTCAGCGCAAGGTAGCAAAGGCAAGCAGTCAGGTGGTGGCCCTAGATTTTAGGAGGGCGAACTTCAACGAGCTAAGGAGGATAGTTGGAGAAGCGCTGAAGACTCAGAGGGGAGGGGAGCCGGGTGTCCAAGGGGAGTGGTCGCTCCTTAAGGAGAC
>NW_017729032.1:223592908-223601601 GCF_001723915.1 Gavialis gangeticus
TTTTTTTTTTTTTTTTTTTTTTACTTTAGCCTTCACAAATAAGGTCAGCTACCAGATGGCAAGCGTAGTTGGCAGCAAAAATAGGGAAGGAGATGAATAGCTTAAGTAATGGCAGAACAGGTTAGGAATTACTTGATGCTTTCAAGTCAGCAGGCCTAGGCAGGATAGCAAGGGGTGGCAATGTTTTTGGGCTGTATGCCAAAAAAACCCTGCAACCTCAACTTGCAAGATATTAGCATAACAGGGGCTGACAGTGGGGGAGGCACAAAGGGCCCAGTCCTTGTTGTGGCAGCACAGCCCCAGCCCCTTCTCTGCCATTTGCTCCAAAGCACATGTGCACCTGCCACCAGCAGTGAGCCAGGCCAGGGCTCTGCAGACCCTGGTACAGCTGCTTGCAGCCTCCTGGCTGCCTGCCACAGCTGGCCTGGGCTCTGGGCAGGACCCTACCATCTATCATGGAGCCCAGGCTGCTGACAGCACACAGCAGTGAGGTCTGTGGAAGTCTGGTTTGGCTCATTACCAGCAGCAGGTACACACATGCCTCAAGGCAGACAGCAGGGAAGGAGCTGGGGCTGCACTGCTACAACGATTGGGCTCCTCACAGCTCCCCTGCCATTTGCTCCGAGGCACACATGCCAAAAAAATGCCTTCTTGTGCCATGTGTGCCAGGGGCTGCCTAGCCTTGCCCTAGGCAAGTGAAGGAATTGGTGGAGGTAATTTCAGAGCCACTGGCTATTCTGTTTGAGAACTTGTGGAGTTCAGGTGAGGTATCGGATGACTGGAAAAGGGCAAATGAAATGCCCATCTTTAAGAAAGGGAAGGATGACCTGGGGAATTACAGACCAGTCAGCCTGGCCTCAATACTTACACAGATCATGAAGTAGGTCCTCAAGGAACCTACTGTGAAGCACTTGGAAAAAGAACAAGGTGATCAGGAATAGCCAACGTGGATTCACCAATTGTAACTTGGTTTCCTTCTATGATAAGGTGGCAGGCTTTCTGGATATGAGAAGAACAGTGGATGTGGTATACCTTGACTTCAGGAAAGCTTTTGACACCATCTCCCACAACATTTTTTTTTAACAAGCTAAAAAATAAAAAGACAGACTAGACATAAATACTGTAAGGTGAATCCACTGTTTGGATCACCAATTGCTCAATGTCTAGATGGGAGAAAGTATCAAGTGGGACCCCCAATGGGTCTGTCCTGGGACAGATATTGTTTAACATCTTCATTAACAATTTGGGCAATAGGATTGAGTGCACACTTAGCAAATTTGTAGGTAACACCAAGTTGGGAGGAGCTGGAGCTACTCTGGAGAGTAGGGCTAGGATCCAGGATGACCTGGAAAACTAGAGAAATTGTTCAAAACAAAATCAGATGAAAGTCCTGCACTTGGAATGGAATAATTACATGCACAAATACAGACTGGGGAACTATTGGCTACACTGTGGTACTGCAGAGGCCCTGGGGGTTACAGTGGACCATCAACTGAGTACAAGCCAAAAGGACAAAAAAGCCTACAGCATACTAGCTTGAATTATCAGGAGTGTCACCACAAAAATCAAGGGAAGTGATTCTTCTGCTCTGTTTGGTACTGCTGACCCTCACCTGGAGTACTGCATCCAATTTTGAGCCCCACACTTCAAGAAGGATGTGGATAGATTGGGGGTGGCAGAAAAAGAGTCCACCAGAGAGCAACATAAATGATTAGAGCCCTGGAAAACGTAAGTTTTGAGTTAAGGCTGAAAGAGCTAGGGGTACCTAGCCTGAAGAAACAAAAACTTGAGTGTGTGGTGAGGGTGCGGTTATTAACAGACTTCAAATACCTGAAGGGCAGTTACAAAGGATGGAGACAGACTGAAAGGCCTCAAATTGCAGCAGAAGAAATCTTGGTTGGAGACTGGGTGGTCAGGCATTGGGACAGGCTCCATAGAGAAGTGGTAGAATCTCCACTCCTGAGACTTTCAATAGCAGGTTAGGCAGACACTTGACAGAAGGTTTAGTTGTGATTGATCCTGCCTTGAGAAAGGGTCTGGACTAGATGAAGTCTCTTCTAGCCTGAGTCTCTTAAGTAGGACAGAAGTGGAAGAAGTACAAAGATCATGCACAAATATGAGATGGTATTAATGCGGGGATTTTGCTGGAAAAATAACACAGCAAAACATGAAATTTCAACTAAGCTATCCCAAACCTACATTGGCTCTGTGAATTGCCAGGAAGGAAAACATACTTTCAATAGTTAAAGTAGATCATGTGGAATACAAGGAGTCTCAGCAGAAGGTTTTATTCTGTTGCTACAGTTGTTTTCCAGAGTAAATTTTGATAAGCTATTCCAGATAGCTCTAATATATAACTAGATAGTATTCCATGACAAAAGTGATAGATGAATTCATTCATTAAAAACAAATTAATCATTATGCCAACTGCTGTCATTCTGAATATACGTTTAAATGAACCTATGAGTTTAAATGAACTGGACTCACCTCAGTTTTTGTTAGATAATGAGGCCAAAGCAAGTCTCCCTCATTCTTGTTCAAAAATAGGTGCTCCTTAAAAAGGATCCTTAAATGGATTTGAGAGATGGAATCTCTTAAGTGGATGGATGGACTCTGTTCCTCCCCTCCCCCCATTGTGTGTTCTGGTTTCAATAAAAGAGATGAAAAAGTTGTCACATTACAGTTGGCATGTTTATACATTATAATCTGCCATCGAAGTCCATCAAACTCTCAGTCTTTCTGCAGGTTAGTCAGACACTAATAGTCGATCTGTGGGCTGCAGAATTTTAAGACCAATTCTCTTACAAGGAAAACTGAAGCTACATTATTACAAACTGTCCTCAGTTTGATTCCATCCTTCCTGCTAACTTGTATCTTTAGGAGAAGGTACATTGTTATATATTTCTATAAAATTAGTATATTTCTATAAAGTTGTAGTTTTTAAACAAGTTATGAAAAGGAATCCTTGTCCTTTTTAAAAACAGTATCTCTCTCTCCTTTTGAGGCCATGGTATTAGGTATGTTTTCATAGCAATAAGATGTAACACTAAGGTGCCTCTCCAGTTCATGGGGTACCTCCTGTCACCCTATCATAGGGAACATGCCATCACCATGGCTATTTTCTCAGGGAACAGATTCTGGGGGAACTCCCTAACAATGAGCAGTTAACCAACAAAAAGTGACCTGGAGCAATCTCTACATCTCTAGTTGCTCCTTACAGGCACTTAACAAGAACCTAAATTCCAGGCAAGACCCTCAGAAGAAGCCACACATAGGTACATCATATTTGTAAGATTTTTAAAATAATTATTCTATATGTGGGATAATTCTTGTATTATATTAAGTTGAAAGTCTGGCAGAAAACAAAGTCCAGAAAAGAGGAGAAAAAGAAGTATTATTACAACAGCTGAGAAAAATAAGGAAACAGCAGAAGTCATAGTTGGGCATGTAACTTTAAATTTTGTCCTTTGTGCATGGAATATCCCCTTTAGGATGATTTAACTTCAAATGACAGGGCATGAATACATACTGAAAATAGCTTTCCTCAGAACTTACAAAGAAAAGTTCCTCTTCAAGTTGTTCCAGTATACAGAAATTGTTCACGCCTTTTTTCCTTTATGCTGCATCATCCAAGCCATGTCACAGAACGTGTGCCATGTCCTGTGTTTCCATACAGGACAGGGTTGCCAACTCTGACTGAAGCTATTCCAGGAGATTTTTTTTCCCCCAACATGACAGTGTCATTAATTGAATGCATTTTCTTAAAATATCCTATTAAAATCTCACGGATTGCTTTCAATAGTCACCGAGAGATCGATGGCTGGGAGTCCGTCAGAGTCGGCAACGTGGGAGAGTTAGCAACCCTAACACAGGAAGAGTAAGAAACTATACTGATATACTGAAAGAAAGCTTCTAAAAATTGTGGCCATAATTGTGGCATAATTATATTTCAGCGTTGAAAAACTGAAACAAAACAAACGATCAAAAAAATCCTAATCACCACCACCAAAAAAACAATTACTTCCCCCTATAGCAAGAACAGGTATCTTTTTGTGGTTGTTAGTGGCTAATGTGGCATAGTCAGCCTACTTCATTATACCTCCAGGTTGTTTTCAAAGGGTTAAACTCTGGCTAGGTCCATCGCTTGCCCTTAGGGGATGTGCCATCTTTCCTAAATAAAGTGATTACAACTGTACTGCAGGGTAGGGAAGCCCTTGCTAGAAGTCCTTCAGTTTAGCTGCTCCTCTCTGCAGGTTCAGCCTAGGAAGTCTAAACTCTGCTTACTATCTCAAATGTGACTCTCAACTCCCTAAGTTCATTTAAACTTACTTGACCTCAGGTACAAGTTAGAACAACAGGGGCATGAATAGTCAGAGCTTAACCCCAAAAAGCCACAAGCCAGGGGTTCAGGAATAGACAGTCAGGGGTCAGAAGCAGGGGTCCAGACTGGAGCAAGGTGTCAGCAGTAATGAACCAGGGATCCAAGCTGGCATCAGAAATGGCAAGTCAGAAGCCCAAAACTAAACAAAGAAGCTTCTGTTCTGTTGAGTAGCCTGCTAGGTACTGTAAGAGCTGCTGCTTTTAAGCAGACAGCAATGCCCATGCAGGCAACTGGGGCCACCTGGAAGTAACTGGGCCACAGGCAGTCACACCCATGCAAACAACGAAGGCCAGCTGGAAGCTAATTAGTCAGCCTGGTTCCCTGACTCCTGACACTTGGCTTACATTGTGATGACCTCTTCCCCGGACTTCACGAAGGTTGCTCAAAACCTGAAAGATGCTCTCTTATTTCTCTGGACTATAGAAGTTGAGCAAATAAAATGATCTCACTTCACAGATAGTTTTTTTTTTTCCATTACATTTCATCTGCAAGGCGTTTTGACATAGTCACTCCATATTTGGTAAAAAGGCACTGGTAAAGCCCGAGTGCAAATAAGACTATTTTCAAGAACTAGGAGTACGTGTTCTGAGATTATTCAGTACTGAATTAAAAGTGTTTTTCTATGATTCTATCAGACTAGCTCTCCGAGTTTCAGTTGCAACTTGTAAAATTTACTGAACATATTCTTTATTGCCTTTTATGATCCTTATGTGGCCAGAGTATCTGGTGAAAATGAAAGGAGAATCAGATTCAGAAAAATGTAATTTCATTCACTTCAGTGAAGTTACTCCTCAGATACACCTGCATGAGGAAAGTCAGATTAATGATTTTGGGATGCTTTATAAAGAGATCTGGTGCACTTGCACATTCAGTAGTGCTCTTCCACCAGTCCACTAACAATACAAGTAGGATGATTACGCTCATTCCTGTAGATTTGTATCTGCTACCTGGAGAACTCAGGAGCCCTCTGAGGACTCTGGGGGACTTCCACACCACTTGAAGA
Source organism: Gavialis gangeticus (assembly GCF_001723915.1). Classification (NCBI taxonomy): domain Eukaryota; kingdom Metazoa; phylum Chordata; order Crocodylia; family Gavialidae; genus Gavialis; species Gavialis gangeticus. The sequence continues at coordinate 223,598,293 of NW_017729032.1, forward strand.
ATACCAACTCTTAAGGAGTTCACTCTGGCATCATCAGTATACATAGGGTAAGGTTTGCCACATCCCTGCAACATCAGTCAGTTCTCTACTCCCACTCATCCAAAAGAGAGATTTGAAGAAAAAGAAAAGGTGCATTAAGATGGAGGGAAAACTGACTGTGTATCAGTTTAAAAGAACATGGATATGCTTTTAAACCTCTTTCCAAATACTAGAAAGGCAGGAAGTTAAATTAAGGGTAGGCACCCACCAAAAGAAACTGACCACCAAACGCCACACTTGTCCACAAATATAGAAAGACTGACTTATTAGGTTTAAGAGTCCTACTGACAGAAGTATTAAGAGAATGAGAAAAGGAAAGAACCAATAATGTGTGCGATCATGGCCATCTTTTCCATCTCTGACCCAACCCTACCACTAAAGGATACTGAAGACTTCATTTCCTTCCATGTTCAGACAGGACAGGGACAACCATGTAGATAGAAACCTCAGAGACTACTATTGATATATAAGGATATACCTCAGAAGGTATAACCATAGCTAACCATGTTAAATTAGCAAGATTCTGCTACAAACATCCCAAACATCCCAACACTGTTTATATAATAAGAAACAGATATTAAATCTCCTTGCTAAAGTGAGAACATTTAAGGAGGCACCAAGATGCCTGGTATGATATCTTGGGCATGCAGTAAAATAAGTTCTACATATGATATTGTCTTATCAGATGCCTGAAATATTTTGTTGCATTTTAATCTACCGTTTATCTACAGCTGTGTTTTCCTATCTTCTGGCATCTCACACTTATGTTCAGCCTGCCCTCTAAGTCAGGCAAGCTTTTTCAGATTCATTTTATTATGCCCTTTCTTGTTCTTTTTTAGTGAGCTAAGAAAATGATTGAAAAGCTACAAAAACACCTGTGTTGCCTTTCTGGCCTTGCAAAATCCAGTTTTGTTTTTCCATTGGCATAATGCATTCAAACCATTTTACAGAAATGCAAAAATATTTGGCTCCCACCTGTTAATTTCTAGGAAAAACTAATATTCTGAAAAGCTGCATTACTGGGTAAAAGCACTATCTTGGTTAACCACAAGCCTGCTTAACAGGCTGCATATGAGTGTAGAGCTCCAACAACTGTAGTTGAGCGTCAAATCAGGTCCTAAGAGACCCAACCTACTGTTCTCCTTGACTGCCAGCATCTAAAAGCCAAAATATGTATTGAACAAAGAAAGAACAAACAATAGCTTCACTATATGCTCCCCACAGTTGTACTGAAGCTATCGTTTGTTCTTCTTTCTATGTTGGGTACATATTTTGGCTTCAGCTGCAGGAGTCAAGGAAAAGAATAGTTTCAGACTCTGGGGTCTGACCTGAAGCTGTGCTAAAGCTACGTAGGGCTATAAGCAGCTATGGGGATTAAAGGAATGCAGAAATCAGCTCCGTATTAAGAAAGGCAACATTTGCATTATACTGCTGATTACGCCAAGCATCACTCAGCTGCCACCAGGATGACAGCAGCAACAAGAATCTAGGGGACAACTAAGCAGGTTGGTCTCATGGGAAAAAAACAACTTAAGTTTCTAATTGCTCTGCTGGTTGTCTTCCAGTGGCACCAGTATGTTCCTCCAGGTTGCTACAGCACCCAGGGGTGCCTTCAGATCCTTTCAAAAGCAATGTGAGCCCTGTTAGGGTGAGACCCCCCCAATGGCAAGAGAACCAGAGATTTTTAAGGCCTGGCTAAACAAAACCTTGGCTGGGATGATCTAGTTAGGGATGGTCCTGCTTTGAACAGGCGGTTGTACTACATCAGTGTTTCGCAACCCATGGGTTGCAACTCAAAAGCAGGCTGCAAGAATATATGAAAGGGTCATAAACAAACTTTAAAAATGGATCGACCAACTTAAAAAATGGATTCTCCTTTAAAGGAGAAAAAATGTGGGAAACTATGACTTTCCTCTTGCAGGCTGGCAGAGTCCTAGCCTGTAAGGGGCTGCTTGGGGCTCTCCATGCCTCGCATACACCCACCCCCTGCCCCCCACACTGGGGGGCTGGGGCCTGGAACAGGGGCAGTGGCTTGGGAGCAAGCAGCATTGGGTCAGGACTGTCCATCAACGTTCACACACGGGTCCCAATACAAAAAAGGTTGAGAACTACTGCACTAGATGACCTGCTGAGGTATGTTCCAACCCTCACGTTCTAGGAATCCTATGATTTCAAAGAGGGAGTTTAAGTTAGAGAAAAACACTCTCAGGAGCAGGGCAGTAAAGCACTGGAAAAGAGAGACTGTTTTCAGTGGTAGCAGATGACAGAGGTGGTACAGTCACCCACCCCCACAATCTTCAAAAAGCATCTTGCCACTCACCATGCTGGAGTCATCCGACCCCAGCAGTCTTTCCTGCCTAAGTGCAAGGGGGCTGAACCTGATAATCTTGTAAGGTCCCTTCCCAGCCCCAGCATCTATAAAACAAGGAGTAACAATCTCAAGTTGCAGCAAGGCAAGTTGAGGTTGGATATTAGGAAAAACTTTCTCCCTAGGAGGGTGGTGAAACACAGGAACTGACACTCCCCACTCAGGCGATGGGCTGGGGGGGGGGAGCACCAGTGCCCCCCTGCAAGTGCTGGCCTGGGAGTGGGGACTTGCAGGGGAGTCGTGTAATCAGCCAGGGGAGACCCAAGGGGGGTGGGGGAGGCATGTGCCCCACCTGAGTAAGGTGGCACCAGTCCCCCATCCCAGAGAGGTGGCAGACTCCCCATCCTTGGAGGCCAGCTATGACAAAGCTTTGTCTAAGATGACTTACGGCTGGTCCTGCTTGGAGCAGGGGGCTGCACTAAATGACCTGCACAGGTCCCTTCCCACCCTCCTTTTCCCCTAGGTCTCTGGAGCAGCAGCTGCCTGGAGGCAGAAGTGCCATGAAACAAGAAAGCGAAAACGAGAGCGTGAGCACAAGCAAGCAAGCAGTTACCCCTCCCACTCCAGGACCCTGGGGCTGCGAGGGGTGAGGAGACGGCAGGGATCCCGCTGCCCCGCGCTCCCTGCCCGAGCGGAGGGAGGCGAAGAGCGGGACCCCCCCGGCTCTCCCGGCCCGTGCACGGCCCCACGGCCGGAGGGGTCCCAGCAAGGCCCCCGGGAAGGAGGGAAGCGCCGCCACTTACAGCTAAGAGCCCCCAAGGCGCCGAGCAGGAGCAGGAGGCAGGGGCGACTCGCCATCTTCCCGGCTACAGCCGCTCTGCGGCCGCGGGGCGCTGCTAATGAGGCGGCGGCTGCCCCGGGCTCGGGCTCCCGCGCGGCGGGACCCCCCGCCTCAGCCCCGG
>NW_017729032.1:223606601-223607256 GCF_001723915.1 Gavialis gangeticus
GCGCTGCTCGGCGCCTCCCGTGGCCTCGGGCCAGCCCCAGAGGTGGGGTGGGCGCCACCAGCTGTGAGCAGAGCCCCTCTCCCTCCTCCCAGCCAGCCCCGCCGGGCGAGGGGCTCTGCGGATTGGGGAGCACTTGTATCAGGCCAACTAACTGGTGGGGAGCTCTTTTGCCAGCTTCGAGGCATTAGCACACTTCTTCAGACAGTAGGTATACCCTGCTGGTGTCATATGAAGGAGGAGCCTCTGATAATAAAACCCCCCCTAAAAATCCCTAATTTGGGGTTAAAAAAGGTAAGCCAAACTCCACATTTTTCCATGATCAAAATGAACTGCCACTAATATACATATACTAATACATAGATTCCTAGATTCAGAGACATTTGGGCTGGAAGGTACCTCGGGAGATCATCAAATCCAGGCCCCTGCCCCAGGGGCAGGAAGTCAGCCGGGATCATAGGATCCCAGTAAGAAAAACATCCAGATGTCTCTTGAAGGCATTCTGAGTAGCTGCTTGAACCACCTCTGGAGGCAGTCTGTTCCAGGCCTCCTAGGCTTGGACAGTAAAGAAGTTCTTCCTTATGTCATGGAGGAGTTTGTGACCCTTCGACCTTGTCATCGCTTGGGGTGCTCTGGTGAACAAATGTTCCCCCAGATC
>NW_017729032.1:223612256-223613386 GCF_001723915.1 Gavialis gangeticus
CTCTTCGAATCTTCGGGCACTACACCAGAGCGCCAGGAGTTTTTGAAGATCCATGCCAGGGGCTGAGCTATGTTGCTAGCCAGCTCCTTGAGTACCCTGGGGTATAAACTGTCAGGGCCGGCTGTCTTGAAGGTGTCCAGCCTCTCAAGGTGTTCCTTCACGAGGTCAGCATTGATGGAGGGCAAGGAATCTCCCTCGCCCGGGTCTCCCTGTCCCGTAATGGGCAGGGGCGTCTCATGGCACTGGTGAAAGGCTGATACAAAGTACCCATTTAGCAAGTTGGCTGACGTACATATGTATATGCATATACATGTACATATATGTATAGTGGTGTTTCATTTTGATCATGGAAAAAATGTGGATTTGGGGTTACATTTTTTAAGATACATATATTGATCTCTCTCTATATCTGTAGATGCAGAGAGAGAGAGAGAGAGAGGGCCACAAATTGCTGTGATCAAAATGAAATACCACTAGATCTATAGACATGAACAACGTGTGCCCAGAGGCTGGGGGGCCACGGCAACCCTCACAGGCAGCGGCACTGGTGGTGGGGAGCTCCCGCAGGCAGTCATGGTAGTGTCAGCCAGGGGGGTGGCAAACGCCAATTAGCAGTCGGCAAACACCTGCAGGCACCACTGGCGGTATCGGCAGCAAGGGCGGGGGTGGAGAGTGGCAGCTGCCCACAGGCGCCGGCAGCAGCAGCCAATCGCAAGAGGTGCACCGCCAATCTAGGGGGGTGAACATGCACCCACATGCACCCCCTACATGTCACCAATATCTATAGATCTATATAGATATAGAGAGAGCTAGATCTATGTAGATGTTTAGATATAGTGGAGTTTCATTTTGATCACAGAAAAATGCGTAATTGGGGTTACTTTTTTTTCTCTCTCTCTCTGTATGTATATAGATAGATAGATAGATAGATAGATATAGACAAGCACCTAGCTGGGGTCTCCAGCACACTTTCCTGCCCAGGGTAGGGGGTCAGACTTGATGATCTACTAAGGTCCCTTCAGACCCTAAAATCTGTGAAATCTATAGAAAAAGCTATAGAGAGAGATATAGATATAGTGGTGTTTCATTTTGGTCACAGAAAAATTTGGATTTTGGGTTACTTGTTTAAC
>NW_017729032.1:223618386-223640001 GCF_001723915.1 Gavialis gangeticus
GAAATCTATAGAAAGAGCTATAGAGAGAGATATAGATATAGTGGTGTTTCATTTTGGTCACAGAAAAATTTGGATTTTGGGTTACTTGTTTAACCCAAAAATTGGGGATATTTTTTTTTAAATCAGAGAAAACCAGCATCCCTGGTTATGAGCCTTCCATTGCCTGAAGAAAAGTGTTTGTGCCTGAAAGCTTGCAGCAAACTTTTTTTCCAACTATTTAGTTGGTCTAATAAAAGAGATCACATTTACCCAAAGAACCTTGCCTGCCTATGTCCTTAGACCAACACGGCTACAACGAACACCCTTTCAATGCTGCCAGGTATACAATAATTATCATATTTGTATGATAATTCCAACCCTTGTACAATCAACAATAGTAGAAGTGTTCAAAACTAGTTTTGGAGGTAGCTAATTGATGCAGCCTATGCAAAGCCCACGTCACTCTCAGGGAATCTTATCCAACTTTTGGGTTTGCTGTTAGCACTTTCTTATGACTGCTTGCCTCAAAATAAAGAAATGCTTAAGTCTGATGACCCAGTTCTCACTCACTCACTGGCAACTGATAGTGCCCCCACACACACACACACCTCTCCGCCCCCCACTGCCACTGCTGTTGCCAGTGCTGGCTTCTTCAGGGCAGGGGCCCCAAAACTATTTCTGGTGGAGGCCCCCAAAAATTGTGGGCCAGCCCTGACAGCAGGGCACTGACTAGGAAGCTGCAAGCTTTGCCAGTGCCTGCACGGGGAAGATGGAACCCTCACACTGAGTCACAGTGCCACGCAATGACTCAGATGTGGAACTTGTCTCTGATGCCATGTTAGAGAGAGTGGTGGAGCTTCATCCTTGGTTCCTGTTCTTAGTTGCTGCCAGAGATCCTTAAGTAGGGTGCCGCAGCCCCCTGGGGTGCCCTGAGAGCCTTTCAAGGGTGCCACTGGGTTGGCAATCCCTCAATTTGATTATATAGGTACTTAATTTTGTGATCACTGAAGCCACTGTACCTCACTGGTACTGGATACAGCCCATAAACAGGGGGTTGTTAATTAGACTTGAGAAAAGGAATTTGAATCAGAATAGTAGCATCCTCCAGCTCCTTTACAGTCCATTTGCCCAGGGTGCGGATGACTGGGAAACAGGAGAAGCAAAGCAGTGGAAAATGAGGTGTAAGGTGATTCTTTTTTAGAATTTAAAGATGTTCATGGTTAAAAAACACACACCTATTAAAATGGCACTGTCGCAGGGCACTAAGGTGCCTGCTCCTATTGGAGCAGAGATTGCCGGAGGGCAGATGGGGAGGGCACAAAGGGTCAGATAAGAGCCCAGGTGGAGGTTGCCACGACAACCGGCTAATGAGGAAATTGGCCACACCTGCACCTGGTTAGCTGGGCTGAAGAGGCAGGGCCCTAAGAGAGGGTGCAGCATTTGTGGGGCACAGACCCCGGTGCCAGAGAGGGTACAGCATTTGAGACAGGGCTGCAGAGAGCCCAGCACCAGAGAGGGCGCAGAGACAGGGCTTCAGACAGCCCAGCACCGAGGGGCACAGAGACAGGGCTGCAGAGATCCCAGCAAGAAAAAGGGCCAAATCGTAATGAGGGCTAGGCAAGACAACGCCAATACCATCTGTGAGGCTTGGGGGGTGGTAAAGGGGTGGTTGCAGCTACACATAAGGCTAGGGTGCCCCTGAAACACCCTGTCGCAGGGCACTTTGGTGCCCTGCTCCTATAAAGAGGTACAGGTGCCGGTTGCTGAGGCAACCACAGTTTGATCAGCTGACCGGAAGGGGGCAGGGCCTGACCTATATAAAGGTGATCCAGGCTGAGGCCAGAGAGGCAGTTCCCCACTAGCAGTGAGGAAGAGGGAGCTCTGCTGGAGTAAGCAGAGCAGAGAAGCCTGATGGCCTGAGCAGCTTCTGCTTGAAGATACTGTGTGGAGGAAGCCCTGGTAGGGGTTTGAATGACGGTTAGCCAGTTGGCTTAGAGTTTATGTTTGTAGCCCAGGAGCTTGAGTTTCTGTTTGTAGTTTTATAAGACCGGAGCACCGGGTGAAGCTAATAGGGGTTGGAGGAGGCCTCATAGAGGCTCCACGGTAGTGTGGGGACCCCGGTGCCAGAGAGGGCACAGCATTTGGGGGTGCACTGACCCCAGCCCTGAGAAGGGGCACAGAGGATTGGGGGGCCAGGTAAGGCCGAGGCTGCCTGAGCCCCACAGGAACTTGTAGACCCAAGGAGGGGATTTGGGGGCCAGGCACGGCTGCAGCCATCTGAGCCCCAATTGTGAGAAGCCCAAGGGCGAGCGCAGGCAAGAAGCCCAGAGGGCACTTGCTTTAAGACCTGAGGAGGGGATTTGGGGGCCAGGCACGGCTACGGCCACCTGAGCCCCAATTTGTGAGAGGTCCCAGTGCAGGCACAGCCGCGAGACAGGCCAGGGAGCATCCGCGGGAGGGCGCAGGCAATTGAGACGGGCCCAGGGAACCCATGAGGGCGCAGGCAATTGCTCAATGAACAAGGGGGTGCCTGTAAGGGCGCAGGCAATTGTGTGACAAACCCGGGAGCGCCCGTGAGGGCGCGGCAAGGGAGTGACCATACAATGTCCAGTACATCTGTGAGGCTTGGGGTGTGGTACAGGGGTGGTTGGAGCCACGCGTAGCCCCTAAGGCTTTAGTGCACGGTATCATCTAAGATGGAGCACAGACTTGGATACATCGGGGTACCATGTCAAAGAGGACAAAAAGGCAGCCTCCCTTAACACTACTAACATCAAAGACATGGCGGGCGAGATGGTGAGGGTGCATTGACACCAACTTGGCATGGTAGGGGGCGCTAGGAGAGATCACAGCCGCTCCTAGGACCCCGCCCTGTGACACACCCATAGTGAAACGGGAACCCACAGGGTTCAGAGAGTCCAACAAACCATGTCCAAGAGGTCTTAAAGGCAGCCTCCCTATTGTTCTATTTCCATCAAAGACGTGGCAGGAGAGAACCGAAGGTGCCCATCGGGCTGGATTGGCATGGTCAAGGGGCTTTGGGAGATCACACCCATCCTTAAGGATCCCATCCCGTTACAGGCATGTTGTCTTTACAATGAGATATTTCTGAATCATTTCCACACTTCACCTCAGTTAGAGTTCTCACTTAATTATAAAACACTTTCCTTGTGTTTAGAATTAGATAATTTGTGAAAACAACTGTAAATCCAACTTAAACATTCAACAGCTTTGAATAGGGACTCCTATTACTAAATAGCATATGAAATATAAGGGCAACTTTAAGCATTTCCAGACAGAAAATATGTAAGGGGAATCAGAAATACACTGAAGGGATAAGAAAGGATTCTAAGTATGCAAGACATTTTTCAGGGTTCACCTGTTTGTTTCATTTTTGTTTGTGTGATATGGTGTATTTTATACTACCTGATGGCAATTGTTGAATGCATTTCCTAACACTGAAGGCTAACAGGAAAAATACATCCCAGGGTCACAGAGGCCATTTAATGGAATTAAGACTTATCTTCAAAAATGATTACTGCTTCACGTACATGTATATATGTACTTTCTAGAACAAGGAAAATAAAACCATTTCTGTTCCTGGTTCTAGGAATCGGATACAAAGCAGGCATTCCCTGTGATCAGTAGGGATCCTAGTTTTCTCTGGAAAAAAAATCCCCAATTTTGGATTAAAAAAGTAACCCAAAATCTGCATTTTTCTGTGATCAAAATAAAAGTATCTGTCTGTCTGTCTGTCTGTCTATCTATCTATCCCAATTGCCCATGAAGAAAGCTGGAGGGGGGTGGGCGGGCAGGGATGGAGCACCACCACCCACCTCCCCATGCTGCTGTCCCAGTCCATCCCTGCCTTTGCCCATCAAACTATAGCTTCATAGTTGGTAGGGTCGGAAGGGACCTGAGCAGATCATCAAGTCCGACACCCTGCCATGGCAGGAAAAAGTACTGGGGTCAAACGACCCCAGCAAGGTGTACATCTAGCCTCTTCTTAAAGACCCCCAGTGTAGGAGCCAGCACCACTTCTCTTGGAAGTTGTTTCCAGATCCTAGCTGCCCTGACCGTGAAGTAGCGCCTCCTGATGTCTAGTCTGAATCTACCCTCTGCCAGCTTGTGACCATTATTCCTAGTCACTCCTGCTAGTGCTCAGGGGAACAGGGACTCCCCCAATGCCTGCTGGTCTCCCCTGACTAGTTTGTAGATGGCCACATGACTGATGGGGGGGCGGGGCGGGCAGGGACAGAGCGCTGCCACCCAGCGCCCCGTGGTGTCACCGCTCTGCCTCTGGCCCCATGCACCCACTCCAGCCCCGTGTATCAGAGTGGGAGGGCAAGGCCAGTGCTGCACTGCCAGCACCCTGTGCTGCCATTACCTCCAACAAAGTGGTGGCGTGAGGTGCTGTTGGATATGGTGGTGAGGCTGGATCTGCCACTGGCCCTGTGCGCCTCCCCCACACCCTGCATCCGGTCCCTCAGTCCCTGCCATCATGGCAGGGAATAGGTGGGGATGGAGTCCTGCGTCTGGTCTCACGCCCACTTCTCGTCCAGCCTTGTTCTCCCCGCTCTCCACTGCCTGCCTGCCGTGTTGGGTCCGGACCCATTCCTCCCCCTCTCCATCCCCCTCTGCCTCCAAGGAGCAGAGCCAGGGAAGGGGGCGAGGCCAGTGGCGATGTCCTCACCTGCCGCTCCAGCCATGCTGGAGGACAGTGAGGACAGCGCCATCATGACAGCAGGGACTGAAGGGCTGAGGGGTATGGAGGCCAACACTGCTGGCCTTGCCTCTTGCTCCATCCCCTCCATCCCTGCTGTCATGGTGGTGTACTGCCACTGCCTGTCTGGAACACTATTGGAGCACTCTGATTAGGTGCCAAGACAACCAATCAGAGGATGAGTAAAGTGTTATGGACAGACAGACAGGCAGACAGACTAAGGCTTTTATAATGTTAGAATATCTATCTATCCATCTGTCTATCTTAGTAGTGGTTCATTTTGATCATGGAAAAAATGTGGATTTTGGGCTACTTTTTTTAATCCGAAAACTGGGGATTTTTTTTTTATCAGAGAAAACTGGGATCCCTGGTGATCAGTTGGAGCTGGTGCACTAGACAGGGATAGAAGACTTATGTGGTAAACTGGTGATTCTTAGCCATGGTGCCAAGACACCCAAGGGCACCTGAGAACTTTTCAAGGGTACCTCCAGGTATGAAGGGTAAGCAGGTGTGAGAAGATAAATGCAGGGTCAGGTTCTTCTCTGCCTGGCTGATGCCCTGCCCCCACTGCCTGGTTTCTCTGCAAGGAGGTAAGCACTGTAATGTATAAATTAGTTTTTTGAAATGGGGTGCTACTCAAGTTACAAAAGTTATGGAGGGGTGCCTTGAATCTAAAAAGGATGAGAACCGCTGTGTTAAACAAACACTGACTAACCAGTGGAAAAACACTCTTGGAATCTTTTTTTCATGCTAGTTAAATATCATCATCACTATGTTGGTTTGTAAATATATATTCATTTTTGTAAACTGAATGCACGATAATAGAGAATGAGTTTTTTCATGTGCTTCACTACCCTTTCATTTCAAGGCTGATTTTAAAGCTGGCTATAAAATTCAATTTTAATTTGTCTGCTCACTATAAGATATCCAGATACAGCAGGAACAGCAATATCTGCTGCAGCATCCTATATGTGCACTTTGATCTTCGTTCCATCACATCCAGTAAAAGCCTATCAAACATTCTTAAGCTCTCAGTTGTGCTCAGCTGTTTTTTTTCACCTGAGTTCTTAATAAGTACAAGTGAAGATGACTATGCACCAGTCTGTGATCGTAATAAACACTGATGGATGTGTAGTCATTTACAGAAAAAGCAATTAAGCCTCTTCCTGAAGAGAGAGGCCATGATCACCATCCATACAAATTCTGAGGACCGACTCAGCATGAAAGGAATTAGTTGGGTCAATACAAAGAGACTAGGCAACTGCCCATCAGGAATGACAGCCGGTGGGCAGGGACAGAACCCCACCATGCTGCACCACCACCACCGCCCAGGAGGGGGGGGAAGCTTGCTCCACCATCCTCTCTGTCTCCCTCGGCCAGCACCAAGTGCTGCTGCCTGCAGGGAAGAGGGCTGGGGGTTGAGCCTTCCCCCACTCCAGCTGCTCCATCCCCACTGTCATGGTGGTGCTCCACTGCGCTGCTGCCACCACCTCCTGTCTGAAATGCTCTTGGAGCACTCTGATTAGTTGTTTCAGATGTTATGGACAGACTAAGGCTTTTTATAATATTAGAATAATAGAACATAACTAGGGATAACTAAGTGAAATTCAGAAAGAAAATATGTAATTGAATTTCAGAACAAAACATTCCTGACAATGAGAGAAGTCTTTTAAATTGTAGCTTGTCTTCTAAGAGAGGTCATCAAAGCCCTGATAGTTGAGATATGGATAACTAGAGTGGAAAGAAAAAAACCCACTATCTACAGAATAACTCTGTACTGGTAGAAGAAAGTAGTCGTGACCTTCCTTATCATTAGTTTGATGAGGTAAAGCAATTCTCAAGTTAATGTTATCAGAAGTCCCTGATTTAATAAATTGGAGGTCATATAGGTAGTCTAAAGATTTCATTTGGCCTTCAAATCTATTTACCTAATAACATCACTCATTGTCACACTAGTTAATAAGGCAATCTAGTGGTTTACATTACATTTTGAAAAAATCAGTTGTACTGTAATACATTTTTATAAAGTGAAAAAGGATTATAAATATTTCCTTTAAGACCAGGGTAATAAGGATAACAATTGTTCATCTTTAATAAAACAGGAAAATAGATTACATTTAAATTAAAATTGTAATCTCTGGCAGATATCTTACTAAAGTCCCAGGAAGCTGAGTACTATGAAAATGTGCGTATCTAAATAATGTTTAGAGTACTTTTACTTAAAAAGTATTTGGGTTATAACAAGAGTGATATTTCTGTAAGCACTGCAATGAATAAATTAGTTCATCATATTTAAGTACCTATAATGGGGGCATATCAATGGTGAAACATATTTTTCAGATTAAAAATATTTTAAGGCACTGCTTCAGCAAAGTACTTGATTACCTGCCTAACTTTAAACAGGTCAGTTCTTCCATTAATTTCATTAAGAACAATTGCATAATGGAAGTGCTTTGCTGAAATGGAGCCTTAATACATTGAAAGACCCTAATGTGAAAGGTCTAGTAGAATAGCACTCACAAGATGCAGCACTGAGCTACACCAAGGGGGAGCAGAATGAGACAAAAGTAGGGTATACGGTCAGCTCCTGGAGAGGGAGATTAAAAAGGTTAGTGAATTTCTGAGAAAGGGCCATATTCGATAGGCAGTAGGATGATCTTCACCTATACTTGCCTCTCTGAGGTAGTAGAGTTCTAATGCTAGTTGCCCAGAAACAAAGAATTAAGTAGAGCCTAGTTCTGATTCCATTTACACAAGAGTATACTAGTGCAACTCCATCCATTAACTTCAGTTAAATTTTTCCTGATTTATATCAGAGTTGTGTCAGAATCAAATTCCTTTTTCCTAGTTTGCTTTTTCTGTCAAATAAGGCAAGCACCTTCCCATGGATCTGAATGTACTTTGCAGACTTACGTTATTATTAATTTCATGCTAAGTATAAACTTCTTCCTCTACCCTATATCCCATTGTATTTAAGTAAAGGTTAAATCACGGCTTCCACACCTAGTTTATACAGGAAGAACCAGCAATTAAGTGCAATCATAATGTTAAGCACTGAGTTTTTGTTTTTCACTTGTTTGTTTAAGCTCTGGAAGGTTGTGTAGAATACATATAGTTTATATTACCATACTATGATTATACTATTACACTATTATACCATTACAATATTATGTAATAGTATACTACACATATTATTGTACATTGCATGCATTATAGCATATATAATGTATGTTATTCATACAATATATGTAATATATTGCATTATATATCATATATATTTTAAAATATATATATTTACCTCTGTAATAGACTTTGTTGAACAGTAACATTTTTAGATACACTGAAAATAATTTGTTAAGAGGGTCCCAAAAACACTAGCCGTATTCTAAATTATAGAAGTTTTAATGTGAAAGTAACTTTATGAAAACAGTATCTCTTTTCCACTGTGTAAGCATTTGTATTAAATAACAGTAGTTATTCTGGATTCGTGCTTTCCTCTACTTCCTATCCCACAGAATTATTTTGGGAATGTTCCAAAACAAGACTTAAAAAAAAAATCAGTCCAAAATAAAAATGCCCACATGAGGGCGTTAGCTAAAGTTTAGATGATCATCACATGTACCGTTCCAGAACTGTGGGCTATCTGATTTTCCACTAGCTATTTCTAACCTTTAGAAATATTGTGAAAGTGGTATTGGGAAAAAACATAGAAGTTGAGACTTTAGTTCAGTTTAGGTGCATATTTTCCACTAAAATTTATGACTTGGAAACCAAAATAACTACTAGTTCTGCCAGAAAAAAAAATCATAATGCAGTAGACATTGCATACTGTAATGTTTTTCCTTTTGTATTAAAACATTTATCATGTCTGAGGACACTCTAGCCTAATACATTACACTATATAGCTCATATTATGGTGCAGCAGCTCCACCACAGTTTAAGTTGTGTTACAGAGCTGCAGTGTTACAGTTCAATTGAACAGGGACATTAAAACTTTATTTCATAAAACTCCTTGAAAACACATGAATCAAAATGCATATTCTAAACTTTGAGCACTGTGATTTTTTATGTTATTACAAAATGAATTAATGATAAAATAATGTGAGGTTAAAAAAAAATCACCCTTTGGTGATCTTTTTCATGGCGTTGTTTTGTTTTTATCATTAGTCCAAGAAATCCACAACACCTTGCTACCTTGTCTTTGTGGCTGCCTTCCTGAATACTTTGTGCACCTGGATAGAGTCTCTCTATAGAAATCCCAAGTCTCCAACTTGTTACGTCCTAAGTTTATTCATGGTACCATAGTGCCTTTCAGAGTAAGCAACCCAGTTTTCGTTATCTTACCTCCAACTATTATAAACCACACTTATCCTCAAACCAGGGATCAGCAGCATTCTACTGACCTGTTTGTGGTTGTGAGGCAGAGCATGTCAAATATTTCTCTAATGGCAGGTCTACAAAAGGGGATATCAAATATTATTATAGCTGAGTTGATAAATATCTGAACTAGGTCTTGTAAAACTAAGGATCTAATCCAGGTGGAAGGAAGGGTTGTGGTTTTCACATAGGGTGGCCATCATAGAGGACCTTCTGGTTTTCTGCTGCTCTGTCCTCTATTGATACGAAACCCGATGCCTTTATGTCCTCTGTTTTTCCAATAGAGGACAGAGGACAAGCGGACTGTTCTCTATGATGGCCACCCTATTCTCACAGTAATATGACCTCTTTAACACAAATGTGTTTTAAAGTGATGACAATCTGTAACTAATTAACTGAATTACCATATTTCAGTTATTTGTCACTTGTGTAACCTTTATGTAAGCTACTGGTGTGTATTAAGTGTTCTTCTCTCTGACAGGTTATCAAAGAACGTGACTCTGAGCTTAAGATCCTGCTTCTTTAGCAGAGCTGGCCAGAAATGTTTTTATGAAATAAAGTTCTGTTTAAAAAAAGCTAATTAAATGAGTTGATTCAGCTTGGGTTCCACAAATTTTTGCCAAATCCAAGTTCTGCATTCTGAAGGCCCCAGTGCTAGTGAACCTTCAACTTCTAGCATCCTTAGCAATGGGGCAGTCCATTTAGCAGGTTTTCTCTGGCCCCATGCATGCTATTAACATGGAGTTCCCAGCCCTAGCAGGTCTGTCCTGGAGCTAGGGACCTAGAGAAGGTGTGAGGTGATTAGGTTAGATCTCTACTGCAAAACCAGAAGAAACATATCAAATGTAGGCAGAAAACTATCTACTTAGAATTATGAAGAAAAGTATTTTCAGGAATAATAACAAAAATAAAATAAAATACTGCAGGTCTTGTTTTGTTATTTATGACTGTTTGAAAAGAGAAGCGGTGCTCTATAAATCAGTTCCCTCATCATAGGTTAGAGCAGTGTATGATAACATTTCATAGCTATTGGACTACCAAAGAATCACTTTATTGTGACCATTGGCAATGCACAGGGGGTGCATGTGCAGCCCTGAGTGTGGTGGTGCACCATCTGCAGGTGGTCGCAGCTCGGCACTCTGTCTCCCTCACCCCGCCACTGACACTGCTGGTGGCATCTGCAGGTGGCCTGTGATAGCTGCTGGCCACCGCCAATGCTGCCAATGGTGTCTGAGGGTGGTTCCCGCCCCCCCCACCGCTGACACCACTGACAGTGTCTGCAGGTGGTCCATGATCACTGCCACTGTTGCAGGTGGTGTCTGTGGGTGGTCGCCGACCACTGGTCAGCACTCGCCCTCTCACCCCCCTTGCCTCCGCCAGTGCTCCAGCTGCCTGCGGCAGCTTCACACTTGCCTCTGCCATGCTCCCGCTGCTGACAGCGTCGCCACTGCCTGTGGGAGCTGGCCATACTGCTCCCCCAGCCTCTGGGGGCATGCATTGTTCATGACTGTGACAATCAAACTAGACCCATGAAAGCCATAAGTTATGAGGGTAGAACCTACCTAAAGGTAACACATATGAAGAAAAGAGAATAAGTCATGCAGCAAAGAGAGAAAATCATAGGTGAGGATGTGTCATAGGATTGCAGCTTTGAAATGCACTTGATGTGCAGGTGTTAGTGGCATTCTTTTCAGTTTGCCTTATAGGGCTTCTGCTGCTGTGCAGAGAGGTCAACAGTAACCAAGAGACAGCTCTTGCCAGTCATGAAAGTGTAAGTTTAAATGGAATATTTTGGGTCCCATTAAAATACAACAAGCCAAGGCTCATCTGAAAGCCACCTTGCTACCCTGGAGCTGTAGGAACCTCAATGATCTTGAGCAACTAATTATGAAGATAAGCATGCGTTCACTTATATTTGGAAAGTATGTTATGGCAATGCTTGGATGGCTTTAAGAGCATGTTAATTCATTTGGATGGGTTGGGAGCCATCAGAATCCTGGCTGGTCACATAAGGCATAACACATGTGGTGTAACACCCCGATGGGCCTACTAGGAGGCCCCGCTGCCAGGGTTTCTCCCTAAGCAGACTGTAAAAGAAAAATCACCCCTTCCCCAAACTTCAGGTTGGTGTTTAGAGACTGACCTTTTAACTATATTTGGCTTATCTTCCTGTTTTCTGTTACTTGACTCTCCTTTTTCTCCACTGCATATCTCCTAACAGTCTGGGATTTTCATCTGACAAAAAAGCCATTGGAATGTTGCCAAATTGTTTCTAGAGTGCTTTTCAGTCACAAGTGTTTTGACTTTTGGCCTTTTGCCTAAATTTATATTGATAAAGATCAATAGTTTGAAGATTAAAGTGTGCAGGTTCCCTGCATACTGATGACAGGGTCACATGTGAGCAACTAATTGGTCCTTGGATCAATTTAAAGATCTAACAAACCCAGAGTTTTCTTCTCTTATACGAGTCTCAAGCCACTAAACTGTAGTAAATGTTGTGGAAAAGAATGGTATAATATGACTGTAAGCCTGTTGTAGTAGCATGAATGAATTACAATACATTTAAAGGCTGAAATCCTCAAAATGCAGCCAAACTATGCTATGTGTAATTTACTCCAACATCCCCTGGTCCCATGAGCTCTTTCAGTACCGGTTTAGCCCATGACAAAATTCACAGCAGTTTCAGACTTTTCCTAGCTTTTCACAGAGGGTCATTCTGCTATTTAGGTATTGCTGAAATGCAGCAGTACCATAGGCATACCCCTTGAAGATTTACTTGCATCTTATGCTATGAATTCCATGTAGTGTTTTACTTGCTTTGTGTTGCCACCATTGCAGAAAGCATATGGAAGACAGGACTAGGATTTAGTGTCATTTTTTTTTCTGAATACAGACAAATGTTGAATAAAAAGTTGCATATAGCTGTACAAAAGAATATATGTACATTAAGAAAGGGAAATTTGGAATACAGAGATTTATAGTAAAGAAAATCATTGTTATTCAGAATTTCTGTACCATGTGAGATTTTTGCCTGTTCCTTTCCAAATCTTTTGTGATGTTGCTGGGGCTTTATTATACTAAAATATATTCCATACTATTAACTATCATATCCTAAAATGCAAACTTGTATATTATATTGAAATTACACAAAAATAATATTTTATGCTTCAGGATGACTCATTGATTGGATGAGTACTCCTTGAATCACAGCTAATGCAGTTAGAATAGCACGGTAACAATAACAACAATAATGATAATTATAAGAGCAATAAATATATTTTCTTTGTCTCCTTTATCTCAGGATCACAAAGTATTTGGCAAATATATGTAAATCTACTCTGTAAAATGTTCCTTATGCTATTGTTACCATGTTAACAAATAATAAGCAAACAAAAATAAGACTTATACCACTGTTAGAAAGGTATTGAGAACTCAAGTTTACAGAAATAAATTGAAGCAGAAGAAGGATGAGTGACTCGCTGAAGGTCCCAGCCTAACAAAGCACTTAAGCATGTACTTTTGTTAAATATATCATTAACAAACTGAGATGCATACACCCATTTAAATCAATGGGAGCACTTCGCTGAATCAAGGCTCAGGTGTGACAGACTATGGCCATTTGTAGACGACACTTTTTATCCACTTTAAAGCAGGTTAAATGCCTTTTGCACCACTTTAATGGCATTGCTGTTTGCACATTTGGCGGCATATTGCATGTTAACTCCAGCCACTATAGCACATTCAGCAGCATAATGTGCCTTAAATGACTTTGGGACGCAGCAAATGACCTTGGGGCTCTGCAAAGTAAAACACCTCTGAGGAGTTTTAGTTTCCTACCCTACAGCTGTGGAGGGAAGCACAGGGCCTGGTGCAGTTCAGGGGCTGTGCAGGCAGCTCCTGCAGGCATCCCGGCAGCAGCCCAGGAAGGCAGGCTCCACAGAAGGAAAAAAAAAAAACCCAATGAGCCTGATCTTTTTTTTTCCCGCAGAGCCTGCCTGCCTGCATGAGCTGTGCAGGGACACGCTGCTTCCTTCCGCGGTTGCAGTGTCCCCCAGGACTTCCAGAGCTGGGTGCCTGCAGATGGGTGCCATTGGGGCTGGGAGGGTGCCGCTGCCACAGAGGGAAGCACCACCCCGCAGCTCAGCGAACTCTCAGCCTGCCAGCAGCTTGCTTTCCCCTCTCCACTGCTGGAGAGGCAGGTACGGACTGGGCTCCGACACGAGTGTACACGACACAGGGGTTTACTTAGCCCTAAATTGAAGCAGTGTTTTAAAAAAACACCAGTTCAATTTAAGGAGCATTAAACCCCTATGTCACTGACAATGCCCTATGGTTCTGTAGTAATATTTAAATGTGTGTATGTTATATTAACGTTGTTTACTTCAGTTTGTCTGACTGGCTTGTACATGTGGAAAGAAGGGGTTAATTGCATTTGGAACCAGAGGTAGGGAGATTTGCCTAAGTGTTCAGAGGTAATCAGCACTCAGCAACTATGTTGTCTTTGGCAATCTCTCGATATGAAGATGACATTCTTTCAGTAAATAGGGAAGTCATTGGTGAGTCCACAGATGACAGAGGAGGCCAATCTTAGATCTGCTTGGCTGCTGATTTGGCATATGATTCCAGGAGGAAGGAAGAGATCCTGGTGATGTTGGGTCACAGATCTGTCCCTTTGTCTATCCATCTCTATAGTGAGGTGAGTTTCCTGGAAATGATTAATGCTTTGGTATATATCATAGCAACATTGGGAAGGATTTCATGCTTGATTTTCCCAGGTATTGATGTTAATATTGATTTCTTCAGGTTGGCCTTCAAGGTGTCCTCACATCGCTTCTTTTGCCCCCCACTAGAACAGTGACCATCAGTGAGCTGAAAGTATTGGTCCTACTTCCCAGTTCTCAGGCATCCTTATAATAGGTCTGTCCAATAGAGCTGGTGCTGTATAAACGTGGCTTCAGTGCTTCTGATGTTTGCTTGAACTAGAATTCTTGTGCTCATTTTTTTGTTCCCCCAGCTGATATGGAAGATTTCTGAAGACATTGCTGATGCCTGTTTCAGCTGTTTCATGCTTTCAGCTGTTTCTGATATGTCATCCAAGTTTCATACCCATTCAATGTATGGGATGAGGGTAGGGATGACAAAAGGTAGGGATAACAACAGTCTGACAGACAAGAAGTTTGGTTATGTTCCTGATATCATGATCATCAATGACATGATTTCAGAGATATCTGAAGACAATGCAAGAAGATTGTATCTGGTGTTGAGTATCATAATTTAAGTTTATTTTTGGGAAAGGTTGTTACCCAGGTAGGAAAAATGCTCAACATTCTCCAAGGATTGCCCTCTAAAATATGTGAAGGAGCAGTTGGTTGGTTTGGGGTGGGTTAGTAAAGGATCTTGTTTTTGTGAAGTTGACAGTGAGTCCAAGTATTTTGTGAGCTTGGCAGAAGCAATAAAGAGTAACCAGGAGCTCATCAATTGAGTAAACACACAAACACAATAATTAGTATAATGAAGATCAGTAATGGGGACATTAGTTATCTTGGATTTGTAACCGATATTGCATGCTGACTCCAGATGGAGATCTATCAGCAATGAGATGCAGAATAGCTACGATATAAGTGGAAAAAGAGCACTGGTGCAGTCATGCATCCTTGCTTACATGTTTGCCTATGTTGGCACATCAAGTGGAGTCCAGAAGAACCTCTCTCCTGTTTCTTGATCCAAGGAGGTCCTTGAAAGACGTATTTACAACTTTATTAGAAAATGTTAAAAATCATGGTTATGTACATAGCTTTGAAGAGTTGGAAGACAATATAGGACCCTATGCATAGGAAGACAATATAGGACCCTACATAGGTACATATCTGGTGATATAATTTTGGAAATGCAGTTGGTAAAGCGGGTCAGAAATTTTAACACAACATTTTAGAAAGAAGAGACAAGATGCTGGGAAAACTAGCTGCATTGGTACAAAGTTGTCAGGTCATAAGACATTCTCAGACAATGGTTTTAGCATACAATATACAGTTGTTGGAACGGTGAGTATTCAAATGCATTAACAATCTTTGTAGGTCTAAGGCATGCGTGTGTGTGTGGGAGGTGGTCAGTCTGTCTGCTCACTTTCTCTTTTGGCGGGTGGTCTTGGCTAGCTGTCTTCATATTGGTGATGGTCTATGATGTGTTCAATGTAGATGTCTCTCAACCATCAAGTGATATTGGACACCATGAGGTGCCTCATCACCTTTGAACAATGGGAAGAATACTTTAAAGCAGGGGTGGGAAATTATTTTGTCTGGTGGGCCTCTTGATGAATTTTGGTGAACTGTTGAGGGCTGTGAGGGTAGCCCCACCCCTTGACAGGTGCCCTGTCCCCTGGTCACCATCTTAAGACTGGAAGTTCTGCCCCTAACCCTTGACCTTTGCCACTGAAAATCCTTCCCCTTGTGCCCTCCCCCACCTCCCCTAGAAGTACTTCTTTTGGGAGGAGTGTTTGCCATCTTGGAAACAGGAAAAAAAAACCCAAATCATATACTAAAAACCAAACATCTACTATACCATATTTTAATTTTATTTCAAAATATATTTTTGGCCTGATTTATGTGTGTGTGTAGTGTATATAGAGGTGATTGCATAATAGCTCAAAATGAAGTCTTACTCTTGTATATTGTGTGTGTGGGGAGTGTGGGGTATGGTTGGGATGTGTATGTGTGTGTTGGGGTGTGGATGTGGGGTTTGGGGTGTGAAGTGAGTTTTGGGGGTGTGTGTAGGGGGTGTGGTGGTATGGGGGGTGTGAGGTGTGGGATGTGTGTATTGGGGCACCCCCCGCATGCCCCTGTCATGGTGCACAGCCCCCACCGCTGGCGGCAGCAGCAGCAGGTGGTGATTCCTCAGGGTGCTCATAGCCTGTAGCAGGTGGAGCCCCCTGGTGGCCAAATCCAGGACCTGCACATGGTGACAGGGAGTGAGGCCAGGCTGGCCCAGCTCCTTGTGCAGGGTTCCCTGTGGCTCGCATGCAGCACCCAGGACTCAGTCAGAGCCTCATGCTGGTGGGGGGAGCCCCAAATGATGGAGCTGGTGGCCTGGCCCTGCTCTCTGCTGCTATATGAAGCTTCTAGGACTCTGCTGGGGTGGTAGGGAGTGATGCCAAGCTGTCTGGGCTTCATTGCATGGGACTTCTTGCCACTCTCAGCCAAGTCCTGGGAGCTGCACATGGTGGCAGGGAGCAGGGCCAGGCTGCTTGTTCTATAGCATGGGCTCCAGTCAAGTCCCACGCAGAAGCTGTGCGCGCTGGCTAGGCTGGGGCTGTGGCCCTCCCATGGGCGAGGGTGAGATCTTAGCCCACTGCCATGGTAGGAGTGGGTTGGGCTGAACCCCACATGAAGCACAGCAGGGGCAGCTATGGGCTGAGCTGGATGCAGTTAATTGGTGGGTGTCTGTCCACAGTCTGGATGAAATCGCCTGGCAGGCCAGATGAATTCTACGCCATATTTTGCCTGTCCCTGCTCTGAAGGCTTGCAGGACACTTTCATTCCTTAGGTACTATGTTCCAAGTGCCCCAATGATCTGTCCCTTCATTGTCACATTGTGCCCCTTCTCTTTCCTTTGACCCTAGCTGACTTCCTGCCCCTGGGGCAGGGGTGCTGAACTTGATGATCTTTAAGGTCCCTTCCAGCCCTAACATCTATGAAATCTATGAAATCTTTCAGGTTATAAGTCAATGTTCTGAAATTGGACATCTTTGGAGAAAGCCTGCCACCGGTTCCCAAATGGTCTCTCATTGAACATGAGGATCTTTTTATTATCCTCACCTGTTACAACAGTGTCTGGATGTAGCTAGCTGTCATGGCTTTGGGCAGTGTGGGTCATGGCTGCCATCCAAACTGATACTGAGATGGTCTTCACGAGCCAGCTCTATACGGCGTTGTGTTGGAGTTGCCATGCTCTCTGTAGGGCTTGCAGGTGCACAGGATGTGGGGCAAAGTCTCATTTATGTACCCATACCTCCAGCACTTCTTGTCTCAGTGTCCAGAGTGGATGGTGCTATTGAGCAAGTGGCAATCTGGGATGGCC
Source organism: Gavialis gangeticus (assembly GCF_001723915.1). NCBI lineage: Eukaryota > Metazoa > Chordata > Crocodylia > Gavialidae > Gavialis > Gavialis gangeticus. The sequence goes on from NW_017729032.1 coordinate 223,635,539, forward strand.
CTATGGATGAAGTGCCAGTCTGCAAAGCGTAAGAAATTCCTGCTGGGCTTGAAGTTGTGGCTGGTGTCCCACTTTGAGATGACCTTGAAGACTTTACCCTGGTCGCATTTCACCTTCAGGTAACTGATGTGGTTGGCCCACACGGTATCTAGGCAGGTCCTGGCCCGGGATGAAAGGAGCAACAGTTGTGCAGTTGCCAATGGAGAATGTGAGGTGCCTAGAGACAAGGGGGAGGAGATAGATAGATAGACAGGCGGAACAAGAACAGGCTGATTGTCTTGATAGAGAGCAGCTGGGGTGGCTTTTCCTGACAGAAACTTCTTTGGTTTTCCAGACAGAAAAACTTTGTCTGCTGTATTGTCATGGACAAATAAATGTGGTTTTGTTTTAGAGCTGGCTGTTTTGCTGTTTATGAATTTGTGCGTGCATTGTATCCTCAAAGAGATAAAGTCTGTCTCCAGAAGCTGAATCAGAAGATAGCCCTCTGACAGGGGCCAACCAAGGACCAAAAGGCCAGGTCTTAGGGTCCAAAGAACCAGACTCACCTACTCTGGAAGCTATTTTGGGACTGGCTTTAGAGGGGAAGAGACTATACAAGGTTGGGGTCCCAAGTAAATGCTTGCCTGGAGAATTTATAGCAGGAGGTGGCATTCCAGAACGTAACACAGTGGGGCTTTTAAATAGCTATTGTACCCAGAGAGCCACACTTGGCCAAAGTCATGACAGAGGAGTTAATATACCACTGCCACTCTAAGGAGAGGCTTAGAGCATTATGCCAAGAGAAAGTTTCAATTTTGGGGAGCAAAAAGAAGACAGGGCTGATCAGCCTTCTAGGACAGAGTGAGCAAGCACAGAACCTTGAAACAAGTACAGAGCAGATACCAGGACAGCAGCCCAATATGCCCACGCAGAAGATGGTAGCATCCAAGGAGGGCAGTGAGGCTGGAGACCAAAGGAGCTGGAGCATTAGGAGTATCAATTGGACTTAACAGTTAGGTCTTGACCCTACAAACCCAAGGGATCAAGGATAGACAAGCTCAGGAAACCAAGGGTCCCAATTAGTCAGGTGATCAGGAGCAGATGAGTCAGAAGGCTGGGGTTCCTAAGGAAGTGGACATAAGTGGGAGAAACACACTTTTGGCAGAAACACAAGCCACAGGGGTTCAGGAACAGGAATCAGTGATCCAGCCCAAAGTTACCAGCTAGGAGGTCCAGAGCAGGCAGCTACAGTTGTACAGGAGAAATACACATGCCAAACCACAAGCCAGGAGCTGGCCATTAGAGGACAGAGATCTGGACTGGAATGTGGAAGCACAAGGGATCAAGGAGCCATCAATGCAGTCTGGAAACACAAGGCACCTGGGCTGGAGTCTGGAACAAGGAGTCAATGGGTAGAAACCAGGATGAAGCCAACAAGCAGAACCCAGGAAAAAAAAAAGAAAAAGAAGCCAGGATCAAACAAGGAGGACTTAGGGTCTGGGAATCTGTGAGCTTGAATCAAAGGCAAGAACCAGAAAACTAAGACCAAGTAATAAGAAAACCAAGGCTGGATAGAGAGGCATCTGTCCTAGTAAGTTGCCTCCTAGGCATTAAAAGATCTCTTGCTTAGTGGCTCTGTGTGGAGGAGGCCTTCTTACTCATTCCACTGGGGAAGGAGGTACTTGGGCATCTAAGCTTGACTCCATAGTTGAGTCTTGGAATCTAAAGAGGCTGGGGCTCACCCAGTCTAGAAACTGGGCCTGAGAGATTACGCCAGGCTCCCAAGCAAGTGCTCCCTGGGAGAATCTGAGACACCAAGTGAACACAGAAGTCAGTAATAGAGGAGTCCAGATTCCCAGACTTTTACTGTTAACAGTTTAGTTCATGTTTCCTCTGAAGATGGACAACTCTCTCTCACTGAATGGTCATTCATTATAACTGTCAGTGTTTTCTAATTTTACTTTTAAAAAGGTGAATTTAGGTATAACAGTATGTCCACTTCTAACATGTTTTAGCTTCTGAAGGAGTTAACAAAACAAAAGTCGGATAGTATTCTCATTATAATTTCTTTCCAATCTGGCTGAAGATTTGTCATCATCAGCAAAATTGTAATAAACCAATCTAAGCTGTTCAAACATGTTTATTTTTCATGAGGACACCATTTAGACTGGTTCAAGTCTTATTTTTGTGGGGTAAAATTTTTTGAGAAGCTTGTGGTGCAAGATCTCCATTTTAGTAAATGCAATATAAAGCTAGAATGGTGACTGCTGTTTTTTGCAGCAACCATTTAAAATGCAATGCAGACCAAGACTTTTGACATAGTTACACATCTTTGTAAACTCAGGGTTGGATATATGTGATGTGTTAAATCTTAAAACCATTCAGAAATTGTAGTTGCTGCAGAATGCAGTTCTCTCCTTATTCAGCGAGACTGTATGTAGGAAGAAACTTGCTGTCCTTCACTTCAATAGTTATGAATACATTTTTGGAGGAGTTAAAGGTTTTGTACTTGACCTATGAAGCACTCAGGAGCTTGATGGCCCATTTTAGCTATGTTTTTTTTCTGGGCTGGTTCTCTTGGTGCTTTCTGAGGCTGCATGTGCATTTGACCCTTGCTTCAAAAAGAGGTACCGTTGCTACCTTGGTTTAGGAATTTTATGCCCTTTCTATAAGGGTCTGGAACTGGTTACTCAGCCCATCAGCCCAACAGCGCACACAGTAGCTTGCTTTAGGATAGGGTGTTGTAAATCCCAAATAATTCTTTCTCATGCTCAGCTCCTGCTTATATTGCAACTATTGCCTCATATCAAGCCATCCTTGGTCAATATAAACATGATGAACAGCTGTTATGACCACATGGAAATGCCAAGAATTTAGAAGCTGGCATGAAAGAGTTATGCCTGCCTGAATGACCCACCCTCTGGCCCTGTGGGCCCCTCAGCAACCCTTGTATATTAAAGTTATGCGACTAAATTTAAAGATCCTCCTCTCCCTCCCCCTACATGAGGATAAAAGGGGCTGCTTGGATGGCACAATTATGTGCGCTTCACTTGACTGGTTAAAAGTGACTCCTTCCTTTTTCCCACCCACGGGGTGGGAATTGAGAGAAAGGGAGAAGTGAAAGTGGGAACATTTGCTGGGCAGAAATTCACAAGCCACTTTTGATATATTCAAAGGCTTCTGCTCCCAAAATGAGCGCTGATTTCATTGCTGTTTCAAAACGTTGAGACACAGCATGGCAATGCAGTGATGTTGTCTCATGGCATAAAGACAAATATGTGGCACAGTGCAAGGCCTTACACGTAGCAGTGGGATGATGCAATACTAGGAGGTCTTTTAACTGTTTTATATATTGACGAGGCCTTTTGAATTTACTCTGAAGTGGCAGGCACACTAAGTGTAGAGTTGGAGAGGAAACAAAAACTGGATTAGAGGGAGAAGGGGCAAGGTCAGGCAAAATGCCTGCATTTCGGGGCTTGGTGTCTTAGGGCTGGAAGTGGCTTGGATCAGATTTTACACCTCACTGGATAAGGCCTCATCTCTCCAGCCCCGCGGGCCCCTCTGCTCAACCTCTCTGGCCGGCAAGCCAGAACCTGTGCATGGGGTTAATTAGCAGGCCAAATCCAGCACAGACTAGGCATGCAGGTGTAATCTGGCCGTGGAGCAACCCTGCGTGCCCTGGCCTAGAGTGCCCATGTAGTACAAGGCAGGACCACATCGTAGGGTCCACCCGACTCCCCATGGGTCCAAAAACTGGACAGTGGGGGAGTCCTAATGCTGCCCCCAGCACACACCACCAAAGCTGTGGCCCTGGGGCAGCTGCAGCTGTGCCCCACCAGAGTGGCATCGGACAACTGCCCCATGGAGCATGCTACTCTCATGCCCAGTGTCAGTGTTGCCAACTGTCATGATTTTTAGCGTTGTTCTACGCTCTGGGAATGTGAAAAACGTAGCTTACTTTTATACGTATTTATATTTGTGTGTGTGTGTTCGTATACACACACACATATGTAAAAGAAAGAAGCTAGAATGGTGTAAAAGAAAGAACCAAGGTTTTCATAATCCCGAAACACAGACTTTAAGAACAACCCGAAAAATCATGAGTTGGCAATACTACCAATTGGCCGCAGCACCTCAAGTCCCAGGCTCGGCCCCCGCGGACAAAGAGGCAAGGCTCAGTGGCACGCCAAGCCTGTGACGTAAGCTCTGGTCAAGACCCCAGGGGAGGGGATAACGTAGACTGCGAAACGCCGCTGGAGCCTGCCCCCACGTCACGTCAGGGCGGGGCCCGCAGCGCGCGGGCTGTGACGTGGCAGTCCCCAGCTGGCGAGGCCGGAACTTGTGCGCCGCTCGCGTTTCCGGGGTTGCGGAGGCGCTGCACCGCCCGGAAGTACCGGCTCGGCCATGGCGGCGCGCTGGGCGCTCTGCAGCCTGGCGGCGGCGCGCGGCACCAGCTGCAGTGAGTGGGACCCCCCCCCCCCCCG
>NW_017729032.1:223645001-223648682 GCF_001723915.1 Gavialis gangeticus
CGTGTGTAGAGGAGCGTGTGCGGGAGGGCGGGTAGGGGCGTGCGTGGGTGTGTAGGGGGGTACGGGGTAGCGTTGATGGGAGTGCAGGTGTAGGTGGGCATGTGTGGGTGTCCATAGGGGTTGGGTATGTGTTTACACAGGGGCATGTGTATGTGTGCATGTGTTTGCCTGCGCCTCACACTTTAGGGTAGTTTGGAAAACAACTGCTTAAAACTTACTTAATTGAGTGAGTTTTAGTGACTCCTTACTTAACACACTTTTTTACTAGCTATTCTCATTACCTTCCCCTCCATGCTCCCCTGTCTCATTTTTTGACTACAGCTACCTGCATCCCTTCCCCCCACACCACCTATCTTTCACCCACTGACCACCTCAATTTAGATTTTAACTGAGTGGCTTTCTTGCCTTGGCACTGGCCTCTGGCTGCTTTACCACTTCATCCAGAAACAGCACAGAGCATCTGCAGGCGCTTCCTCAGCCTGACAAAGGGTGTTTGGGCCTCAAAGCTTGCTAAGAAGATTTTTTTTCCAACTATTTCAGTTGGTCTAATAAAAGATACCAGATTTACTCAAAGAACCTTGTCTGCCTGTATTTAAAACTAGGCAGGCAAGGTTTGTTGGATAGATGTGATCTCTTTTCTTGGACCAACTGAATCGTTAAAGCTCTTGGCAAGCTTTTGGGCACAAACACCCTTCTTCAGGCATGTTTAAAACTAAGGAGATGAGTAAGAAAACTAAGAAAAAAAATAAAGACCCCAACTGTCTTTGCTGCCGATTGATGGTGACTTGCAGCATTCCTCCCCTATGAGCGGAGTGATTTGTTGTGTTTTTAGTTTTTTCCCCTTTCAAAGCCAAGGTGATGCAAGGGTGCTGGCTAAGGGGTGTGTCAAGTTGGTTTTTCCAAAAAATACCCAGTAATTTCCATGGTGGCTTGGGAAGGTGGCAGTAATGCAGTTTTCTGGACTTACCTGGAGCATGTAACAGCATAGGCAGAGATGCTCCGTTCTGTAGATCTCAGAGTGTCAGGGTTGGCTTCCTAGTTTTGCTAATTGGTTAAACAGTGTGGCTGAATAGGATGGTTTGGATAGGGGTGATCAGGCCTCATGCCGGGGGTTGGACTGGATCAGCATTTCCTAACCCATGTGTCGCAGGAATATATGAAAGGGTCATGAACAAACTTTAAAATTGGATTCTCCTTTAAAGGAGAACAGTATGGGAAACAGTGGCTTTTCCCTTGCAGGCTGGCAGAGTTCCAGCCTGTGAGGGGCTGCTTGGGGCCCCCTATGCCCAACACATACTCACCTCTGTCCCACACACTGGGGAGCGGGGGGAGGGGGGGCACGGGAAGCAGGTCAGGAATGAGGGGCACTGGGTTGAGACTGGCTATCAACATTTACAAATGGGTCCTGGTACAAAAGTTGAGAACAACTGAACTAGATGACCTCTGGAGATCCCTTCCTACCCTGCGTCTCTGATGGTATAATTCAAAGGGAGAAATGGTGCTGGCTGGCAGTGGGCAGTAAATTCTATTGACCTACAAGTAATCAGACTTCATGGTGTAAGGTAGTGATTGGTGCTCACCCTATCTGACTTTGCTGGCTGGGTAAGCAGTGTGTGCCTGGGCTGTAGGCCAGACTCTGTGCATGGGGTTGGTTTGCAGGTTGGATCTAGCACAGTGGGTGTGATCTGACTGCAGAGCGACCTCCATTTCAGCCCAAGCCCCACAGGTTCAGAAATTTGGCAGCAGTATGTGTCAGAGTGACTATTAATGCTGCTCCTGGTCCCCTGCCACCAAATTTCTGGACCATGGGAGATGCAGTTCCCAGGGCCAATGGTTGAGCACCACTGGAAACATGGAGAAATACTTTCTTATGTACATCATTGTGTAGTTAAGCAAATGGTGCTTGGGATCTTGTTCTCTTTCAAGCAAGCCATTAGCTCTGTGGTGAACCTTTACATTTAAAGAATACAAAAAACATTCTTTAAATGTTTGAACTTTTGAATGTTCACCAGATCTGGCGTGCTCGGGACCGAGCGCTTGCTGGAAATTTGAAAATGCTGTATTTTTTTAAACTGGTGCAGTAGGGCAGGGTGGTGAATGGTGACTGCAGTGCAATCTTCCCCCTCCATGTCCAGGAGGGTGGAGGGGAGTGGCGGCTGATCCCAGAGTGGCAGGGGGGATGTGCCAGATTTTTGATAATTCTGGATTTTTGGTATCTGGATTTATAAGGTTATCGTGTACAAGGAATTGCTATAAATGGTAAAAGCAAACTGAAAATGAGTGCTGTTGCAGTATAAATAGATAAAAGTTCATTGGATTTATAGCTCAAGCTCATAGATTTGTTTTTTTTTATTGAGGAAGCCAATTACCTTATAATCTATTTATAAGAAGTCTTGGGAAGCCTTATATTACTTAACCAGTTAACTTGTTTTGCCAGAGTTTGCTTCAACGATGCCTGTTCCTCCGTTGTCTTCTGCCAAGATTGTTCAGATGCGCAATGAACTCTTTAACAAAGAGAAAGAGAGACAGTTGGCTCTGTATCCACGAATTGAGAAGATTGAAGTAAAATGTGTTGGAAACTCTCACACTGGCACTTTGTTTGTAATGAACAAGGGTTTGTCCACACCATACAATTGTGCTATGCGTAAGTAAATTAAATAAAAAGCTATGGTTGTTCCCGTGGGTATCAGAATTACGCCGTTAGTAAATGTACTTACTGTTCAATTTGAGAGGTATTAAAACTCACTGAAGCTGTTATAAAAGTACAGATAATGATATTGGCCTGAGGTGTTCAATAGGGCTGTGCAAAGCTTTGGTAGCTGATTCGATTTGGAGGAATTTGGCCCAATTTGGGGACTGAATCTCTGAACCGAATCTGGAGATCAAGTAAAAGCTCTGAATCTATTTGAAGCATCTGAATTGATTTGGAAAAGATTTGGCTGCTTTGCAGATTCAGCCATAGACTAAACAGGCAGCCGATAGTTGCCTCCAGCTGGTAAGTCTGTTGGGGTTGGGGGAAAGGGGAAGTAAGGAGTGTTGGGGAGGTAGAGATTGGGGCTGGGACAAGGATTGGGGCTGGGATTGGGGCTGGGGGAGGGGGGCGTAGCAGTGTTGGGAGCAGGGACTAAATTGTGCCTCTTCTGTGCTGGCTGGGTAAGTGACAGCAAAGCAGAGCCGCTGTGGCTCTCCCCACTGGTGCAGAGGTAGGCACAGCTGGAGGAGCTGTGGGAGAAGCCCTCATGGCTGCCCTGCCTGGCCTCAGCCTCCCGGCACTTAAAAATACCCAAACAAAAAACCCACTTCTGCCAGAGCTGGTGACTGCAGGGCTACTGGGGCCTCTGAGGGCTTGTGGCAGAACTCCCCCAAGCAGAGGGGGGCAGCGGGGATTGCCCCCCCACTTGGGACCTGCGTAGCAGCTGCCCCATGGCATGGGTATAGCGTGGCTCAGCAGGGTCCTGCACGCTGCCTTGGAGCTGGGGCGGTTCTATGTGTCAGCTGGAGCTCAGCCGCACGCAGCCCCAGCTCCCAGACAGTGTGCAGCGCCCTGCCGAGCTGGGCTGCACCCGTGGTGGGGGGCTCGGCCACAAGCACCCATTGGCCCCAGTCGCTGTTGCGTGAGCCAGGGAGTGTGGGGCGCCTTTATTTTTTTTTTTTTAAAGTGCCAGTATGCTGGGGTGGGGT
>NW_017729032.1:223648813-223657395 GCF_001723915.1 Gavialis gangeticus
CTGCTACTGCGAGTGAGTGTGTTGTTTTTTCTGGGGTTTTTTTGTATTCCCGGACTGCTGGGGCTGGGCAGGATGGGGGCTATCGGGGAGCGGGGAATGCATGGGGGGTTTTGCCAGGAGGCCCCAGAGCCCCTGCTACAGCTGGTGAGTGTGGGGTTTTTTTGTTTTGTTTTGTTTTGATTTTGGTTTTATTTTTTTTTAAGTGCTGGGAGTAGGCTGGACTGGGTGGGGTATACGGCCGAGCAGGGCAGCCATGGGGGCTTCTCCCGCAGCTCCCCCCACTCAGAGAAGGGCAGGCACAGCTGGAGGAGCTGCGGGAGAAGCTGTAGCCTCCCGGTTGTGCCTGCCTCTCCTGTACCGATTGGAATATCTCTGAATCGGCACCTATTCAGCCAAATCAGTTTCGGAAGAATCGATTCAGGACAGTGATCCAAAACTCTGAATTGATCACTGTCCTCCGAATCAGCCGAATCTGAACCTGAATACTTCCTTATTTGCAGAGGCCTAGTGTACAGCCCTGGGTCTGCAGACCAGATCTGTCCCGCAGAGCTATGTCATCCAGCCTGCGGGGAAGTCTAGGGTCAGGGGAGCAGTGGCAGTGTTATTTGTCACTCCTCTGTTGCCAGTTTTCCAGCTCTGTGGATGGGGGGGCCCCACGAGCCAGATAACTTGGCCCCACATGTCAGATTGTGCTGGCGTGGGGCTGATCCTTACGTGTGGGTTTAGGCTGGCAAGTTAATCGTGTGCCCCGATCCTTTACGAGATTCAGCCAGTGGACCAACCCCACACCACTCTTCTAGCCTGTAGGGCCAGAAGGTTGGGTACGCCTAGGGCAGTGGTGTTCAAACTTCTGGCCCCGTAGGCCACATGAGTGTTGCAAGATCAATCCATGGGTTGTATTTGGCATGTGGGGTCAGTCCATGGCTATGATATGGCATGCTGTGCATCAGCCTAACATTGCATGTGGTCTGATTTTTGTGGGCTGGATGCAGCCAATTGCCATCTTGATTCTGTGTGCCAGGACCTGCTGCACACTGGCACAACGTAGCATGTAGGGCCACATCATCCAGCCCATGGGTCTAGAAATTTGGCAGCAGAGGAGCTGCATTAATGCAGCCCCCCTGCCACCAAATATTCAGACCTGTGGGGATACTAGATGACAGCCTCACAAGATGAAGGTTGAGTACCCTAATCTAGACTTTTTTTATATACAGAATATTTTAGTTTTCATGTTTAAAATAGTAGGAGTTTAATAAGCAGTTGCTTAATACCTTCAGGATCTATTACAGATTGCTTACCTACATGGAGGTGAAATTTGCATGTTTTCTAAGTTTGAAACTTTGGTCATCATGGAGGAAACCTGGTAATTTCATGGGGATTCATTTGCTTTTTTTAGACTTAAGTGAATGGTATTGCAAAAAATCACTATTGGCACTTGTGGATGGAGAGGTCTGGGACATGTATCGGCCCTTAACCAAATCATGTGAAATTCAATTTCTTACTTTCAAAGATGAAAATCCGGAAGAAGTGAATAAGGTAAGTGACTATCTTATTTTTTTCTCTGATTTTTTTTTTTTTTTTCCTTTCATAATCTCGATTTTTAAATCCCATTGGTATCTGCTGAGAGATGAACAAGAAGTAATTACAGCAGTGAAATAGAAGTGTAGGGCCCAAATTGTCTAACCAGAAAGGCAATGTGAGTAGAACAGGCTAACAGAGGATGTTGTGGAAACCTCTTTCACAGATTTAAAACAGCAGGTTAGAAAAACAGTCATCATGGTATACTTTTATTTAGTTCATCACCTTTGCATTGAGGCAAAAATTTTTGATTCCTTCCTGTCACATATTTATATGATTTTGTGTATGCAAGATCCGTTTATTTTCCCCTGGTTTATAAGAATGAAGAGTAAAATCCTGGCTTTTAATACAGGAATATTAACTTTTGTTAGTTTGTTTTTTTCCTTTGGTATGTATTGTCATAGCATGTAAGAGCCCCAGTTGGGAAGCAGGATTCCATTCTGTCAGGTTCTGAATAGAAAGATGGCCTCTGCCTTAAATATACTTAAGTATAAGACAAGATACAGGAAGTGACTGCGCAAAAGACTGGAACAGTGCTGTGGATTCTTTTTCTTGGTGGGTCTTAGACTTTGGGGAGACTTAACTTTCAACTGCTTTGAAAGTGGAGGGGCCTGCTATTACAGCGTAACTTGTATCTGCATATCCTTGTGATATGAATGAACTGTGCCATTAACTTTTAATTCTGTTTCATTCAGAGCTGAAGTTAAAATTAGGTGTTCACAAATACATTGGTCTGATACCGGATCGGTACAGATAGAAGCAAATTGTCTATGTCAGATATCAGTCCTATGGGGCCGATAATTTGGCTGATAAATGGTAAGCCCCTAGCTGGTAAGTCAGAAGGGGAGGGAAGGGGCATGCGGGGGCAGGGGCAGGTGCTGTCGGGGTGGGGACAGGCACAGGTTGTGGGCTGGGGGTGGCTCCTGCTGCTGCTTGTATCCTGGGAGGGGTAATGGGGGGTAGGGGCGTGTGCCCCCAGATCTGGGCGGGGTGGGCTGCAGGTGCGGTGGAGCTGGTGATGGTGCTGCGCAGCTCTTCTTGCCAGGGCCTGGGCTTGGAGTGGGCTGCAGTAACGCTGTGAGGAAGCTGCAGCCACCCCAGATTTTGCCACAGCTCCGCTCCCAGCCTCACATTGCCACGTGGTGCAGTCCGGCTTTTCCTGGCGCTTGGGTGGAGGCAGGATGTTCAGCTGGGGCTGTGCCGGGGGGTGGCGCAGAGCTGGGAGTGGAGTTGTGGCGAAATTTGGGTTGGCTGCAGTCTACCAGTGCTGCCAGAGCCTGCTCCAAGCCCAGCTTCCGGCAAGAAGAGCCTTGCGCATCTCTGACTCTGGCCTCCTGCTGCCGCCTGCTCCATGCCATCCAGATCTGGGGGCACACGCCTGTCCCTGGCAAGCAGTGCCAGGAGCTGCCCCCACCCGATGAGCCCGCGCCTCTGTCCTGCGCACGTGCACTCCCCCCCCCGGCTGGGCAGCGCCTACCCCCTCCCTCACCACAGGGGTGTTGATGTGGCCCCCTATGCCCCTTTCCTCCCCTCTCCCCTTCCACCACACCAGACTTACCACCTGGAGGCAGCTGTATCTGATATTGGATCGGTATTAGCCGATATGCCTCTTTAAATATCAGCTATTAATGTCGGCCCTCCAAATCTTTATTGGTGTACCCCTAGTTAAAATGGTTTTGTAATTGCTTAATTAGATGGAGATGCAGCAGTTATGTCATAATGCCTTATAGCAGTATCAGATGATACCAGCATAATATTGTTGTCTACATCCCAAAACTCTTCTCTGTTTAATTTACATATAAAAGGACTTGAGTAGCATTTGCCATATACATTTCCACAGAGAGGCAGATGAGGGATGTTATTTGTTCAGCACAATAAAAAATGATAATGCTGTCACTCACTAAAAATGTAAACTTCAGTTAAAAAAAAAAAAAAGTGTAATGACTAAAGAGGACCTGAACTGGGTTACTCCTCCTTCTGCCTTTAAAAAGATGATCTAGTGCAGGGCCAGATGAGTGGCATGAGGTTGGTCTGTGGGCTGGGTAGGGTTTTTTCCCTTCCTCTCCCACCAGCGTACCTGATCTGGCAGCTGCTTCAGCTGGTGTGGGACCCACAGCAAGTATGATATGTTGTGAAGCTAAACCTGAAAATTTTAAGGTTATTGTTTTAACTGTTTCTGAATAAAAGTGTATTCAGGAGCAGAAAATTCATTCACCAGGGCAAAATATCATTTTGGCAAGTCACTGTGTGCTAATGCAGTTTGACCCGTGCTTTGGAATATTTTAAACTTGTTTTGCTAGGCCTGAAGATAAAGTTATACATATAATACCTCCTATTGTGCCACTCAACAGTGCCTCTGTTTCCTGGTTGTTCTTTCCTTACTGTACTGCTTACAGATCTTTTTCCTTGGACTTCGTTTCTCTCTTTTATGCTTTAAGCTTCACACCTTCTTTCATGCTGTCTCCTCCACTTTTAAAAGTTTCCATATTTTTATTAACCAAATACTCTTTCAGTATATCAGATACCTTCAAAACTGTCTTCCAAAAACGTTTCCTACTTTGGTTTCTCACATATAATCTTTTGCAAGCTTTCTTTATCTTTTCATTTTGCGTGTGTCTTGTCTTGTTTCCTAGACTTCTGTTTGATCCAGGTGAGTGGATTGCTGAATGGTTAACAGTAGGGATGCACTGATAAAGATTTTCATGGCCAATACCAGTAGCTGATGATTAACCAACCATATTGCCTGATGCCGATACGATAACTGATATTAAGCAATAGTGCAGGGCATTTTAACTTACTGACATAAATAAACCTTTTTTGTTTGTTTGTTTTTGTGTTCATAACATGCATGCACGCCTGTTTCCTGCTTCAGCCCTCAATGAGGAAGGCACACATTGTCCCCTTGCCCACAGCTACTACCTGCAGCCCTGCACTTCATGAAGCCCTTGCTGTCATCCTGGGTGGGCAGGCAGACACTTGTGTGGACAGCAGCACCAGGCTCATTTGGAGCCTCAGAGCACACCACTGCCTCAATGCCACCAGGCTCTGCACAGCTGAGCTCCTGTGGCTGCTGGGGAGAAGCTGCTTTTGCAAAGGTGCCCGTGGACTTGGACTGTCCCTTGCAGTGGCACCCGCACACAGCCCAATGTCTCCACAGTAGCCTCGGAGCTCAGGCCCTTGCTGGGCACAAGATATTGACTTGGCAGCAGCAGCAGAAACCAGGAACAGTCCCTTCGTTGCTGAGTGTGATGCCCTGTGACCACTCCCCAGTGCCCTCTTTCCCCTCCCACTGCTTGCCCAGACCTGTAGCCTGCTGTGGTCTTGGGCTAGCGGTGGGGCTTGGGGACTGGACTGTGCTCACCAGGGTGCTCTGGGCACATGGCCGTAATTATCATCTACAATGACCAAAAAAAGCCAATGGCTGATAATGTCATTTCTCCTTTTATTGTTGCTGATCTGATAGCCAACTGATATATCGGTGCATCCCTAATTAAGAACTTTAAATTTAGAATTTTTCAGGAAGGATTCTATGCACTGTTTGTACAGTTCATCTGAAGTACTATGTAAATGATTAATGCAGTATGCAAATATTAATATGAATACACAAATATTTATTAGAAATGCAAGTGTCAATAAAGACCTGCTGTTTATATCAACACCTGAATTAAAATCTGCATGGATTAGTGGTATTGGTATAGTTAAACTTATGTTTGAAATTCTCTTTACAGGCCTATTGGCGCTCCTGTGCCATGATCATGGCATGTGTGCTAAAGCAGGCATTCAAAGATGAATACTCAGTGAGTCTGGTCAGAGCTCCAGAAGTGCCAGGTAATATATAGGTTTTACAGATGACAAGTGTGTTTAGGCTGTGTTATGGGGAATATTTGGGAACTAGTACTGTGGCACGGCTAGGCACTCCTCTTCCTACTTATTGGAGCAAGTATCGTTCATACATTTCTAAAATGTCTCCTTGTAATACATAGTGCTCTATGCATGCAATTTAAATTCAAAGCAATACCTACACAGGGATCAGAATTTTATTGCCACTTTCTTTCCTCTCAAATTTATCCCTTCAAGGGTTAATCAGCCAATGAAGGTGGGGGTGACCTGACTGTAATATTAGTAAAAAAGTGGAAATGGGAATAGATTAAGGCTGAGCATTTCTGAAATCCATGCAAAGTGCTTTCTTGAAGAGGTGGTCTTGCACAGTGTCCTGATGCTGACAATAGGCAGGCAAGGTTCTTTGAGTAGATGTGATAACTTTTATTAGACCAACTGAGTAGTTAGAAAAAAGTTCTTAGCAAGCTTTCAGGCATAATCACCTTTCTTCAGGCATACGGAGTCTCTGCTGTTCTGATGCTTACAAGACTGTGCACCTTAATTGCTGCTTGCAGTAGGCTCTACAACTCTGAGTCCTCCAATAAGAGGATAGTAACCCAGGTTAATACAAGGTCTATCTTGGCCTCTTTCAGTTCAAGCAGACTTGGTGAATGCAGGTCTTCTTTCAGTGCTGAGCAGCGTGGTCTCTGAGAGAACTTGATCTCAATCCAGCTGGGGCTTTGCAGTCCTCGACTTTTACCTGATGAATAGCCAGCATGAAGTAGGAAGAACTGATGTTTCTACGTTTTCTCAATTATTCCTTGCCTGTATAATCACCTGGTAGTTTACTAGAGAACCACAATATATAACAAATTTAAATTATACAAGGAAACAGTTGCAATAAAGAAACATGCCAGGGAGGTTTAGTGTCAATTTGTATTCCAATGTGGTCTGGATTTTTAGGATTTTAAACTGAAAAAAACTTAGATGAGATCTCTTTAATGGTAAGGAGAGAAAATAGTAACTTCAGGAGAGGTTACTTATGTAGTGAAGCCTGAAAACATTTGGATGCATGACTAGGTATCTAGCCATAAAGGTGTGGCTTGTCCTGTTTTACACATCATAACATGACACCAGCTGACAATTCTTCACTATTCTTCAGAAGTCAAGGATTGTGAATATGTGGGGATGAAATAAGTGGATATGGAAGCCCTGCTTTATCCTGCTTTGGTACAATGGTAACATTAGGCATCTTGTGTTGCTGCTAACTGTGATACACTGCCTTTGTGGATAAATAAATAACTTTGCAGTTATATGCTGTTTGACTGGCACACCTAAGCAATAAGATCCACTTTACAAATGGCAAGTACAAAAATGCTCTGAAGTAGGAGAGGATCTTAGTTTGGGTCTTATACTTTGAGGGAGAAAAAGGGTTGAACACATTCCATAGGAAATATTGGAGACTTGATGTGACTTTGGGAGAATTGATATAGGCCATAATGTATGTATGTTACACTGTTACAAAAATGATAATATCCTTAGCATTGATCTATCGACATTGCCATGGCAACTTTTTTCAAGATGCATTCATAATCTGTGGTTTGATTTTTATAAAACCCAAACACTCCAGCTCTAATCAACAGATTTCATTTTGCAACCCTTGTTATATTTCTGTGACAGAAACAGCCTTACACTGGCTGTTGTTTATTCATGTAGCACAGTAAAATCTCTGTTATCTGGCATGAGTGGGATAGTGTGGGGGAGTGCTGTTTATCTAAAAATTCTGATTATCTGAGAGTTATACTCAAGGAAGACAGTGCCATACTTGTAGTGCAAATTTTCAAGAATTCGTGTACAATACATTACAGTATAACATACTGTATAAAAAGTAAAATAGTACACAGATAAAAATGCCATAATAGTTAGCCACCCCAAATGCCAGGGCAGCCCGGCTGCAGGGTGCTGCTGCTGCTGCAGCACGGGAAGGGGCATATGCACTCGGGTACCCTCAGAGCGACGCAGCAGGCAGGAAAGTGGTGCAGCACAATGTGCATACTTGGATACCTTCAGAATGGCGCAGCAGGCAGCAAAGCAAATAAGTCTTGTTTTTTTTTTTTCCCTTAATATTGCCTCTTCAGTGATTTCTGGAGCTTTCTGCTATGATGTAGTTCTGGACAGTGCACTTGATGATTGGAAGCCAGCAGAGGTAAGTGTAGGTTCCTTCTGTATTACATGTTATAAAGTAAAAACTGTCCAGTTTAGTCTTTCTTTGCTTCTGGAACCTTTCAAGGGAGCAGGCTTGTTTGCTAAAGATTGCAGGAGAGTGCAGAAATTTTTAATCTTGCTATCTGATCTTTGCAGGCTAACTCTGCACCTGTGAAGTATTGTGAAAATCAGTATGTGTGGTTAGCACACTTCTTTGCTTCCACTGTGGAGGAGACAATATATGCTTACCTAGAAATACTGAGTATACTCAGGTGAAATTCCCTTTGTTAGCTTGTGTGTATCACTTTTTAGCAAAGGGTCTCAGACTTATTAATAACATTTTAATCGTGCCTCGCAGCCTTTAAGTGAAATTAAATATAATTCACTGGGCAGGTACTACTCTGTTAAAATGTAGATAAATATGGAAAGAGGGGACACTATCAAAAAAGCGAGTCTTGCTTGTATGCAATCTGTTTTGAATTTGCTTACTTTAAAAGTTGAAAAATTCTAAAAAACAGGTTTAACTATCTTCAGCTTCTCAGTCCAGTAAAAATTTCTTTATTATTGCCAAATACTCTTGAGTACTAAGGTTTGGTTTTGTTCTATTTTATTTTAATTTATTTTTTGGAGAGGGCAGTTAGATTGTCTTATCTGTATTGTCCATTTCTTTTAATCTGTCATTGTAGAAGTCACTTGTAGGTAGAACTCTGATTGGTTCCTAGAAAAGTATTCATGAAATAACAATGGCAGGATTTTATATGGTTAAATGTTAATATGTTCAGGTACTATGTTGGAAGAACCTTTAAGGCACTTCACATTAGAGAGAATTCTCGAGTAATAAGTAATTTCTGGGGGGGTTTGGGGAGGGGGGTTGTTTGTTTTTTTTGGACCTGATGAATTACCCTTGAAGGCCATTGGTTGTACAGTACTGGTGATTGCACCTGAAAGCTTGCTGAGAACTTTTTTCCAACTACTTGGCT
>NW_017729032.1:223662395-223662634 GCF_001723915.1 Gavialis gangeticus
GGGTTTGGGGAGGGGGGTTGTTTGTTTTTTTTGGACCTGATGAATTACCCTTGAAGGCCATTGGTTGTACAGTACTGGTGATTGCACCTGAAAGCTTGCTGAGAACTTTTTTCCAACTACTTGGCTGGTCTAATAAACGATATCACATTTACTCAAAGAACCTTCTGTGATCAGGTCACAAAAGCATCGGATGCAGGTGGTGCTGTGGATGTAGTCTTTCTGGACTTCAGCAAGGCCTT
>NW_017729032.1:223662645-223662902 GCF_001723915.1 Gavialis gangeticus
CAAGGTCCCTTCCGACCCTACTTCTATGATTCTATGAACCTTGTCTGCCTATTGGTTGTACTGGACATTTAACCAGGCCCTGTTAAAAGTAATCATAATGAGGTCACCAGGGAACATTGTCAAGTATGTCACTGATAAATGTATCTGTGGTAAGAATTTATAGATCAATAGTAGTGTTGGAGTGATGTTGTAGCCATGATGGTCTAGGAAATATGGGAAGAGGATTTTTGTCAGTGGTACATTTTTATTGGACTAAC
>NW_017729032.1:223667902-223679703 GCF_001723915.1 Gavialis gangeticus
AATTTATAGATCAATAGTAGTGTTGGAGTGATGTTGTAGCCATGATGGTCTAGGAAATATGGGAAGAGGATTTTTGTCAGTGGTACATTTTTATTGGACTAACTGCATGGTTGAGATAGACTTAACCAAGCTTTTTAATGTATTGTTGCCTTCTTCTGGTGACCTGAAGTAATCAGAGTGTCTGTCTTCAGGTAACCTACCAAAGACTGCACTGCATTTGAAAGTTTAAGTCTGTTCCCAAATCTTTGCCTCTTGCATAGATCTACAGTAGTTATCCTGGTCCTTTACTATTTGTATAGTTACTTATAGTGTTTCTAATACATGGAATGCATATTAAAGAGCAGCTGAAGAATAGTGGTAACAGTCTTATTTTTTGCTTTGAAGGATTCCTTCCATACTTTTACACAAGAAGCATGCAAGCTAATTTACAAAGATCTGCCATTTGAAATGCTGGAAGTTGAAGCAAAAGTGGCATTAGAAATGTTTCGGCATAACAGGTCAGTAAAGATCTAATTGATTTCTAAAGGAAATGCAGTCTTTAAGCTAGTAATGATTAAAATATGGTGGGCTTGATCATTTGTTTGGGTAAATTAGTATAGCTTTGACCTCGTTGTAGTACAGCAGTTTATACTAGCTTATATGTCCCTACATTTTTCTGTCAATTTGAACACTAGGTGGTACTATAATGTACTTTTGAGAGAAGTTTAAGAAATGGGACAGGCTTGAGATTTTATATTTAGTATTGGGGCTTTAAACATTTCATTAGTTATAGGTTTCCTTCAGCTTACTAGTGATTACATGCCTCACAACACATGCATATAATTTCTGACAAGATATAGTGAAAGCTTAAAATTTGGTCAGTATATTCAGTAATCTATTTTATTGAATATCATTAAACTTCACCTTGGTTAAAGAGGTCACTAACCACATATCCTGTTCCATCCCAGGATTTATCTTGGAGGCAGTGTGGTTTAGCAGAGCGTGATTCTATTTCTTGCTTGACCACTCACCTATTTTATGATCTTGGGCACATCGTATCACTTCTCTGTGCCTCTGTTTATTAAAGGTCTCCATAAATCTAGCAGAGAAAGGTATAGAAGAGAGAGTCCAGTGGAGGGCAGTGAAAATGGTTAGGGGGCTGGGGCACGTGACTTCTGAGAAGAGGCTGAGGGAACTGGGCTTTAGTCTAGAGAAGAGCAGACTAAGAGGGGATTTAATAGCAAGCAGCCTTCAGTTACCTGAAGGGTGATTTTAAGAGGATGGAGCTAGGCTGTTCTCAATGGTGGCAGATGACAGAACAAGGAGCAATGGTCTCAAGTTGCAGCAAGAGAAGTTTAGGTTAGATATTAGGAAAAACTTTATCCCTAGGAGAGTAGTAAAGCACTGGAACAAGTTATCCAGAGAGGTGGTGGAATCCCCATCCTGGGAGGTTTTTAAGACCTGGCTAAATAAAGCCTTGGCTGGCATGATCTAGTTGGGGATGGTCTTGCTGTGAGCAGGGAGTTGGACTAGATGACTTCCTAAGGTCCCTTCCAACCCTAATTTTCTATGATTCTATAATAGCTACTCTGGAGGTTGAAGTTACATTAAATATTAAAATGAGAAAATAAGCAACGCTTTTAACAGTGAGACTGATTAAGCATTGGAACAAATTACCAAGGGAATCCATTTCGTAAAGTTCTCAAATCAAGACTGGATGACTTCTGAGAAGGGAGGCTTTAGTCAAAGACGGGTTATTGAGCTCTGGGGAAACTGGTTGCAGTTGTACACAAGAAGTCAGTATAGGTTATGTCATGGTACCTTCTGGCCTTAATATTGGAAAGGTTTATTTTTATTGATGGATTATATTCTTTTTTTTTTATGGCTGAAATTGTTTTAAGATAGTTGATCCTCTGTGAGTCTTGTCAAAATCATACTCAAAGATGAATGCTAACAACATAAAACTGTGCTATTAATAAACTTATAACTGTCAAGCATTTTAGAAGATTGTGTTCCTTCAATGGATCCCTCAAAAGTTTTCCCATTTCTATTTGTGTAATCTTAAAGTTGTGTTGTTAAGAATGATGAGCAGGGATCCTTGTTTTCTCTGATTAAAAATCACAAATTCTCTGATTAAACCCCCAAAATCTGCAGTTTGGAAGCCTACCGGTACCTCAATCACTGTAATAAAATAAATTCTAAATCCCTGTAAATTTTGGTATTTGATTTTGGGTTTTTTATCATGGAAAATCAGAACTCCTGTGGCTCTGTTGTACTCCCTGCTGGAGGCCTTACGGCCGCACATTCTAGTCCCAGGCCCCAAGCCCCATGCAGCACCTGGGCTTGGCAGCAGCCCTAGCCATAACCTACCCCTGCCCAGCTCCCTCCATATTTTTGTCAGTTAAAAGGGAAAACTGCATTTTTCCTGTTTTTCTGTAGGAAATGGAAAACCCAGATCCTTAATGATACTGTAATAAAAAGGCTTCTGTTGACACTAAGTTTTTGCATCTTGTGCTTTAGAAATTACTGAAAGCATATGAAGCCACTTGACTGTTTTCCCTCCTTTGCATTTGTAAACTTTTTATCTAGTAAATACTTAAGTATGCTTTTTTTCCTGTTTCTTTAAGGTACAAAGTGGAGATAATAGAACAGAAAGCTTCACAAAGCCCTGAAGGAACAGTAAAGTTACATAGGTGAGCAAAGTTCTCTATAGTGACTCAGAGGAAGATCTAATTACTTTCCAATATTGTGAGCAGTTGGAAAAAAAGATAAGTGAATTGAGACGTATTTTAATTAAACTTTCCTTTACTCAGTCTGCTGGTGCTGTCTCAGTTAGCTATTTAGATTCTTTCACAACACCATTATTGTGGTATTTAAGTTTATGGAACTCATTAGATTTCTAATGATCAGAAAGTTTTTAAGTTGGTAAGACTTCACTGATCATTTACTGAAAGTAAGTACTGAAAAATTCCATACCTTTCAAAGCTTTATAGTGAAGATCTAAACATATTTGTCCTTATTTATTAAACTGGGGTAGAAGAAAAATACTTCAAAAATAAAATCCACTTACTGCTAAAATTGCCAGCTTATCTCAATTTGGCAAATTTTACCCCTTTTAGTATTCCATTATCTGCAGTTATTTTAGACTGCGGTCAGAATGGAGCAGACTTGGGGATAAAGAAGCAGAAGAGTGGTAGGAACTTGAGTATGTGAAGGATATTTCTTGGGTGTTACTGTAGACCATGAATAACAAAGGCCTTAGGTGGATGCAGCATATTTAGACCACTTGTCTAAATGTTTCCATATGCAGCTTTGGTCTGGAAGGTTCCCAAGGAAAAACTGGCTTTGCAGAAATGTCTTTTTTTTAATATAGTATTTATTCCAGGACAAAATATTTTCCCAAGGAAGCCTGCAGAGCTTAAGGGGGAAATGTTTGAGCACAGTGGGGAAGGGAGCCTTGAGTGACCTTCCTAGAGATTATTTGCTTCAAGTATTCTTCATTTCATATTCTTTCTTCTTTCGCTTTTCTGTTTCTTTGTTGTATAGGAACTGTCTAATCTGTGAAAGAAGAAATGCTTTCTTAAAGTATAGGTGTGGAGGCATATTCTTTCTTAGTGTGTGTGACAAGACCAGGCTCCAGGAGTGGCTGTGATGCCCCCTGGTGACTGCACAGCTCCTGCCCCACTCTGGCTCTTCAGGGTGCCCTTCCCTCTTGCTCTCACCTGCCATGCCTTGATGAAATTATTTTCTGTTGTAGAAGGAAGATTGGCTCAGGGTCCCTGAGTGAGCCCTAACCTGTTTTGACCAGTGGGGGCATCCTGTACCTAGCTGCCCTCCAGTCCTGTTCTTCAAGCCCTAAGTGGGGTCCCCCTTGGCTCCATCAGTTCTTTAGGGCGCCAGTCACCTTGAGGGCTATTTGTGGTTTCCTTCTGCCCTAAAGCCATGCCTGTGCCTTGTAGATGTCACTTGATCACCGTTTGCCTGCCTGTATAAGCTTCGGCCTTCTTAGCTTTAGCCTTCAGGTTACTTAGGTTGTTGACTGATAGCCTGGGCCCACTGGCTCTGGACTGGCCTTGCAGTCTCAGCCTCTTCTTGGCCCTTGGCTGCCCCTTTTGTTGCCTGTGGGCTCAGACTGGTCCTTTCGGTCCCTGGCCTCCCCCGTCACCCTCTCTGTGCTCAGGCTCTGGCAATCTCAGCTTCAGGCCACCTTGATTGCCCTACTCTTAGGGTCAGTCTCTGGCCCCTCTGAGCCTCAGCCTGCTTTGGCCTTGCACCCCTGCCTGTGGCAGGCCTAGAAACCCAGCATCCCCCCTTGGCACCCATGTGGCTTCCTTTTCCACCCCTACAGCCTCACCCAGTCCTATGTTATCCAACTAGAACAAAAATTCAAACAGCCACTTCAAACTTGAAACACTTAGTGCCCCCATCTGGGTTATCATACCACTGCCAAGCCACCTCCCCATTAACTGGCCCTGGGAGTACCTGACATAGCTTGCAGCTCCCACTTTTCACCAGCCTGAGCTGGCACGAGCTCCTCTCCCTGCAGAGTTCAGGTCTGAACTTTCTGTTATGAAACTGAGCTGTTTTACCCAGAGTGGCACATAGCAAGAGTCTGTTCTCTGGTCTCTAGTTCAAATTTCTTAGGTTCTGGATGGGCAGACATGGAAAATTTGCAGTTTTCATGAGTACTTTTTCACTTGATATAAAGAATGCTGAGCTATAGGTAGGGACCACTGTAATTTGGGCTTTAGGAGATTTCAGGGGAAATCCTGAAATGTAGCATTTTCCCTAAAGCCCTTTAAAACTGCAGTTTGGCCACCAATGGCCTGAAACTGTGGGGGAGGGGGTGGCAGGGAAAAAAGTTTAAAAAAAAAAAAAAAAAGCATGGAGAAGAAAAGCAGAGCCCCAGAAACACTGGAAGCCCCATGTTTTTAGAGGCAGCCTAGCATAGGCTAAGCTCCTGCCACAACTAAGCCAATCATTTTAGGAGGGATGTGGACAACATGGAGAGGGTCCAGAGGAGGGCCACCCGCATGATCCAGGGACTACAGGGCAGACCCTACATGGAAAGGCTGCGGGACCTAAACCTGTTCAGCCTTCACAAGAGAAGGCTGAGGGGGGACCTGGTGACTGTCTATAAACTCACTAGGGGGGACCAGAAGGGTTTGGGGGAGACGCTGTTTCCCCCAGCGCCCCCTGGCATGACAAGGAACAATGGACACAAATTATCGGAGAGTAGGTTTAGATTAGACATCCGCAAGGACCACTTCACAGTTAGGGCAGCTAGGAGCTGGAACCAACTTCCTAGGGAAGTGGTGCTGGCTCCTACCCTGGGGATCTTTAAGAAGAGGCTTGATGACTACCTGGGTGGACTCATTTGAGTCCAGTCTTTTCTCCCACCCAGGCAGGGGATCGGACTTGAAGATCTACAAGGTCCCTTCCGACCCTACTTCTATGATTCAATCAGGTTGTTTGATTCCCTGCTTCAGTTGGGAGTTTAAAAGCCCTGCCCAGAGCAGAGCAGAGCGGATAAGTACCTCCTGCCCTAGAGGCTGGGCATAGGCATGCTGGGTGCCCGCCTCTGCCTGGCACGGCTTCCCTGAGCCGGCTTTGCTTTGCTGCCATGTGAGAGTGGAGGGGAATTTTCCCTTCCCCTTCTCTGCTGTGCTCTCCCTCAGCCATTCAGAAGCATGGGAGGGCCTGCCCTGAAAAATGCCTGAAATTGGCTCTGGTGAGCCTGCAGGGAGCCCACTTTTCCCTCTGCTGGAGCCTGAATTACAGTGGTCCCTAGCTATAGGCTATGGACAGCAGTTCATTTGCAGTGCTACAAAGTGTCTCAGCGACATGTGGGTGAATTGGCTTCAGAGCAGTAATAGTAGCTGTCAGCCTGTGGGGCAGTGCCTCGAGCTGGCACCCACACTGCATGAACTGGGGGTCCTATGGCCAAATACTGATTCTTACCCATGTTCTGGCTGCAGGATGGGGCTTGTCGCCATGTCTGACAGAGGTTGCATGAGCAGGAACCCTTGCTTAAGTTGCTGTGGCTGTGACAGAGCCTACCCTTCCCAGTCTCATCAATTAGCTGATCATTGGCTGAGCTACTGGGGAGCCAGCTATTCTTTGTCCCTCTCTCTCTCCCCCCTTGGACATGGGGGAGGGAAGAATGGAGGACTGTGGTATACTGGAGGTTCTAGGGCTGGTTACTGCTCTGTGTAACTTAGTGTAACTCTCTGTAACTTAGTGGCTTTTTACAGATGGCACTAGAAAACTTCACTCTCTAGAAAAATTGCTGTTGGAAAAAGCTAGCATTTCCTGGCGGAATTGCCATTTATTTTTCTGCCACAAACCACTCGGACTTGTATGCCTTCTTGCTGTGGTGCTGAAATGGCTCATTTCTTGCTAAAAATGAGATGCCTCTCTGTGGTCATTGTGGGATGTTTGACTTGAGTTCTGTTTGACCTTTTGGTCTTTGGTTCTTTGGGTCTGTAATGTGGTTTATTGCAATATCCTGTGGTTACAAATGAAGAGAAGAGCTATATTTGTAATGTCATTAAAAATACATTCATCATAAGCTTTATTTGCTTCTGATCAGGTTTGGTGACTTCGTAGATGTTACTGAAGGCCCACACATACCAAGGACAAGCTTTTGTTTGCAGTATCAAGTGACAGCAGCCCACAATCTTCAGGCCAGCCAATCTGGATTGATACGACGGTTCCAGGGTGTTTCCTTGCCAGTACATTTAAGGGTAACTAATGTATTCTTTTCCAGTGCTCTTCACTCAGGAGAGGGCTTTTAAGATGCCTTTAAAAATCTTAGTTTGAACAATGTATCTATTTTCCTGTAATTTTGTGGTGAACAGCAATTAGTGAATTGGAGATCTAGGAAGAATGGCTGCTCAAGGTGAGCCAAGGTTCTAGTTTCTTGGTACTATGTTAGAGACCAAGTTAAAACTGTTTCCAACACAATCTAGGATCCTAGACATTATTTTACAGTATTAAAGAAAAGGATTGTTTTCTTTAATACGGTGCACTTATTTTATATATACTTCTTGGAAGTTTATACATATAAATATTTTTCTTTTACATACTTCTTTTTGAAATGTGGCAAGTGATAATTGTTCTGATTTAAAGAAATACAAATTTATATGGCATTCCAAAGTGAGCAGAGGAATTGTTGTGAAGAATTACAAAAGTGATTTTTTTGTAGCCGGGTATTCTGCCTGCAGTTGTGACCTGCAGTAGAAACCTGTAATGATAGTAATGGAATATTCTGCCTACACGAGAAAATGCTGCTTAGCCTTCATCAGTTAGTTTTCTAACCTGTGTTCCTTCGTGTGTATGGCCATACGCTGAAGAAGTGTCAAGTACATTCTATTTTAAAAATGTTTTCTTCTTTTCTTCTTCTCCTCTTGTCCCTAAGCTTTCTAAATGCTTTAGTACTTTGGGGTTAGCCTTTATTCATATATAATCGTGTTTTCCTCCTACAGTTACCAGTAGAGTAGTATAGGAGACCTTGACCTCATTGACAGCCAGATTCTTTAAATAAATAATTTGAGATTTTTTTTTTTTTTTTTCAAGTAAGTCTAACAGCAGTGGATACCTTAAACCTTTCAGCCACAGTGAGTGGTGTGGATAACAGACAATGTGATTCTGGATTTGGCCCTGTTAAAATGTATAAACCAGTAATTCTCACTCAGGGTGTTGTAGCGTCTTGGGGTGTCGTGAGATCCTTTCATGAGTGCTGCAGGGTTCCACACAGTGGTATTAGGTGTGCAGTTGTGATTTTACAAGATAAATTCAGGGATTTCAAATAGGAATCCATAGTGTTAAAAACATTGTGATCTTTCTGAGCTCTTTGCATAAGGAGAATTGCTCAATTTTTTTTTCTGTAGGCAAAAAACAAGTGAAAAGCTGGCATTTTCCAAGTGAGTGCCTTGAGGCTAATGAGGGGTGCCTGAATCTAAAAAGGTTGAGAATCATTGATATCAGTTCTAATCAGAGATTAGTTACATCTCCATTGTAATTCCCTGCTTGTTCTCTTATGCTGATGGTAACAGAAAAATGTAAAGCCTAATCCTACCAAAGTTTAATTGCTTAACATTTGTGCTTGAACTCCCCATTGATTTCATTGGGGGTACTTGTATATGTAAGTATTTGCATGATTGCAGATTGTGTGCTTGTGAAAGAGAGAGAAAAATGGATAGAAACTGGTCTCTCCATAAATGAGGTAAAATGAACTTGTTTTACGTGGCGCATCAAACTAACTAGTCAAGTCACTAGAATGCTGGTTTTCAGTTTTGTCAAAAGGACTTCGCTATTAGTTCCTGTCTTTTTCTTTCTTCAGGCTCATCACACTATATGGAACAGGTTGCTAGAGAGGTCTCGGAGACTGGTAAGCTTAAGTAGTAGCTAAATACGTATTGTCAATAACATATTGATTTAATAAGATAGATGTTAAGTAATTAATTAAAGATGGAGAGTATTTTACAAGAGCCACTGGTTTAAGGAAAAAAATCCAGGACACATTAAAATCTATAGAGAAATTGAATCTAATTACTGTGTAATAAGAGAGAAAAAAATGTAGTATATCTAATTGCTTTGTAACAGGGAACAATTGGTAGTACTTGGGAGTCTTAGCATCATAAAAAAAAGATTGTAATGCAACAGGTAATGCAACTTGATTGGTATTTGTAATTTCTCTAGTATGCAATTCAGGAAAATATGTCAATAATATTTTAATCTGTGTGCTTTTTTAATAAGTCTTTAGTAAACAACCACTTAGTTGGCACTTCCAATTAATAAGGTGAGACAATAGTATTAGGGTGCTGTTACAGGTTACCTTTAAATCATCATAAAGGCACTTCAAAATGGGACCATTTACCAGTTAAAGAGTGCTTAACCTGTTCTGAGTACCCTCTAAATCAGTGGTTCTCAACCATTTTTTGTACCAGGATCCATTTGTAAGCATCATTGGCCGGTCCTGACACAGTGCCCCTTCTGCCATGCCCCAGCCCCCAAGTGTGTGGAGATGGGGAGGGGGAAGCAGTCCCTTGCAGGCTGGAACTCTGCCAGCCTGCAAGGGAAAAGCCACATCTCCTCACGTTTTTCTCTTTCGAAGGAGAGTCCATTTTTTACACTGTATTGATCCATTTTAAAGTTCACTTACGAGCCTTTCTTATATTCCTGCGATGCATGGTTTGAGAAATACTGCTCTGAATGTTTTAAAGTTATGCTGATTCAAGCAAGAGTTCTCTTTGATCCCTTTTACCCAAGTTTTTTCAGGATATTGTTAGTCTTCTCTGGGGAGATTAAAATGCTCCATTTTTCATTCCTCCAGCATCTCAGGATGCATCATTCTCAGTTCTTCCCAGTCCTTTGCTCCGTTGGCAAATTTTCAGCAACCCTGAACTCTGGTGACCAGGGCAGTTGTTCTGGCCTCAAGCCAACACTCCCTTCTGCCCACAGCGGGTATGATCCCAGCACACCTTGACCCCTCTGAGCACCCAGGTGTAGCTCACAAGTTTGCTGCTTCCTCTGGCACCCTGGTGCAAACAGCAACAGCAATGCCACTACCTACCTCTCTGAAGAGAATGAACCAGAGAATGGAAACTATGAGAGAGGCTGCAATTTGGACAGGTGCATGTATGTCAGGGTGGGTAAAATGCAGCCTGGGGGCTGGATGCGGCCCGCCAGGCCATTCTATCCGGCCCTCGGGGCCCTTACAAAATTTAGAAAATTAGTATTCATCTGCCCCTGGCTGCCTGTCATGCAGCCCTCAATGGCTTGCCAAAACTCAGTAAGCAGCCCTTTGCCCAAAATAATTGCCTACCCCTGATGTATGTGTTGAATGTGCAGGCTGTCAGCCCTGCCCCATTGTGACATGCATTGAGCCTGGTGGGTCTCAGCTCTGCCCTAGTCTGAGTACTAAACCAAGGCCCCACCCTTGACCCAATTCCAATTCTGTGAAACAAGCCATTTATTATTATTATTTTTATTTTTTTCACTCCTTCCTCTTTACTTCTCCCTCCTGCTCATTTACTTCAAACAGATTTCTCTTCCCCCCCTGCCCCCAAGACTTTTCCCTGCTGGCTGACAAATGAGGAAAGCTCCAGCCCCCATGGTTTCTTCACCTATGAGCTACATGTTACCCTCTCCCTCCTTTCCTACCCAGGATCAGGGGGTAGAATGTGGGCTCCTGTCCATGCCTCTGCTTGCCAGGCCCTCTAGCAACAAGTCACAGTTGGTGGGATCTTAAGCCATAACCTGTGACTGCTCTGAGACTCTTCTAACTTTGACAGCAATAACATCCTACAGACTTAAAATGTTTTAAAACTAACCTGTAACAGCTACCTTAACCTTTTTATATTTTTATTTTTCAGAGTGTTTAAATTTAAATTTGGCAGTTGGAATATAAAATGGACATTTAGTATGAACCTGAAGTAGTTGGAAGACCATTAAACATAGCTCCAAACAGCAAAATAAATAAATAAATAAATAAATCAAGTTATATGGTAAATAGGAGGGGGAAATGTTAGGAAATTCTCAGGATATAATATTAAAGGGCAACAGTGAAAGCATCTAAAAGAATTTTAAAGTGACTGAATAAATGCAAAAGGTGTGTTTTTTGGAATAAAGGAATTGCAAATGCACTGAAATGTACCGTGTGTGAATGGTTTCACTTTCTAGGAATAACTAAATGTGGAGAGAGATTTAATAGTGACGGTTTCAGACCTTCAGGGTGCATCTACACGTGCAAATGCTCCTGGGTGGGTTTACTCTACAGCAATTTACTAATTTATTCTAAATTAGGAACTTACTCTAGAGTAAACCCACCCTCTAGAGAGTAAATTAGGGGGCCTACACATGCGGGGAAGTGGCAGCAGATTTGTTGCCGATGGCAGCAGTCTGCTCCCGCTCCCTCTGGGTGCTAGCCCAGGGGCTGACAGAGGAAGGGGCCAGGAGACAGCTGTCTCCTGGTGGGGGCTGGGATATTGCTCCCTGGCCCTAGGAGATGCCTGCTGCTGGGGTGGGCTCCACCCCTGGAGCCTAGGTGGGGACAGTGTCCTCCTGTCCCAGCAGCAGGGAGCTCCCAGCCTTTGCTCCATGATTGCCAGGCCAGGGATGCGAGATTCTTTTCTCTCAGACCTAGCTTCATGGTTGCGGGGCCTGACTTGAGAGAGTGTTCTCTCCCACAGTGCCAGCTTTGTGGTCAAAGGATTCTCCCAGTCCTCACTCCATGATTACAATTGCAAAGTTGGGGTGAGAGCTCCCTGCTGCCAGGGCAGGGGGACATTGTCCCTGCCTGGGCTGTAGAGGTGGAATCTACCCTGGCAGCAGGCAGCTCCCACCCCCTGTTGCTCAGCTGACTAGGAGCACATTTGCTCCTGGTCAACTGTGTATGTGTGCTGCTGTGCGGTAGGTAACCAGGAATATATTTACTATTTGTATTTAAAGGTAGCAAATTTATTTATGATTAGAGCTAATTACTGCACAGTAATTATCTCTAATCTTGAGTAAAGTGTTTCATGTAGATGTGCCCTTAGATCCCTAAAAAGAATATTCTGCCTGCTTGTAGCAGCAGAGAGGAAAAACATAATGCATCTACTGGAGTTCACTCTTCATGAAACATGCTAAGAGCTGAACAGTGCAGCATGTTCTTATATGATTACAAACATTTTCAAATTGGTTTATTATTATTTAATTATAAAGACATAATCCTTGCTTTGATAAAATTACAAAAGGCAAAAATGTACTGTTTGGACAGAGTGGAACTATATTTTAAAAACAAATGTGTTTTGCAGGTCACTGAAGAGGGAAGTCTT
>NW_017729032.1:223684703-223688003 GCF_001723915.1 Gavialis gangeticus
AACTATATTTTAAAAACAAATGTGTTTTGCAGGTCACTGAAGAGGGAAGTCTGCAAGCAAAGGATGCAGATGAAGAAGCAAAAATGCAGTAGTTTAATATCTTTTTAGTTGTCCATTTGTAAATTAAAATGTTTTTGGCGCTGCTTATATGTGTTGTGTATGCTGATGTCCTTGATACCTCAGTTGACTTCATTGGAATTAAATCAGAGATTAATATGATTTTCAGTATTTCAGATCTCAATATATTGTCATTTTGATTTTTTTTTCACTTTTATTAAAGCTATTGTTAGGTTTGAATTAAACTTGCAAAAACGTGAGGCATGAATGATGAACCTGTTGTAACTCTGACCTTATAACTGCTATTTACATGTTCTCAGATAGCTAGCTATATTCTGAGAGTAGTGAAGTCTGATCCACAGAAAATAACACTGATCTCTGAACTATCTGCTGGCAAGAGCTAGTCCACTTTCATAAACTCTTTCTTACTTAAGATCCTCAATCTCCTTCAATTCTAATCTCTGCAGTCATAGATCCTGACACTAGCTTCAGGTTGTGTACACTTAATTAAACCTGTGCACATTTCATTAAACCTTTCTATTAATGGGCATGATACAAACGTTAACAATATGAACATGAATATGAACCTTCAATGTGATGCTGCTGCTAGTAAAGCAAGCAAAACACTGGCTTGCATCCACAGATGCTTCTCAAGCAAATCCCAGGACATCATTCTCCTGTTGTACTCGGCTTTGGTGAGGCCGCAACTGGAGTACTGCATCCAGTTTTGGGCTCCACAATTCAAAAAGGATGTGGAGAAGCTTGAGAGAGTCCAGAGAAGAGCCACGCGCATAATCAGAGGTCAGGAAAATGGGCCTTATGATGAGAGGCTGAGAGCCATGGGACTCTTCAGCCTGGAAAAGCACAGGCTCAGGGGCGATCTGATGGCCACCTATAAATTTATCAGGGGTGTTCACCAGGACGTGGGGGAACATTTGTTCACCAGAGCGCCCCAAGGGATGACAAGGTAGAACAGTTATAAACTCCTCCAGGACCATTTCAGGCTGGACATAAGGAAGAATTTCTTTACTGTCTGAGCCCTCAAGGTTTGGAATAGCCTGCCATCGGAGGTGGTTCAAGCACCTACTTTGAATGCCTTCAAGAGAAATTTGGATGTTTATCTTGTTGGGATCCTATGACCCCAGCTGACTTCCTGCCCCTGGGGCAGGGGGCTGGACTCGATGATCTTCCGAGGTCCCTTCCAGCCCTAATGTCTATGAAATCTATTTGCTTTAATTTGATGTGTTCATTTAATAATGTGGAAGACAGTTTTTGTTAATATTTATTTTTTCTGTTGTGAAGTAAATAACTCTTTCTGTATACCAAAATGCCACATCATTTTTTCACAAATATTATTTCATTGTGAAATGTGAAAGACCTACATCTTCTATGTAGGTCAAGACAGTATTTTGTTTGCAAAGGCAAATAGTGTTACCAAAATATTTTCTGCTTCAGAATGCTGGCATAGTATATGCATACCATGTTGAAAACACTGGGGAGTAGCATTGGATGCTCTTTTTGTGATCAACTTTTTGTGAGTCTTTTTTAAAAAGACTATATCTGCACAATACAGGAAGCAAAGCTTTAGAATGGTGTTTAAGAGTCAACTGGTCCATGTGTGTTGTTTGTTTGTTTTGTTTTGTTTCATTATTATACTAGTAATGACTGTATCATCTTGAATGTTTTTTGAGGCAGTGTTAGTCCTCAGTTCCTATACATGAATCCATCCACATTGTAAGAAGAATCTTTATTGAATCTTATTTTTTATAAATAGTGTTTTGTGTTGCTAATCTTACTGGGTTATACACTCAGAAGGAGATTCTGCTAGAAAGGGCTTTCTCTTAGGCATAAAAAATTTGGGTCATGTTTACTGTAACACTATTTGATTTAGCAAATTGTTGAAATCTCTCCCACTTACGTCTTCACCATTAAGTAAATTTTTGAAGTTTCATTTGCTTCTTTAATAAACAGTAGTACCACAAATTGGAAAAACAGCAGTAGCCATTAAATAAAATGTATTTAACTACAGCTACGTAGATTGATGCTGTTGGTTTTCACTGATAATCATCATAATGTCATTATATGTAGTATATGTATAAAAGCACAGAAAAGGACAAAACATGCAAACAGACATAAAGTAACTTGAGATAAAACTGGTAGATAGTTTCTATGTGGCATATTTACAGAGTTCTGCCTAAATGTGTTTTTAAGAAGTCTGTCTGTATTTATGCATTCAGGTCTTCTTTGCCATTTTTAGTTATTAAGTTTACTGACACTGTAGCAATTGGTTCCAAGAACTTTAGACAGTGTTTCTTTATACAGTATACCTTTGATTATCTAGATATTAAAGGGGAACATGCTGAAGGAACAGGTGTAGTATTACAGATAGCAGGGGATGTTACCTTGTTTTGGTGTGGATAATTATGGGCATTTATAAACATGTTTCAGGAGGCAGAGGGGAGGGCGCTATAATTTAGTGCACCTCCAAGAGCACCTGGAGCATCACATGCATCAACATCCCTGTGCTGAAAAATTGTGGCAGGGTGCTTTGAACTAAAGCTTGTAAAAGCTTTAGTGTAAAGCACCCTGCTGCCATTTTTCAGCATGGGGATGCATGTGATGCTGGATTATGCTGTAATTACAGTGTGTCAGAGCAGCCTCACTGCATGTGTATAGAAGCCCTAAGGTTTTGGTTAAAGCAGTTTATGTTCTGGTGAGGAGGTGTACCTGGTTTTCTAACTGTCTACCAGATCTAAAGTAACGTTTTTTTTTTTTCTTTAAGACACAGCTCTCTATCCTTAGAGGGTGCCTTTACTTGAAAGCAACACATCAGTCTTACTGAAAAACCAGATAGAAGGGACCAGGTTCTGTGCCATCTATTAGGTGTCTAAAGTGTCATCCTATTCTACTTGCTTCAAGCCCCTGAAGAACTATAAATGCAAAAAGTAGTTAGGTAAGCCCTCCATATTTCTATGCTGTCTTAAGACATAAGTCTGAGGTAGACAAAACAGTGTTTTCCAGGACACAGGCAGGATGAAATTGGATCACAACTACACTCATACCAAAGTGTTAGATGGAATAGGATCTGGAGCAAAGGTTTCTTCATGGACAACCAAAAATTGAGGAAACTCAAATTTATGAATAATTCTTCAAATCTGGCAATCTATGACCTGCCTAAGGTTACAGAGGAAGCCTAGGCACAGGTTGTACTGAGCCCAAATTGTGTAGGTCATAGTTTGTTGT
>NW_017729032.1:223693003-223711305 GCF_001723915.1 Gavialis gangeticus
TTTATGAATAATTCTTCAAATCTGGCAATCTATGACCTGCCTAAGGTTACAGAGGAAGCCTAGGCACAGGTTGTACTGAGCCCAAATTGTGTAGGTCATAGTCTGTTGTAAGAACCACAAACCCATCCTTTATTTTTTATGCCTCTAGATTTTAGCAAAAAAAATCTTAGCAATAGGACATCTGTTCATCATATTTAGTGGTGTTCACAGCAGTGTGAGAATTTTTCTCCTTTATTTAGACTTTCTAAAGATTGGCTGAAATTTTAAATATTATTTTAAAGGTTTTGCTTTCCCTTTTTTTTTTTGCTTCCCCACCCCATTTTTAGGACATTTTAATGACAAAATTGGCCCCTATCAACAACTGCTGTGTATGCTGGGTTTTTTATAGGGTTTTTTTGTTATGTAAAATAACCTAAAACTAATATTTTGATTTTTTTTGTAAAAATTAAATCTTCTGAAACAGATTTTTTTTCATTCAGTTATACTAATTTTACACCATTGTTAAATGTTTTTTTAGGGAGACCACTAAAATAACTTGAATTAAATAACACTCAACTGGGGGAGCATTGGTCTGCCAATCAAAAGGTTGTGGGTTCAATTCCCACCTCTAGCAGGCTTTACTCCTACATTTTACTGTCCTGAAGAAGCTATTTCCTACCATTTCTTGTGTCCTCTTTACCATTCAACCTCAAGCCCTGGGTCCTATTCAAGTGGGGAGAGAGAGAGAGAGAGTGCGACCCCTTGTGGTAGGTGGCGGAGTACGGCTTGTCTCAGCGTTGTGCCTCGATCTCCTTTTTCCCCTTGAGCTGGGCAGCACTGTTAGAGAGGGCTGATAAGGTGGTGGTTGCGTTTGGATTCTGATTAGTGGTGGGGCTTACAGTTAGGATTTAGGCAGAATTAAGCATAGGTTTGTTTTTGTATTTGATGGTGCTGGAATATATCACTTTGCCTGAGATTATCTAAGGTAGTAATCTTGGGACTGGATTTTGGGATTTTAATGAAGCTGTTAATCAAATACAGCTATTGAATGAATCACTTCAGAAACTTAACTGTGAATACATGCTCCAGTGTGTTCTCTCCCTGGTCCTAAAATTCTCTTGGGATTTTTTTTAGATGTACAGTAGCACTGTTTTAACAGGAGGGACGGACAGTGAGCCCTTATCAGGTTCTTCAAGAAGAGATGGTAGGGACCTGTTTTCAAGGGGGAGTTTCAGGCTGCGCATCCCAAGAAATCCATGGGTTTTGAAGCCCAAGAAATGAGCAGGTTTTTAGGGACACCTCTGTCATCAGTGTTTCCTATTGGCTGTCACAGCTTGGTTTTCTAGTTGGTAGGGGGAAGGCACCTAACTCTCCTCCTGCACTATATAGGGAGCCTAACAGATGGATATATATCTACATTGTAGCCTGTTTGAGGTACAGAGATAGTTAAACTAGCTCAGAAACCAAAAAATCGGTTTAGCTGTGGAGCTCTGTGCTGCTGCAGCTAAATTACTTCCAAGTATGCAACTGCCTTGTTTACAGCTAATTTCAGTATTCATTAGAGTGCAGGCTACACTGTATATGCAGCCCTAGGAGTGAACCTGCTTCCAGCTCTGCGGAGGAAAAGGATATAAAGAAATACCACTTTTCCTGTAGCCACTGCCCCTGTTTCCATAAACTCCAGGGGAGTTCAGTGGCCTTTTTCAGCTCACCCTTCACTTGGGACACCTCTTCATGAGCTATGGGAGTGGAAGAGTGAGTGTAGGATCAAGTGAAAACATGGAAGGAGGGCAATTAGAAGGGGACAGAGTGGAATACGCAGAGAAGAATGGGAGATGGTGGGGAAGGCATGGGCAAAGAAGTGAAGTTGCATGGAAACAACAGTGAGTAGAGGTGAAGGACGTGAAATGGAAGAGCTCTTCCAAAGCGCAGAAGTTGTTGGGGATTTCAGAGTTAGCCATGGGGAACACGTCCATTCTGGACCTTCATTTGGTAGCACTAATCTCTGTTCTGATTCTTTGTTTTAGTCAAATCCAAATATTATATTTCAAGAGTGAAGGTTGGGGGTGCCAGGGATGCGCCTTCTGTCAAACTAGCTTTGCATATGCACCGTGACTGGGTAGGGCCTTCAGACCAGTTATTCCCTTTCAGAAGTGTTTTAATCCATGCATTCATAGCTCATAATAGTCTTTTCTGACTTTGATTTCAATTTAACTGCATTATATATCGGCCATAATTTTTTTCTGTCAGGTGTTATTTTCCTTTTTATAAACTTCTCTGAAGACGTGAAAGCCGTCTTCCTTATTTTGCATCACTACCAAATCTTGAGTGTTGTGGATCATGGCTAGACTTCAAGTGCTTGACTGGATGAACTTCCCAGTCTGTTTTGATCTACATTAAGCAACGGTAAGAAGCAAACCTTTTATTAATCATCAGTAATTGTGTCAGTGCTGTACAGTTGTACACAGTGCAACCATTATTTCACTTTGAGTCAACAAACTTTTTGGAAGTATGTCTTTTTAACTTTATTTGATTTTTATGAGGAATCCATGCGTAGGAGCTCAATATAATGCATTTGGTATGTGGTGTTTGACTGAAAGAAGCTATATAATGGATATTTCTTGAAGAGCAACCACCATCTGAAAATGGGAATGCTATCATGCTGTGGTCTTTTCATAAGATTTAACCCCAGTCATGGACAGCATTAACATTTTTCAGAGTAAAAGAAAGAAAAACATATTCAGCTCCCACTAACATAATAGCTATAACCTAACGTATTTCTCAACTAAGGAATTGGATCTGCAAAGAAAGGGATATAGGCAAATGGTGTAGTGCTCTTATTTATATCTGCAGGACCAAAAATACTTGACAGAGGAAAAAACAGCACACTGTAAGGTGTACATTAGTCATAGTCAGATCAGTGAATGGGAAGACCTTCCTCCTGGTTAAGGAATATTTATTGGCATATAGATGAGAAGGCATGCATATTATCATAAAAATGACTGACTAATGAGCTAAGACCAGTTGTAAAAGCTGGACTGGGAGGGATAAGTGGTTAGCACATTATCTTTTAGCTAGCCTATTAATTGCAGAATACTTCTTCAGGGTCAAGTCAAAATACATTAATTAAGGTTAAGGTGCTTGGATGTGATATTGATGAAAACTCTATAAAGAGAAACTATTCCTTGCTTGCTGCAGATTTTGACTGCTGGGCAGTAAAGAAGGCACAGAGCAGTGTGCTGCTAATCAATAAGGATGAAAAGAAATATTGAATAGCTGCCTCTTTCAGTGAGCCCTATCAATTAAGATAATAGAACATGATTGTGTAATACGATACTGTAATCCAGCCACTGGGGAAAAGTGAAATTGCAGAGATGGCCATAATGCTGCTTTGTGATTTTTGGAACATTTAGCTTTATAATGGAGTTTTTCTGAATGGGATACAGAATCTGTATGGTACTGGGGGATGGTCTAGAAACTGTCACCCAGATTCAGCCAATTTGCAAGTTTCGAAGCAAAGTGGACCCACAAGTGAAAGAAACAATGAAGAATGCTCTGAGGGAGAAAACATGAGATACTCCACTTGCTTGCCAAAGGGTCCCAGAAACCATAGTTGCTTTTGGAATAACAATTCATATATTTGTACAGGGAATTGGACTCAAATGACCCTTGAGATCCCTTCTACCCTTGTGCTTGTATGATTTTATTGTATCACTAAAATTGCCAGAACTCATCTTTGTTTCAGATCTGATGG
Organism: Gavialis gangeticus; assembly: GCF_001723915.1. NCBI lineage: Eukaryota > Metazoa > Chordata > Crocodylia > Gavialidae > Gavialis > Gavialis gangeticus. Next base: position 223,696,737 of record NW_017729032.1, read on the forward strand.
GCAAAGAATCTTTTGTTCTGTAGGGAAAAAATCAGGTTCATTGCTGCTCTAATGTAAAATATATATACTTAAAAGTTCTAAGCAATGAAATAGGAGCATGGGGTAGCAGGGACATGCTCCAGTCATCCTTGCTGCAGAACTGGAAACATGGACCTGAAATGCTTTGCATCCTTAACTGCTGTGGTAGTCATGACCTCTTTGGATTGGTTTCCTGCATCACCATCTTTCTGTCATTAATATGTAAGAGGAGGCTATGTTATGTAATTTCCCCAAATCTTAAAGTGAAAAATCCTAAACTTCCTAATGACCTCTCTCTCCTGTTCTCACTTCCTCTAATAAAACAACTTAAATGTCAGATGAATAATAGAGGCCGTACTTAAAAAAAAAAAAAAAAAATTAGAATCTCTTCTGACTGTTGTGGAGGAATGATATTTGGCTACTGTCCCTGATCAGCATTTTGTACATTCCCACCTATCCTGTGATCTTAAACCTCACTTCAGAAAATGTTTGCATGTATGAGATACAAGAGGAAATGCTGAGCTTGATGAAAGTACTCTCGAGGGCAAGGTTACGTTTACAAGTGTGTGCAGGATCAAGGGCTTATTTAAATATTGTGCATGTGACATTTCACAATAATTGCAGATTCACCTTTAAATGCTACTTCTCTTATCTCTCTCAGTCAACACTTGGCATGTTTACACATGCAATTAATTTGAAGCAATAAACTCTGGTGCAGTTTGTGCCATAGTTTATTGCTCCTGGACACTTCAGCTGGGTGGAGCAGCTTGTGGCTGCTCCCCCAGTTTAGCATGCTGTAAAGAGGCTGGCTTGGGGCACAAGGGTGCTCCAGTGTGAAGCTAACTAGTAGGCAGGCCCCGCACTGAAGCCCCCTTGTGTTCCAGCTAGCTCTGTCAGCATCTACATGTGCATTGCTATGCATGGAAGAAACTCTGCCACAGGATTAGGTTTGATTCCCTGCCTGGGAACCAAACCCAGGTCTTCTCTGTGGCAGGGAAGGATTCTACCACTGAACCACAGGGAGCTTCTGGGGCTGTATTAGGCTGTAGTAAATTAATAAACTTTGCAAGTATTAACCTATGGCAAAGTTTATTAGTTTACTGCAGTCTGATAAGGCCCCAGGAATCCCCTGTGGTTCAATGGTAGACTCTTTGTCTACCACACAAGACCTGGGTTTTATTCTCTGACACATGTACAACTACAGCCATGGAGGCACGAAACATTTGGCCTCAGTCTGGTCTTTGGTTTCTGTCTCAGTGGCCTAAAGGCAAGATGGAAGGTCTGGGCAGCCTCCACTCTTCTAAAAATTCCTTCCCAGGCATATGCATCAGAGATCTGGATGGCACTCATAAGTACACCATGATCCAGGAGGACTGATAGTTGCTACAGTAGAGCCCCATGTGTGAATGTGGAAACTTTATTGCAGAACTAATTAGTCAGCTCTGCAATAAATGTCTCATGTAGATGTGGTAATACATATTTTTGTGGGGTTTTAATCAGGTTCAATAAAACTCAGACTGGGGAGTAAGAAAGACTGGTTCTGTCACTCACTTTCTGTGTGACTGTACCTTTAACATATCTGCGCCTCATTTTCTCCATCTGCAAAACATGGTAATAGTGGCAAACAAACAGGTTGAGAGGCTTCAATAAGGTTTGAGAGCAGCTGAGATCCCAGAGTAGGTGTACTTCATCCCAATGTTCTAACAGAAGTAGCACATTTTGAATATTCAACAATAAAAGTCATGTTTAAAATATTTTCTGTTAGTCAAATCTCCTGTGTGAACAAACATTTCATAAAAATGCATAGAAAGCACAGCTGGGCATGCCAAAGGTTGAATTCATCATTTTTTCTGCCCTGGAGAAGGGGAAGATTAAGTAATGAAATGACTCGCGTGGGAAGAAAACAGAAATGTGAATGGCAGTAGGGTAAAATTAAAAAGTATGTTGCTGAACTTTAAATGTAGTTCTGCTAAAGATTCATTGATGCATGAATCTGCTTTTTCCTTTTGTTCCAGTATTTCTAAACTGATCCATTTTAGCAAACATGCCTGTATTTGAAAAAACCCTTCTTTTTACATACAGAGGAGAGGTGTTCCCAGCATAGTAGTGACTCATTCATACTTGCTGCTTCCCTCCCACGGTGGCAGGTTTTTTTGTTTTTTTTCCATGTGAATTCTGGTAAGAGGCATCATACAGTGCTAATGCTAACATGTAGGAGTCAGTCAGAGGTAAAACCCCTATCACGATTAGCATTAACAACATACAGCCTACAGAAGAGCTCCAGCGTGAGCCACAAAGAACTGAAACCACTGCTTTTTTCCCCCTTGATTTACCTACAATACAAAAAGAGAAATGCATCTAATAAATTTTAACACAGAGAAACCATGTACTGTAATAAAAAGGACTATTGTTAAATTCTAAAGAAACATCTCATAAAAAAGTTTTTGTGTTAAAGTAATTTTTACAAAAGTAGTAGAATAAATAAATCCATTAAATGTTCTGAGTTCTCTCTCCTATCTTATCTCTCCTTCTATCTCATCACTTTCCTTTTTTTGTCATCTTTTTTCTGTTAAAGTTGCATTGTGCAAGAATATTAGTAATGTAGGACTAAAGAACAAGATTCAGATGCTATACTACTTACCCTGTCTAATTTATTTTTGATTTTTTTTGGAAAAAAAGTTGAGAGGTTCCTAGCATGCATTGAAATGTTCAAACTAATAAGCATCTAGAATAAGCTTATGATCAATGATTGGCTATAGTGATCATAACTTTAATATTGATTATTTTAATTTAAGTGTATAAAGATGACTACTGCAGGTTCTAAATACAAGAAATACAGCTATAAAAATTATCAGCTCATCAATATGCACTGATTCCTGGTTAAATAACAACAAATAAAGCCCTTATCCACATAGTCCCTGAAGTCATTAGGCAACAGACAGGTTCAGACCACTGTATGGATCCAATTACAAGTCTAGGATTAATATATCTCTGAACTAGACTTTCATTCCCAGTAGGAGGAAAAGAGATTTACAGTTAGGCAGAAAATAACGCCATTATTAAATGGCCCTTTGTCCATTGCAGGCTTGTTTTAGGCTTTCAAGACATTCATACCTTGAAAGCCTAAAACCTTGAAATTAATAACGGTAGGAAGGGGTATACAACTATTTACTAAGTTGATTGTAAGTGTTATGGCGCTTTATGCCTCATACCCATCTATGAACAATCTGAAAACTAATTGTGTTGCAAAGATAAAAAATTAGGAATAAAACACGGTATAATAGGTTATAAACTACTGCCAGTGAAAATGTATATTTAGATGTAAATTCACCTACTAAAGACATAAAAAAGATACTCTTCTTTAGCTCCTGGCATGATTTATTGCCCTTTTCAAAGGAAGTATTGTCTCTTGGGTGGAGGTCAGGTGTAATTGATTTGGTATTTTGTTTTTTTTTTTTATTCCAGCCAATTACCATTTTATTCCAAAATCGCAATAAATCAGTAAAATCCTTTCTATAAAATGCATAGTTTTGGAGATCCTTTTCAATATGTTAGCAATACTCAACTTTCATACACTTACCAACACAAGTGCTAAGGGGAAGTTAAAATGTCATGGTAAGAATCTGTGACCTAATTTAGATATTTTAGGGAAATTACCTTCTGCTTTATACCACTTTAAGTGAAACCAGCTAAGATTATTTGTGATCAAGTGAGAGAGGCAATAAAAATTCCAAAGTGAACATACATGTGTGGTGGGCAAAAAGCAGTGGTTTGGAAATTTCCAGTCCAAGAATTAAAACTATGATTAAGGTTCTATTCTGACTTCAGTAGGAGTTTTCTCTGAATGAGACTTGATGGGTGATATTTGCACTTACAGGCAATAAAGAAAAAAAAATTCTAAATTTCCTGTAATGCCCCCAAGAGATGGGGATCATTGGTAAGTTTTTCACTCAGGTCTTTTATTTAGGGCAAATGATCCACACTAATTGATACTCCAAATGTGAGGGTATTCTGGTAATTTAATTTCTGTATTGAATTCCCTATTTCATATTTACCTTTGTTGCCCAACAGGCACACAAAGCTATTGACGTCCACAGAAAACAAATCAATATCGTGTCTCTGGCAAATCTCAGCAGCTTGTTGAAATTGCTTTTCCTTTTCCAGCTTGTCCCTTACTGAATCTGAAGAAATGCTGAGACAGTGAACAAGTTTCTTGGGACAGGTTCCTTCAGTAGCCTCTGAAGACTGCTAAACTAAAAGTACATGCACGCGTGCACATCCTATACCACTGTTTGGCTGTTAACAAAGCTGGAGACAAAAGGGAGCGAGCTGGATCCTGAGATTAGTGTAGGTCAAAGTCAGATCTTCCAGCCTGTCACTGGAGGGCAGGCTACTGTTGGCCAGCAGGGAGTCCCTCTCTGCAGTGCTCAGCTGCCCCACTGCCCAGAGAATGTCAGTGTGGGACTGATCTTGGGCACTCACATCGCAGAATGGAGATCCCAGCCATTTAAATATTGCTTGAGAAACTGCAGAGATCCTATAATGTTGTTAAAGGTTTTGCCTTTGCCTCTGAAGATAAATTATCTTGCTTGATGAGGAAGTGGTCAGAAATGACAAATGCTTCCTCTTGCTGAGCCTTTGTAACAGCCGTTTGCACAGCTGTCTGATTTCCATTACATGAGCAAGCATGTGTACGTGAGGATGTCTTCTCACTTAGCTGTAAAAACTGTGGCCTTTCAGGTAATGGAAATAATGATCCATCCCTTTCACCCATGCTTAAATAAAATTAAATATTCTACTTCCCTCTTCTTCCCCCATACAGAATTTGAAAGAAAAGGTGAATAAAATCTGGTGTGACTGTCATCATCCTTTTGTCAACATCCTTTACTCCTCCTGCTAGTGACACCAGAGTAATTGGCTTGTTCACCCTCTAATCCTTTCACCTGCCTCTTTGACACAACCACTCCAGCTACTAATCTCTCCAGTCACTATTCCCGCCCCCCCCCCACAACTATCTCATTCCTGTCAAAAGATAGGTTTTACCTCAAGCTCAAAACTTCACAATTGAATCAATTCTCCTTGTTATGGCTCGTTATTTCCTTTACCTCTAAATAAACATCTGCAATTTACAGCCTTTGTTTTCACCTCCTTTCTTCCAATTTTTACCTGCATCCTCTATCCACTTCTGCCATGACAACTCAAGAAAACTGTTGGTGCTTAGCAGGTAGGTAATTGAGATAAGTAATTTAATAATAACCAAATAAATATGAAAATAGAATTAGCAAATGCATATGAGATTGTTTCCCCTACACATACATGTATGTACAGATATGTATGTTTAAATAGAGAAATATACATACCTGTGTGTATCTGAACAGCTTATATCCTTGTGATAACTTAGAAAGGTACCTTATTTACACCTTCTATATATAGTGAAATCCTCATCAGCTTCAAGGAAAGTTTTGCTTGAGTAAACATTTTAGGATTGGGACCTCTGCCATTGACTAGAAAAGCCAGACTTAGTGGCCGTATTTCATTACTGCAGTTACAACTATAAAATGCACTGCTGTGACTAGTCTGGTGTTACTCACTTGCCTACTAGAGCATTATACATTTTTCTATGCACTTGTGAAATACTCAATTCCTCAACTTTTAAACTGCCTCCTCATTTCAGATGCAGCAAAGGACTTTTCCCTTCTAAAATGCATGCAGCTGAACATTTAAGATGAGTTTGTTTAACAGCGGATGTATCACAAGTGACCAAATTCAGCATTGACGTAATTCCACTGAAGTTACTCAGAACTGCAGAAATCAACAGAGGGGTGAATTGGGTCCATTTTAAAAAAATTATTATGGTTTGTAAGCTATTTTTGTATTCAAGAAAATAACTTGTTATTCCTTTATCTGATGCCTTTTCCTTTTGCTAGCCTTCCCCATGGGGCCAGCACCTCAAGGGAAGAGCCTTATTCCACTTTAAGACCAGAAGCACACAGTGCTTCCAACCTGAACATTTTTAACGCGAGGATGTCTGATCTCTGTATATTGTATAGGCTGTACATTGACAACTGTTTAACTCTGTCCACATCCCTGCTGTTTTCTGATGGGACGCAGACTGCTCTGATTTGCCCTGAAAAATTAATTGATCTTAGATACCACTCAATACTTTTTAAAGATCCCATGCTTTCTTTTCTGTATTGTATTAGGACTTTCCTGCTCCTTGGTTTGTAAAATTCAAGTATTTAAGCTGATTATGTGTAAGTTTCAGATTATTATTATTATTATTATTATTATTAAGCATAGAAGCAGAGAAATGCAAATGCTTTGGGTTGTGTGTTATTACTTTGATTTGCCAAATCCTGATCCCATTAAAGTTGAAATAAAACTCCCATCAATTTCAAAGGAACCAAGTTGTCACCTACATAGTCTGTAGCATAAGGTAAAGATATTTAGTCTGCTGGCACATCTGGGCTGTGTGCAGTTTCAGAGCTTTGTGATGGTTAAAAAAAATACTAATACCATAGGAGATCAAATCACAATCACACTTTGCTCTGAAATTAATGAATCCTAAACATTATGAGAAAAATCTTAGGTCCCTTGAAGTCAATGGAAATTTTGCTGTAGACTGAGATGGATCATAATTTTACCTCACATTTTCATGCAAAATCAGTTATGCTAAGCCAGTGATTCACAACCAGAGTGCTGCAGTACTCTGAGGTGCCACCAGGTCATTTGAAGGGTGCTGAGGTGTGCAGAGATGAGCACAAACTCAGATACTTTTGTGCCTGGTCACTCCCCTGCCCTGCCCTTCTACAAGGAAGTAAGCGCTGCAATAAATAAATTAGTTTTTGAAATGGGATACAACTTGATTCGAAAAATTTATGAAGGGGTGCCTTGAGTGTAAAAGGATTGCATACTATTGCCCTAAACCCAGAAATTGAGGATGTTCTTCTTTTGTTTTAAAATATTTAAATTGACCAATTAACACTCTCTGGAGAAACTCAAAACACTTTGTATCTTATGTCTCTGATATTCATTTTCCAAATCTCCAAAGCATTTGAGTCAGGTTAGAGGTGAAACACGTTTGGCAGAAAATGTGTTATAGCATTGCCTGTGGTGATGCTACTTTAAATGGTTGACCAATAATTCTGTTTCAAATCCTGTTTTCAGTGGTTGAATGTGAAGGGGTAAGGCCAAATTCTGAAAATACATGAGTAGCTTAGAAATATGTTTGTAGGTTCAGACTCACTAAAGTAAACAGAGGCACCCATGAGCTCAGTGAATTTTGGATTCCTAAAGTATGCTGGGTTTTTTTGCTTCTTCATATCTGAGTTCAAATGAGGGAGCAGTCACAAGCATGACCTTAATCTACTACCTTTTTACTATGCAGCAGAGTGTTTTTCCCACTAAGGGGAGAAAAACAATCATAGGAGTTTGGATACTTGGGATGAGATGTGTTGGCAGGTGCAAAAAGCTTTCAGAGGACTTGACACCCATGACTAATTCTATCAGCTGCTGCCAATTTCTGACTGTCATTAATATTTACAATTCAAAGGAAAAAAATTATAGCCCTTTCCCAACACTTCTCTCCTCTGCCAAGCTTGGCAAACCCAGGACAAGATTCCCCCATTCCTAATATTCAGTTATACCTTATGTCTGTCTTTGCAGAAAAGTAACTTAACCCAAGGCCCTATCTTATGGTGTCAGTTTTTTGTCAAGGCTAAAACTTGATGCAGTTTTATGCAAGTACATTGTGATTTAGTACCCCCTATCTGTTTGGCAATAATTGTGTGTGAAAAGTGCCAGTATCAGGGGAGATTTTTGACTTAACAACTTACATTTGGGCCAATAATTTAATGATCATGTATTCTGTTATAAACAGTTAAGAAACTTGAAGTCCCAGTCATATCAACTTTTAGAAAGTGGGCATTAAACTTGCACAGTGACTCTATTCTTTGCCTTTTGGGGTATAAGTTATATATATCCTCCATATATATATTTATAAGAAAGACTGCAATTTTTGATTTAGAGAGAATATAGTACTCTTTAAAAATCTTCTGCAAAGTATTTAATTATATATATTTATTCCATTCTCTTGACTAAACATAGATTTACTTCAAACATTGGAAAAGCTTTAGAGAAAAATGTGTTAATGGGGAAAAGCCATTTGCCTCCAGAGGTTAATTTTCAAATATTAAATACACTTCCTTGACAATCTGTTTAATCTTATGGAAAAATATCTGAGAATCATTTAGAATGTATTTCTATAATTTTTGTATTTGGATTTTTATAAATAAAAATTATCATGTTAAAAAAGTAAAATAAATGAGTGGCTAAGTTGAGGGACTGGATGCCACACTTCAGTCCAGAGCAAATTTTTATGGCTGAGTTGTAAACATCTGAGTTTTTACAAGATAAGGTCTCAATGCTCGGCATGGAACTGCTATTTTGTTAATATGGATATGCATATTAAACGAGTTGTAAATAGTTCCTGTATAAACATACTTTTCAAACATTTATATTTAAAAAATAAAAAAGGTCTTGCCCAAATGACACAAGCACACTTGGGCGTATTAAATGAATCATATTTTGAGTGTAATGTTTGTAAAATGAGATCCAGAATTCATTTGTAGCTATTTACCTCTAAAATTTAAAAATTCAAAACATCTGTAAAACAGCTATTTCCCCCCACATATCAGACTCTCTTTTACTAAATGTAGACCATAAGGAATACTTGTGTCTAAGTCACACGCCTCTTATAAAATGTCAGTTATAAGCCCATATTATATAACCTGGTCACCTTTGCACATCTAAAAATGAGTTAAAAATAAGTGTAAGCGTGGAAAGCAAAAAGGAGTTAAAAAGCATCACAAAAGTCTTTCATGTGGCTGCCTTGCCTCCGTCTGATATACCTTTAATTAGCAACAGAAATGAATCTATTGCCAAGTCAGTGATGAGACTGAATATATGTTCCTGTAAAGTGTGCATACCTGTGTGTGTGTTTCTGGCTATGTGAAGTTTAATCCCTGTACTGATATCTGTATGTGTGCATTTGTATCTGTTTCTGAAGCTGAGCCTTGTGCCAACTGTTTAAGCTTCTGAACTCTCTCCCAGGGTCCCCTCCCTTGGCCTGCTCCACATCTCCTATAACACATGCTATTTTCATAAGGGGGAAAAAAAAAAAACCTACCTGCTGAGGCACAGATTCTTTGCACAAAGCTGCAAGCAAAACCAATGCAGTGAGGAGGCCACAGACTTCCTTTGTTCTATCGCATATGTTAACCAAGGTCACTGGGCTTGGTTTTTTTTTTTTCTGAAGAAGAAGGAAAAAAAAAAGAGAGAGAGAAATGAAACAAAGAAGGAAAAAAAGAGCAACTGAGGCAGCAGCAGTTGCCAGAGCAGGTCCGTTGGTCTGGCTGGTCGCCCTGATATCCTTGCAGCACAAGTTAGGTGAAGAAAGCCCGTTCCAAACAACTTGAGACCCTTTATAAGTCATGAAGGTGACTCATAACCAACGACTTTTAGTAAATTCCCCTCATTTTCTTTTCTCAGAATATAGAGCATGCTTAAGAAAATAGCCAAGGAAAACAGAAAACTCCAATCAGACTGGATTTTTTTTTTACACACTGTACTTTCCTTCCTTCAGATAGCTTGGCTTCGACATTTGAATCTACTGCTAATAATAATACATGCAAATCATCATTTACTAGTGATGGAAACAAGAGGCAAGGGGGACAGAGAGAGAGAGACTGACACACACACATGGCATGATCAGAACTCTGTAACAAGACTAACCAGAAAGGGAATACATTGTGTGGAGCTGCTATTTATTCTTCTTCATATTACTTTTTTATCCAGAGCTGAGCTGCTTGGATATGTCTTATTATAATTTATCCCAGGAGATCAGTGAGAAGAAAGTGGGATAATGTTCCTTCTGTCTTCCGCAGACCTGCACAGAGACCTGGCAGCACAACTGGAGAACATGCAAATCTGTAGAATTAGGGATACTATAACCAAGGTGGTGGAGAGGAACGACAAGACAATTGTGGGTTGTGTAGACTCGGTATTTAATCTGTTGTGAAGGCTGTCAGGCTTTTTTCATTTTGCCTTACCCTGTTTGTAACTTTACTGCAAGTCATCAGATTGTGCTACTGCAGATGATTTTTAATCCATTAATTCTATTGAACTGGGGAGGTATCTAGGAAAATGCTTATTTTCAAAGTTAGTTCTTTTAAGGCACAGAAAATATGGTATCACCAGCAAAGCGTGCTTTGTCTGAATTTCTCTCTGATCAATTTCCTAGCTGTGGCCACAACCCATATCAGTGAAGGGTTATATGATCCAAAAGTATTACACTCACACCAATGAAAATAGATTGTCATCTGGCTCATTATTTTGAAAGCTCTAGTTATATTTCTAAAAGGAAGTCTCATTAAAAAAAAAAAATACTAAGATCAGCTAAATGACAACAATGCTTTCAGATCAGTTCCACATTCAAAATATTTAAGTGTAAGGAAATGAATACTTAATGATATAGTGAGTCTTCTGTACACTGGTCCCATATTTAATTTGGGGCATATACATAGAAAATAATTAATTATCAAAGGCACTGAGTACTTTTATCTTCTAGGTATTGGTCCTCAGATCCTGAAACCATATGATTATATAAGACTCTTGGTTTGAAAGGGTCTTTAGCTCTCAAAGGTAGGGAGGGATAAAAGCTTGAAGATGTGTGATCTGAGTATAGCAGCTGCCTTGATGTTTATGGAGGAGATGGCTAAAGAGTTGAGACATTTAGCTTTGGCTCCAGAGACTTCAAATGTTAGTAGATCTGGCCAATCCAACAGCTGAGGTGAAAACAAGAGGTCTACTTTGTTGCTACAAAGATGAACCCCATTCTAGTCTTGCACTACTTTACTGAACACTGTTCGTGGATGACAAAACATAAGAAAGATGCCATTTAAACAGACTTTAATCTGTAGAAAGTACACAATTTATTCCAACATGTCTAGATGCATTCTAATGGTAAATCTAACGAACAAGGAATTGTGAAGGATTTACTGTTTTCCTTTTTTCCTATACTATCTCTTTTTTGGATTTACAATAGGGATCAAAATAACAGTTAAGTAGCTATACATAAGTGCAAAGTTGATGTTCCTTTAGTTCTAAAACTGCAAGTGTCAGGAGCCAAAACCCCAGGAAGATGCCTTCTAATATGAAACCTTCCAACAGAGGCAACATAGTCATATAAGCACATATGGCTTGGTCCAAAGTACACTGAACTCTATGGGAGCTTTCCCGTGATCTCATATGCTGTGATATAATGTCTGTTCCTGAACTTACTATAGTTAATGGCCAAAAATTACCGCTGATATTGATTGGAGCAGGAACAAGAGCATAATGTGATCCTTCCTCATGGCCAAAAATGAATATGGGGATAGCATTATCAGAATTTCTTCATAAATTTGTTTAATAATTTATCCTCTTCATAGAGAATAATAGATTCACTGTTCACAAGTGATAGAGGTAATTTAACTATCTGGACATTTTAATGCGGTAATATAAGCTAGAGGAAGAAAACAGTATTAAAGCAAAATCAATGTTTTAAGGCATTTTCAGTTAATTGCTTGCAATTTTGTTCAGATTTTGTTGATGCTATACCTTTGGTATAAATCTAGTTTGTTTTTTTAACCACTGAGTTTTAGTTATTAGAATTTGACTTTTAACTGAAAGCTGGTTGTAACCTTTTATTTTAAGCCTATCTATAACCTCAGGAGATAACTTTTATTGAAACTGAAAAGATGATAGGACAAGATATTTTTGAATGATGAGCCTTGAAATTGAAAAGCCTTTTTTATTTAAAAAAAAGTATTGTACAATTTATTAGTCCATTGATAATGGAAATACCTTCAGAATGTTTTGATGAGTCCGTGTTGAAAACTAATGATTTGGGCTAACTTCATACTTTCAAAGTCTATAAAACTTTGCTGATTCGTTTTCTAAAACCCTCAAAGCATATCTAAAAGGACATTTTTCTTTTTTAGTGTAGTTGAAGGGGTCTCGCAATTTGTAGTTATTCTTAAGGTCAAGGCGGACTAAAGAAAACTCAAACCATACTTTTTTATTAGTTTTGGGCATCATTTTTAACCTCTTGAAATTGTGTCCAAACACGGTTAAAACACCTTTTAAGTTTGCATCCTAAAGACATTTCCTAAATGGTCTTTTCAGATTCTGATCTCTCCAATAATTTTGAAATATCTTCTCTAAAATAGGTCATTACTGTTAGAAGAGAGCTGGGAACTCCTGTTCCAGAGACTGAGTAATTCTACTTGGTAGCAGGTGCTAACTTTTTATAATTTTTAATATCTTTGATTTGTCTGCTTTGCTACTATAGAGAACTTCAATAAAATATGAACTAAAAATCTTTTTGACTTACCAAATCTTTTCCGTAGCTTTGGGGACAAAAACCTGAAGTCATAATTCATAAACCATACTGAAAGCTAGACTTTAATGCAGGACAGGCAAGTCTAAAGATCATATTCTCCGACCTAATATGTTTCTTAAAATGTCTTCTATAGTGTGTGGAAAGAAAGATTTTTTTTATGGTAAAATTTAAACAAGAACTAAATATATAGACAGAAATTACCCTGTTCTGGAAGCAGTCAGGTCTCTGCTATCCATCAGCTGAAACAGGTTTCTGGTTGTGGCAATTGCTAGTAAGAATGATTTTGACCTTTTAAATTCTGAAAGTCCAGATTCTGATTAATTCATTCTCACTTGATTCCACAAGTGGTCTCAGTCATGGGGCACTCTCTAGGAAAGTGCTACTCAAATCTTAAAGGGGAACAGAATCCAGTCTTGAACAATTACTCATTTTTCTAGTGTTTGAAACTACGGAGAGAAAGGAAAAATGGCCTTGTGCTTAAGGAACTGGAGTGGAACTCAGAGTAATTGATTTTATGGCTTAGCATGATACTTCCAATGTAATCTGTAACCAGTCACTTGGTCTCCTCTGTGTTAACCTGTTAACTGTGGCATAAATAGGGTGCTACACGTGCACCTGATTTAAGGTACTATAGAATGGGGAATGAGCTATGAAAATGTTTGACATTATATGGTGCCTTCAATTTAACATGCAGCCGGTGGCTGAAAGTCACCTGATTTTTGGCCTGGCCAGAAGCTGGGTAGGGAGAGGCCAAAAGGCCTGGCCACAGCTACTGGGCATGGAGCTGAAGGGCCCTGGAGGTGGCGGAGTAGGGGAAGCCTCTGTTCCCTTGCATTGGGACTTTAAACTGTGCCAGGAAGCTGTGGTAAGGCTGTCCAGTGTAAGCAGGCACAGAATGCTGATGGGAGCAGGTGGGGGAAGCCTTCAGCTTACGTTGCTAGGACTTTAAACCCCATGTGCAGCAGCATTGGCTAGGCAGCAAAGTGCCAGCAAGCAGAGGCTTACATCAACTGGGAACTCTATACTCTGTGTTGAGCAGTTTGTGCTAAGTAGCTCTGCCTGGGTAGCTCGGTGCAGTGGGGAGGAGGCTTCTCGCCAGGTTGCCAGGCCAGAGGTGCTCAGCATGGGGCTTAAAGTCGTGGGTGGTGGGGGGGACCTCTGTATCTTCCCTGCCTGGGACTTTAAACCTTATGCTGAGCAGCTCTGGTTGACTGGGTTGAGACGCAGCGGGGTCTAGAAGTGGCCCCAGTATGGTCCCAACTTAGCCAACAATCAGCTGAGTGTCGGCCTGGGGGGAACTGCACTGGGGCTGGTTCCACTTCTGTGTTGTCCCCCTAGCTAAGTGGACAATCAGCTGATTATTGTGTACCTGGCTTTCAACTTGCTGGTGCGAGGCAAATATTTGCCTGCACTGGCAAATATGGCACGTTTGGGATCTGACATTTGACCTCAGAATCATGCATCCTGCCATGCATGGTTGGACTGTCAGAATTGGAGCTCTTCTAGTTGTGTGCACAGGCACCTGGGAAACATTACGTTCAAACAGGGAGATGCATAGGGAGTTTAGGAGCTATCCAGGTTTGGCAACAAGTAAGTGGAGAGTTTCAGGATTACAGGGTTGGACATTGGCACCTGAATTCACCGAAGACCAAATTTAGGCGCACAGGCCTTTTTTGAATCTGACCTAGAGGCCACTGAGACTTCATTTAAAGGTGTAATGGGATCTGATCCCCACAATCATGCTTCCTGCCATGCCAACCTTGCTAGGCTCTAAGATGTCACCACAGCTTCTCAGCGCACACATCACATGTATCAGGATTCACAAAGTAGGTATACATTTGGGAGGTATACTTAGAGCATACCTAATGCACATTGGGCATATCTGTTCCCTTTACAAAGTGACATAACAGCTGCCATTTCTATTAAAATACAACTGTTGGAGGAACTACCATGTTCTTGCTTTTCAGTCTCTGAGCCACCCCCCACCCCCCACCCCTGCTACAGTGATTATATAATAACATCCTGGTTAGAATAGAACTCTTCCTTTAAAAATGAGAAACCTTGGTTGCATTCATTCCTCTGCCTGGGAGTTTCAAACCTTCATCTTCA
>NW_017729032.1:223716305-223723373 GCF_001723915.1 Gavialis gangeticus
GTGTGGCCACTGCCACCCCCGCCCCCACCCCTGCTACAGTGATTATATAATAACATCCTGGTTAGAATAGAACTCTTCCTTTAAAAATGAGAAACCTTGGTTGCATTCATTCCTCTGCCTGGGAGTTTCAAACCTTCATCTTCACATCCTTGGAGAATTTCCTAACCAACATGTCATTGGCTGGTCTGTGCAGGGTACTCTCCAAACTTCCTGTTGAAGCTGAGCTAGAGAGACAGCAGGACCAGAGCCACTACAGTGTGGTGGACAGGGAATTTGCCCAGGAGGAGTAGTCCTGTATTCTGTTCCTTGCTTTCAGCACTGCTTTTGTATTTTATTCAATGAAAATTAACATTGAATCTTTCCATTCTGTGTGTAGAGAGTGTGTAGTCACCTCACAGAGGATTCTGGATCATACCCCAAGATCTCGGTACCTAACTTATTAGGTATCTAAATCTTTATGGGATCTGGCCTTTAATGTGTGTCTCATTTTATTTATGGGGAAAATCCTTCTTTGTCCTGTCTTTAGGTTGCAGGCTCTTCATGGCAGGAGCTCTTTCAGTGCATGTACTCATTGGGACCCTGACCTCAGCTTCACTTCTAAGGAATCCTGCCTTGCCATTGCTGTATAGCTTGTGAACATAATGTGCATATTTCTTAAGTAATGAAGTCAAAGAGGTAAGCATCGCTATGGTTTCCCACAAGCTTTCTTTTTTTTCCCATTATACTATCAAAGATTCCCTTTGCCCGTCATAGTCAAGAATTTTCTGATTAAGTGAAGCACTACGTATATTTTATTTGTACATTTTATTTTACTCCATTTTTGTCCCATTTTTTTTTTGTGTCAATAAATTAGATCTTAAAGGAGCCACTTGAAGAGATCTAAGCTATTCCAAGGCTTTTTGGAAATCTAAAGCAGCATGAGCATTCACAAAGATCTACTGATTTGTAAACTGGAAAAATATGGGATTTCAATTTAACAGTTTGTTGGGTTAATTTGATTTTGGAAGTCCTGCTTTGAATGTTATATTATATGTTCATAATTTGACTTTACAGGTGCTCCATCAAAATGGCTTGAGGAAAAGGGAAAGGGAGATATGGAGAGAGTTCATTTAAATCACATTTGCAGAAATCCTGATGGAAGGGCTACTGCTTGGGTGTTGTGGAAATGTAGTGAGAGGTAGAAAAGTGTAACGAAGAAGTTGCTAGTTCCTTTTTCAGACTGGCATCCTTGAATTTCAGGAGCTCTGGAGCTGGGCTCCAGAGGAAAGGTTCCTGGGGAACTGGATCATTGTATAAATTTGAGTAAGTATAACTTTTATGAATTTGTATGTCTTACATACTTCCAGACTGCCACAGCACAAACACAGGTCTATAGGTATTAAAACATGACTTCCTCTAGACAAGGGTAGAAGCCACCATATAATCCACAGACTTATTCTCTTTCTCTTTCCCCATCCTCCATATCTTTGATCAAGATACTTATATAATACGCAACTATATATAACACATTATATTTTTTATTCCACAGAAGAAATCCATGCTAATGGAAGGAAGTCACAGAGTCTCATTGTGGAGTCAGATCCTGGATGAAGGACAACCAATGCCAACACAACCTACATATGGTTAAAACATGCTCTATAGCAGGGGAATATGTTTCAAGTAACATGGCCCTCAGCTTCTATTTTGAGCAGGTAGATACAAATCCAAAAGCATAATGAAGGTGAGGGGGTGGGAAATAGAAGTGGCTGTGGTGCTGGACTGGCTCCCAACGTGCCCTGACAGTGCAGTCTGTGATTCTGTTCATGCACTGCTGCAGCCCAGGGCAGTCACAAGCCACGCTATGGCTCTGTGCAAACCCACTCTTTTATTAAAGTGGCAGGAAGCTTCAGGGACTTATTATCAAATGAATATGCAGCAGTGATGCAAAAACAGCAAATTCTATCTTCAATCTGCTTGTAAATGTTATTGCTTATTCCATCCTTGCTATGAAGTCTTAGTTACAGTACCATAAATACTTATGGAGTCCAGATTGGACAGACTTGATTACTATAACTCACTGAATTTGGAAGAACTGCCAAGATTCCAGCTTGTATGAATCGTAACCACTTGCCACCTCAACACATTGGGCTTCTGTGAACATATTTCTCAACTTACGATGTCAGTTCAAACAGTGGCTCTGATTGTTAAAGTCATTAATGGGCAAAGACACAGGCAGATCTGCAAGTGCAACTCCACCCATAACCTGCTGAGATTGGACAATGCAGAGGAACTTGAATTAACCCAGAAGTTACCTATCTTTAAAAGACTGCTAGAAGACTTCCACTAAAAAAGCTTGCCAGTCTTACTTGAGAGAAACCTACTGCCAGGTAATTCAGGAGATCTGAAAAAGTTCACTTTGGACTTTACCATGAAAACTTGTTTAAAACTGGTTTAGATCTTATTACTGGTGAATGCTATAGAAAACACGGAGGTAATGGTCTGTGACATCACAATTTACTATATTCTTGTGGAATTTACTACTTCTCTGTCTGGATTTCATCTGGTCCATACATCTTTTACAAATGCCTCTATAATACCTTGTTCTGATCAAATAGTTGAACATTTTTTTCTTAAAAGCTCCTTTCTGGTCATGCTTGCCTTCTCTCCCTAAGAGCTGCTAATGGTTCTACACACTCTTTTTATCTAGTTTCACCTGTAAGAATGCTATCTCACCCTCACAGCAAAAAGGTGCTGTAACAGGAAACCCCTGCCCCTGTTACTCATGAGGCTTGAAGGGATAGGAAACTCAGGGCCAAGAAAGGAAGTTAGGAGTAGTATCTCAGGTGGACCAAGCCTGGGATTAATAAAACCAGCCGGCTAATGGAGCAACTTAGCTGCACCTAGTCACTGGGTGCAGCAGACCCTGTCACATGGTGGGAGGAAGACTGGGCTTGGGGGATTTAAGCCCAGCCTCTAACTATGTAGGGAGAGCTCTGCCTGCCTGCTGCAGGGAGAGGAGCTCTTGGGTATGAGGGGCTGTTGGAAATTGACCTATCAACATACTGACTGACAACAGGCCCCCAGGGGGACCTGGGGATGAAGGCTACCATGAAGGTAGGGCCTGTGGGCAACATTTACCCCAAGGAGGGAGAATATTTGGTTTATGAATCAGCTGGCTTGTGTTTTTGTTCTGTTTGAACTTGTTACTGGAAGACTGGGTGGTGGCTACAGCAGCGGAGCAGGCCATGGACGGAGGTGCCAGGGTGTGCTCCCCTGCTATGTGGCCAAAGGGGCAGAAACTGGCTTACTGAGACTGAATCTCCTTGCTCCCCAAAGGGGCTGATGTCAAGGCAAGGCCAATACCCAGGAGCTGAGGTCTTAACCAGTGGACCAAGGTGGAGGATGCAGCCAGAGGGAAAAAGGGGCCCCAGATTGCGATAGCTGGAGCCCTAACAAGCTCTCAGAAACCTACAGAAGGACCTTCTTAGAGGGAAAGCACTGTAGGAGGGCAAGGGACATAGGTAGGAGGCTGGCCTGACCAAACGGACCAGGCTACTGGCCCCAAGAGCCCATCCCTTACAACAAGAAACAGCATCAGCGTTGTGGCAGGTGAGAGACAGGAGGTGAAGCGGGGCTGGGAAAGATCAAGCAAGCAGGGCGGAGCCCTATTGGTCTTACAGATGACTGCCTGGAAATCTCCTAAATTTACTAAGCAAACTTATTCTTCTAAATTCATGAGAAGAAAAGTGAATGTTTCCTAATACTTTGCTTCATCAATTCCCTTTCAGTAACCTGGAGGAACATGGGGATCTATAAAAGTGAAAGGAGATACATAGGAAGACAAGGGTCATCTATGCAGACATTCATACTTCTATACATTAGCGTTATCCATTCAGAGAGGAACCCTTCCTTTTGTTCCCTTAGCAATGTAGTGTCTTTGGCCTCTCCGTGGCCCTGTGGTACAAGTAATATAACCTTGGCAGTGCTTGAAGAATGGGGAAGACAGAACCACTATGTCATTTCACCCCCACCCATCTCAGACCACCCATTTATTGCGCCAGTTCTTTTACTTCCCCCTACAAAGATCCCAACTCAAGATCCTTCTGGTGGGGTGGGAAGGGAGAGAGCTGAAGCCCTTTTTTCTGTGAAAGTCAGCTGAGGAAGGCTCAGTTTACACATGAAAATAGAAAGATTAAGACAGCAATTCTCAACCTGGGTGCCATGGCATCTGCACAGTAAGTCACTACACCTACAAACATGAAATACACTCAGCAATTTCAAAAAGCATTCTGGCCTTGCTGTGGTCTTTCTGAGTTATTTACAACAGAGGAATTGCTCTATTACATTTCCATAGTCAAGAAAGGAGTGAAAACTAAAAGCTGGCTTTTTTGGAGAGGTGCCTCAAGTCTAATGAGGGGTGTCCTGAGCTGGAAATGTGGAGAACCATTGGACTGGGGGGATTCAACCGGATCCTATTTGTTGTGAAAATTATGGTGCAACAAAGCTCAGGATACTTGACTTTGTATTTTCTTCCTGTGTGGCTTCCCAAGGACTAAACGTTTAAAATATGCATTTTGAAAATTAAAAAACAGAAAAGCCAAAATGTGTGTGTGTTTGGGGGCAGGGAGAGGAGGAAGGAAGGGGAGGAAAGGAGAAGAGTAGCAGATTCTTTACATGTAACCCTCATTTCCAAACCTCCCTGTGAGTGACAGCACTGATGAATCATTGTTCTTTGGTAAAGGTGACTAGTAATTAGACTATAAATTTTTAGAAGCTGGAGTTTTTGGAGAGTGGGCTTGTTTTCTGCCATGGGTTCTTTTAGTTATCAATACAGCGGCCATGTTAATTGGTATAAACAATACACCGTGATTAACTTTTTCCATCTGACACTGCTGTAGTGACTTGAAAATGGAGAATTTGGGGTTTAGTGTTTGGAAAAAGTACTCCTCCCACCCACCACCTGTTATTAAGCATGACAACCATAAGTAGATAGGCAGCTGTTTTATATATAATACTAGTGTCTAATTAATATAAGCTATTTCTCCCTGTTCTCCCCAAACTCTATTGCTTTCATTGAAAAATGCAACTTGCTCAAATATTAAGCATTCCCATTAGAGATGAAAAATAAACAAATATTTCAATAGTTGAATAAATCCCCCAAATAAGGTATCTTTTAGAAATAAAATCAGTGAGAAAAAATTCTAAAGTACAATGAACCTAGAGCATATGCAAATACTCTCAAATAAACCTAGATTAGCAGATATATTTTCAACAGTGGTTCTTGTCAACAACTTTTTTTTGTGTTCATGTGTTAACTGAACTTTATCCACATGAAAAGTGTTGTTCTGTGGATCCATAGATTTTGTTCAATATAAAGAATAAATGTCTTGCCTGGTCATTATTTTTCAGATTTTGGTACCATTCCTGTCTGGAAGACCATATAGGTGAGCACCTTTTTACCTATTCAGAGTTTAATTTAGAATCATTTGATGTAAGTGTAGTAATTTTCTTTCTATACTCATATAATTAATGAGCTGTAATTGTTGCCAATTATCATTTGTTATATGAACACTTGTCTCCATCTACTTCTTATTGACTAATCAACCAATTTCACATAGCTATCATGTAATGACTTTTGATAATTGCTCTCATAGTCTCAAAAATATGACTTGTATTCCATTTCCAAGTCCTTGAATTATGCAATCTTATTATATTTTTATTTTTTTAATATGTAAAAATTTTATGAAATGCCAGCAAAGCTTTACTCTGCAACACTTCTTGCACTTCAGTGTTTAAGATAATATGTTCAGAATTACCTTTACTTGGCACTTTTTATGTGCTTTTGTAATACAGTTTAGTCAAGTTAGAATTTTAAAAAATATGCTTAATATTTTTTCCCCAGGAAAAGAGCTCTCTTTTTTTGAACAGCTCCTAGACTTACACTATGCATTGACCATTGTAAGCAACTAACTCCCAAGCTAGCCATGTAGGTTGGTGAGAGAATTTTTCCCCAAGCACATGAACCTCCCACTCCTGTCCCTGAAGTTATTCAACAGGTGGCAGCACAGTAGCAGTCGTGTGAAATAGCTGCTGAATTGTACGGATACAAAGCAGAGGATAGTGATCAAATTTCTTATTGTAGAGGGCCAAATGCCTATTAACATTAATGAATATCTGAAGAAGGTATGGTGACTACCATTCATGTTGGTACTGTCAGGTGCTGGGTGAACCATACACAAGGCACTGAGAAGGGAAGAGCCAACATTCAGGGCTAGCCATGCAGTGGTCACTCTTCTAGAGCAGGTACCCCCAACATTGCTAGGAAGGTGGTTGAGTTCATTTGGAATGACTGCCACATCACCACAGATGAATTGTGTTCAGAATTGGGAATTAGCAAAGGATGAGGTCTCAAACATTGTCAATGCTAGATACCTCAGATATTCCAAAATCTGTGCTCAATGGGGTCCTTGAATGCTGACTAACACCAACAAAAAGAATCAGAATACAATCTGTGCAGAACTGGTGAGGCTTTCATTTCTTGAACACTCACAGGAGATGTGATATGGGTGTGCCATTTTGCACCAGAGACAAAGCAGCAGTCAATGGATTGGCACCACAAATCATTTCTGAGGGAAGAAATTCAAGAACGTGACCTCTTCTGGCAAAGTTATGGTACAGTGTTCTGGCATATGGAGGGTCCTCTTGCTGATGTTTGGCCTAAGGGAGCCGCAGTAAACTCAAGAGGTCTACAAAGAAACTGAAATATCACAGACCCTGTCCTAACAGAGACATCTCTGAGGTGTTGCTTCTGCATGACAATGCTCAGCCATACACCAATTTGCATACCAGAGATATAGTCTTATCGTTTGGATGGACTGTGGTTCCCCAAACTCCAAATAACCTGGACCTGGCACCCTCAAATTGCCATCTTTTTTGGTGCCTTGAAGGATGACCTACAAGGGTAAAATTTTTGGGATGACATGGTGGATTCATAGGTTCATAGATTCATAGATGTTAGGGTTGGAAGGGACCTCAATAGATCATCGAGTCTGACCCCCTGCATAGGCAGGAAAGAGTGCTGGCTTCAGA